>NC_135173.1:28283864-28612614 GCF_041146795.1 Maylandia zebra | reverse complement strand
CGCTTGTTAATTAAAGTTGGTCACCAACTAAAACAAGGCATCATGAGGAGCACAATTACCAGTTTTCAGAGTGGCTTTCACTAGCTTTCAGACTTAATAGTAATTTATAAGTACAAATAAGCAGGTGTTTTGTTGTTTTAGAATTAATAAAAACATCTTCCATCCTCCCCCTGAAAGAGCTCGTTACTTTTTCCATGTGTTTATGTGTACACAAACACCAGTACAAACATAAATGGTGACACTGCTCTGTGTCTATCACATAAGTAAAAAGAAAAATCATTAGTAATATTAACTTTACAAGACTTTAATATATAGTTATTCAAGCCAATTCAATTCGCTTTAGTTCAATTCAGTTTAATTTATATAGCGCCAAATCACAACAGCAGTTGCCACATGGCCCTTTAGACTGTACCTACAACAATAAAAGGAAAACAGAGAAACCCCAACAATCAGATGACCCCTCGTATGAGCAACAGTAACAGCAAGAAACCTCTGGAAGAACCAGGCTGAGGGAGGGGCGGCCATTGCTGCATAAAATAATTATAAAAAATATTATTTAAAACAAATGGTACATTAACATTTAATTAAACTTCAGTAAATATTGTTTTTCTTTCTGTTAACAACAATGAAATGATAAAATGTATATAAATTATTGCTAATATTATTTTTAATATTTATATGATTATTTAAATATATATTAAAAATATATATATTATTATTATTATATTATTTTGTGTGAAGTGTTTTGAGTGGTCAGTAAGGCTAAAAACTTATCATCATTTTACTAAACCACATTTAATTTAGCTATGAATGTATTTTATTTAACAATGGTTGTTATTAAGCCTTCTAATGGACTGGCAGAATGCACCTGCCTTATGCTCTACGACCATTGTTGAAATGAAATTATTTGCTTTATATTAACTAAAATGCCATATAACCATATAGTGTAGGATTAAGTTGACGGCCCTGGGGGAAAAAAAGGCATTAGACCATGTGTCCTTGGAGGGTAGAATGCTGTAGACCAGAGGTAGGCAACTCCAGGCCTCGAGTGCCGGTGTCCTGCAAGTTTTAGATGTGTCCTTGATCCAACGCAGCTGATTCAAATGGCTAAATTTTCTCCTCAACATGTCATGAAGTTCTCCAGAGGCCTGGTAATGAACTAATCATTTGGTTCAGGTGTGCTGACCCAGGGTGATATCTAAAACCTGCAGGACACCGGCACTCGAGGCCTGGAGTTGCTTATCCCTGCTGTAGACTCTCGCTCACGCTTGCCTGGGAAAAAGTAGATAACAGGGGACCATCTTCTAGTGGAAAGTTACTGAGATGCTGTTGTTCAAACTAGAATGAGAGAGCGTCTGTAATAAAACTGTTAGGGGTACACCACCATTTTGAGATCCGCGGCAATGTGTCATGCAGGACGCATCTCCCTTCTAGAAGTAATTGTTTAAGAGAGTAAAGCATGAAATCGTTTACTGAGCAGTGTTTTGTCTTCCATCAGATGCCTATGAGGAATCAAAAGAACTCGTTCAAGTGTTGATATTTAACAATTGGGGGCTCACTCCGGGATTCCAATAGGAAGCTAAGGAAGACAGATTGGGCGGTCTGGGGGCTTGATCAGCAAGGCGAACAGAGACCCGGGTCATTTTAAAATAAAGGTAAGCACCACCTGTTAAATCAAAGTGTGCATATTGGATATTATCTAAATTGTCTGTTCGCTAAGTTGATCGAATACTCAGTGTCAATTTGCTGCAGTAGACAAAGAGCCGGTGTGTGATCCATCCCAGTGTGTTAGAGCAACGAAATTGTGGGTGTAATAAGTAAATAAGCCGAGTAAACTAATTGGCTGCTGTGGATAGCGACTGAAAAGTGTAAGAGTAATTATCCTTAGGCGTGATTGATCCACTTACTTTCATCTCAACAATTTCATCTCAACACCATAGATAGACTCCAGTCCCAGGATGACCCTGAACTGGATAACTGATTAATTTCAAATCACTTCACTTCAATTAGGATTTATTTGTATAGTACCAATTCACAACAGCAGTTTCCTCAAAGCACTTTATATGTTAAGGTAAAGACTCTACAATATTAGAGACAAAACCCCAAAAATTAGAGATACAAGCACAAAACTCAAACTATGAGAGAAGAAAAAAATGGCATATAATAGTAGAGCACTGCTTGATTGTTGGAATCACTATAAGATCAGCGGGTGTTTATGTGAGCACTACTTCAGTCATAGTCAGAATTTCAGTCGTGCCAGTGAAGTTGGAAACAGTACTCCCTGAGGACTGCAGTCTCATTCAGCAAGATAATGCAAGCTGACGCACAAGTTCCTTCAAAACTTTCATCATCTGGTCTCTAATGTCTCCACATCTCTATGAACCCAAGAATTATTCCTTGTACTTACTAAAAATGTTGTCAAATTTCTGAACTTGGCGGTAAAACACCATCAGTGTGGGTTTTGTTGAAAAAACATGGCAGTAAAAATAGCTTGCTGCTTCCTGCTCTGGTTATCAACCAGATCATCCCTTCTAAGACTTTCCCAGTAGGCCTCAGTGTGTTGCTTCCCTTTGTTCCATCTTGAAGTAGTGCCATTAATCTTTTGCAATAACACTTGAGAGCGTTTATTTTTCTATGCAAGCTACGATTGTATTTGTCTTTTCAAGTGCTTGAAGAAGACATTCACCACGTCAAACAATATAGCGCCACTACAAATCAAACCTTCTTCACAATGCCATTCTTTTGATGTTAAATTTCAGCTGCTTGGAGTCTTTGGGAAGCCTTTGGTACATCTGATTAGGAGATTAGAAAAAACCCTGAAAATTGGTCTGAGAAATATAAGAAAAGCAGCTTTGTGAGGTGTTTACAGATTTCAATTGTGGTTGCTAAGAGAGGGCAGGGTGTGTGGTCGAGCTCCTCAAGTGCTACTTTACAGCCTCGCTCACATGTTTGGCAGGATTGGAGCTCTGATCTGCTCGCATCAGTGTACCAACAAAGTCTTTTCCTTGGAGCCACATTTTAAATGTGAAATGAATCTGCTTTGAGCTGTGAATCTGCTATTAAAGGAACTCTGGAGGTTTGGATGGCTCAGATGATAACAGAGTTTCTGGATTACAATGCAACACCAAACGATTTTCCATAATTGTGTGAAAGCTCACAGCAGCAGAACTCTTCCCATGATCCAGCTGCACTCGGTCCTGCCCCACTGTGTGTAAAAAGTTACAAACAGCCCCCTTTTATTGTCCCAGCCAAAGAAAATCCTGTAACGTTGACTCAAAACAGATTCTTCCTCCATCATACAGAACTGTTGTTAAAAACTATAAAATGAATTGGAAGTTATGGATGAAATGAAATATTCAGTTACAGTGAACATTTGCATGTTCACTGTAACTGAATGTGTCAGTGGTTTCACGAATGGTCAAATGGTCCATCACAATGAATTTTGGGACGGCATTTTCTCCTCCCTTTTCATAAACGATGGTTCAGTGTATCCTATGCTAACGGAAGCAATAAAGGAAGCGTTGAAGTGCTTCCTTTTTTCCCTAAATATTTGGAGAACTGAACAACTCTTACCACCATGCAGATACAGTCGGGTCACATCTCTCAGTCAGGAATCTTCCGAAGCAAAATGAACTTTTGGAACGCTCCCAATGGGAGCAATCTTTGTGTTATTTTTACTGTCATATTACAAAAAATATAGTATATGATTTTGAACTAAATGGAACTTATTACCTGTTTAATGGTCACAGAACCTGTACAACTAATAACATCAATGTTGCCATCTGTTAGAGGAGTGCATACATTTTCTGATGCTGATAATATTACCACGCCTTACAGGGTTTTTTATTTTCAAGGTATCAATTTTTTGCAGTCACTTATGTAAAAATTACATTGTTTTACTTACAGTGTGGCATTACCGTAAAATTAATTAATTACAAGTAAAATGCTAGTAAATGCTAGTATAAAATAAGTATAAAACTGCTTATAGAATGGGTTTATGTGTTTTCTGTAAACAGCTGCCAGGTACCTGAATCAGAAATATAAACAAATCTTTATAAACAAAAAGTTTTAACTAATGCAAAACTTCTATTAAGCCTTACATTTTATTGCTATATTCCTGCTGTAGCTCACCAGCAGGAATACTGGAAACAAAGAAATTATGTTAACACCCCATACTGCAAACATAGCAGCTATTCTCTTAGTGATTAACTTAGTTTGAGGTAAAATATTTAATACAGTTTTCAGAAAAATGACTGTGAATAAATTGGATCACTTTGATTCAAAATACATAGGAGATCTTTTAAAATAGAAGAAACTATTGACCTGTTGTGATAAGACCAATCACTGTATAAAACATGGACGACCTAACAGCTCTCCCAAAATGAAGCAAAACCGTTTCTGTCGCGCCCAGGTGTCTGGCTGCAGTATAGGTCATAAACCCTGACTCCTCCATGTTAGTGAATGGGACTGGGGTCGCTAAAACAAGTTCTTTACAAATAATTTTTTTTGCAGATATGCTTTCTCCCATTATTAGTACTCATGCTGATTTGTGTTCAAGGGGTCTCCTTTCTCATAAGTTTGATTGTAATTACTACCATAATGCTGTAAAACCGGGGTGCAACCTCATCATAACAGCTTTGACTGGCAACTGCAGACCGCCGTCCACATTTGAAAATTTACGCAATAATTTGCGCACCTACATCACTATGTACGGCTCATTGTGGGTTCGCTTTTCATGGTGCCTTTAGGTGCACCTCGTAAATTCTGCAATTTATACTCCCAAAGACACAAGGTTGTTTAATTTCCCTTGGTTGGGATAAGAAAAATACTGTATATCTGTAATCACTTTGTTGTTGATGCCAGGTTTCATATAATTCAGTGCTAAAATCACACTCATACAAATAATACACACAAAATACAAACTGATAAACGGTTATATTTACACATTTCAAAGAATATAACAACCAAGTTGTTATCAACCGTCATCAGATATCAACCCTATGGTTGTTCAAGCTGTCTTTGTGTGGATCATTGATCATTTTCAAGTTTTATGGTTGCAAAATTTTGACATTACATCCTAGAAATCACAAGAACTCCCACATTCACTGCTAAATCAGTACATACTTCATAATTCATTTTAAAAAATGAATTCACTGGTTTCATGCAAACACTGCCATATTCTTCTTAAAAATGTTTTTGTGTACATCTGTGATCATTTTCACATGATATGGCTGCAGAAGTGTGAAATTATTACATACAGAAATCAAAGTGTCATCCCATTCCGTGTAGGCAGGAGGAAAAAAAAAAAAAAAAATTCCCAGCACTGCCACTGGATACTTTTGGGATTATTTTACATCGTGTTTCACATCTTATTGAGGGGCAAATTAAAAGGTCAAAGGTCTCTCTCTCTCTCTCACTTTCAGTGCTGCTAAATTTGAATTTAATTCCTCATTACACTCGTTTTGTCCTGCTGTGTGTCTGTGTCCAGATCCTGGAATGTCTCAATCTTTGTGTTGACTGTCAGGTCTACTTTATTTATAGCTTGTGTTTACATTTCAGGTCTCCAAAAAAAGAAGTGAAGTTCATCATTGTAAAATCAGTTATTTGGTGGTCACTATATATCATATAGTACTTTAACCATTTTCCCCTCCCAAAGGGAGGGCATTAATATTTTATAGACCAAATAACAATGAATTTTGGAAAAACCCAGAAGAACCATTGATGAGTCTTTTCACTCCTACAAATACAGAAGTTCTAAAACAACAAATTTTCTCCTTTAAGGGCAGAAAAAAAAATAAAAAAATTCCACAACATATTATACAAGCATGGCTAAGGAATTACATACTTACTCAGCATCTGTTTTTGTATTTAATATTAACTACGGAACAGATGACTTAACAGCCTTAGTTATCTTCATTGGCCGAGGGCTGGAAATAAGAGATGTAATAAGCAGTTTAATTGATGTAAACTTTATTTACAGAATAACATAAAAATCACAGGCTCATGCCATGCTCCTACAGCCTACAAACACAGAGTGCTTCCTTCTGCTGAACAAGTTTGGACAATGCACTTTACAGTGGCAACCACGTTCACCCTGCAGTCTGGCTTCATGGCTGCGGTTTGTTAAGTGAAGGTTAATGGAGAGTTTTACATACATTATTTACAGCTGAGTGTAAACCCACAGCACAGCGCAACACAACTGCACACATGTAAGAAAAATTCTCAGCGGTCACTTCCTTCCTTCAACAAAATAAGCCTTTTTTGTTTTTTTAAACTGCACCATTAATTGTACACCAGCTCCAACCCATTTCAGGGGGAAAACAGTAGCTTCTAGACTCTGAAGCAAGACTACAAAAACAGATGGAGTTACTAAAACAATGGATCTGATTCATTTAGTTTACAAAACCACTAATAAGTGGACTGGAGGAGTCTACTTTAGAGATCCAGACAAAAGGAGACCGTTATGAGATCAGCCCGTCCTTCAGTGCAAGCTGATGAGAGTTTGAAACATTTTCCCACTGTTTTCTGATGGGTCAACCATTGCATACACTAAAATGAGAAAATGACCTGCAGATTAATAGAGAACATCTAGTAGTTAAAACCCTATACCGAAGTGTGGACCAGCCAATGTTTTTGGTTACACTTTTGCTCTTCCTGTGATAACAAAGCTCAAGAAAAAGCTACAAAACAAACCAGATACTTTCTGAAAGCCCATCATCTGAGTATCTGGTTAAAGAAGATGCAGATAATCCATCAGAATCTGAATAAATGCAACTCAACTTACAATATTTTCAAGTCTGAAATTGACAAAAAAACAAAAAACAAACAAACTTTAGACACGTTAATTAAAGTAGGTGCTGGAGTTTTACAGTGTCACTTAGAGATGCCAACCATGGGCCAGAGGACAGAAAGCCTTTATTATTATTACTTTGACTTCATGCAGCTATACAGTTGAAATTTAGTTAATGACCGTTAATGTGAAACAATGGTTTTAAGTACATTAATTTTTTGAAGGTTATCCTTTCAGCTGAATATAACATTAATTCCTATTTATAATCAATATGACCTGGACTCATTACTGAAGCTAAACTCTTGAGCAGTGCAGCAGTAAATCAGCCTGTCCCAGCAAATTTCACTCTCCCAGTAATGACATCTCCTATTCAGAGGTGGAGAATGAAACCTGACAACTGGATTCACATCAGAATATAACATGTTACTAAGGCAGAAAAGGGGAAAAACTAAAGGCTTTTGCAAATAAAATTTAAGAGCATCTTCTCAGATTTCCTGCTGAGGTAAATTTAATTCAGTGTGTTGAACACATTCTTTAAAATCATACTGAACTGATGCAAAGCTGAAATCACAGAAACTATGTATGACCAATAGGGGCACTCACCTCATGTCACGCACCTCATTTTGGGCGTCTACCTGAATATTGCTACTGTTGTGTCCTTGACATTTTCCCCTGCAGCCAACAGAAGTGTTGAACTGTTCAATATATACAAAACAAAAAAACGAGCAGACAAGTGGCTGAGGAAGCTTCATAATACAGAGTGTACATAGAGGGCAAAGACAGAACAAAGTACATGATCCTAATTCTCTAACAACTACAACACCACCGGTGCCCCTCCTCTCATATTGCTGAAGGGCTTCAGCTTTTCACTCTGATGAACAATAACTCACATTCTGATAACAGTAGCTGAAAACACCTGTATGGTTTCTACAGGGTGCGTTTTATTTCTAACAACATACAGGCACAGTGGGTGGAGTCAGGTTCAAATCTGAGGCGGGGTCCTGTGTCCTTCCCTTTCCCTCCAGCAGAACATCAATATAAAGACAGCATGAGTTAAAAAGGTGGATGGTCCATTTCTTACTAGAGGACTCCACAAGGTTAATGGATGAGATGATGTGGTGCTCCTGCTTCACTGCCGCTTACTCTTTATCCTCTCTAGGCGTTTCTTCAGGTCATCCAGGTTGGCAGCTGGTGAAGCTGAGCGGGTGTTGGTGTGTGTCGGGGAGTGAACGTTGTGCTCCTGCATGTACAGCTCCCGCGACTCTTTCAGCTGTGACAGCTTGCTTTGCAGCATATCGGTGGATGATGCCACTGACGGCTTTGAGGACAGCAGGGAGGAGATGGTGGGTCGCTGCTGAGCCTCGTCCTCACTTCCCCCAACACTCTGTTGCTGGTGGAGGGAGACAGAGGGCAAAAAGACACGTTAGCTTAGGCTGCATACCACTACTAACAAACACTCATCCTGGAATTAGGGCTGTGCGATATGACCAAAATCTCATATTTAAGACCTCTATCGTCCGATAACGATATAAATCACAAAAATGTGACATTTTCTGTAAATTCTGTGAATCTCGGGCAGCTCGACTTGCGTGAAGTGTTTCCTGCTGCACGTTGTATAGCTGGAGTCGAGTGTTTTAACCGATACATTTTTAGACAAGTTGTTACGGCCGCCGTTTTCTTTGTGAGTATTTATTACATGGCGTGCTGCGGGGAAAAGCCTGTTCTAACGTTTGAGTCTAAGGTTTATTTTTTAGCACCTGACGGCTCTTTCTTAATTCTCATCCGTAAACAGTCTGCATGCTCTTTCACGTGATTCAGTTTATTTTGAAAAGTCTCAACAGGATCTTGAGCTTTATTGTGAAAGGTTTATGTGGAAAATAAACAAGTGGACAAGCCATTGTTGTATCGTCGTTGCTAATGACAACGCATAAAAACAGGCGCTTGTCCGTCTGTACTTCTCTCGTATAAGAGAGAGGACTTTAAGAAATTAATATAGCCACTACACTACTTTGATAAGCAGCTGTAGCTCATCAGTGCATTGTGACTTTACTAAATGAATAATACCAACTGACCCTGGAAGTGTTTTCCAGGCCTTGTCTTTGTCTGAGAATCTTCAGTCTTTCATAGTAAACAGCTGGCTTCAGCTCCTCGTTGCTGCTCAGACTGGAGTCAACACCATGCTGAGGGATCACTGCAGAGAAGCATACACACAGATGTTACTACACATTCCTGATTGATAATAACCAAAGAGCACCATGACAACATGGGGTACAGCTGTACCTGCTGTGGTCTGGATTCGAGTTTTCCCCTCTCTCTCAGACTCAATCATGCGAAGGCCTCGCTCCACGTAACTCTGGAAGAACTGGGATGTGTTTTTGAGGAACGGTTCCAGGTCTGCATCTGAGTACTTCTGTTTGTACTCATATAACTCTGTCAAACCCTGAAAAGGAGAGTGTTCATGCTTCACTTTGTTGTCCAGGGTCAAAAGTATCATAAAACGTATTTCAAAATTAATTACACTGCTGCTTTGATTTTCAAACAGGAGCGATGCTGACCTCTTTAGTGTTCTCCTTGGAGCCGATCTTCTTGAAGATTTCAGACAGAATGTCACTGACCTTTGCCTTTGACATCCGATCGTCCTGCAAAAGAAACATCAGGATAGTGTAACTCAGTAGTAGTTGACAGTTCAATTATTTAACCCTCTGGACTCAATGGATTTGCTACATCATGCTTTTTCCTGAACACTGCCGTCACATTTAGTGCAGGAAGAAATGGTAAAAAACTGGATCGTCTAAGAAAAGCACCGGGGAGGAGAAGAGAGAAAAAACCCCGGAGGAATAAAACACATATTCACACAAGAAAAAGTAGAATTTTATTTAACTTGTAAATCAGCATTCTGCTCAACATAAACTCACAACTCTGATGGAACATTCTCCATTTATAGAATCATTGCCGAGTTTTATGCGTTACTTACTATACGCAGTCCCCCCTTCTCGTTGCTCCGGTCACTCTTGAGTCCCGCCAGGTTTCCAGAGTGTTTGACTACCCGCCTCAGATGGGCCTCCAACTCAGACTCGTTACGATTCTCAATCATCGACAGGTGGTCAAGGATCTGATCATCATTAATACAAAGCAATAGGAAAGAGTCATCAATAAATGAACATTTTAAATACTCATTTAAAAAGAGTCCAATTCAAAACTTTATCAAAAGCATTAAGCATGAATGAATGGTAAAATAATGTGACCTGGACCTATGTATGGGTTACTAAACAGGTATTGCAATACCTGTTTAGTTTTCTTATATAACTTCTATAAGAGCTTTTCTTGTTTTAGTGTCCATTCAAAGCTCTTTAGACAACAAGTTGCACTGAACCATACATTTAGATGGCACTCTAAAGGGAGCATGCAAACTCCACAAATGGAACCCAAGCAAACCAAGGGATTCAAAACAGCAACTTTTATTTTTGCTGTGAAGCGCTAGTATTAACCACTCAGCTACTGTGTGTGTTACCTTTGCCCCGGTGAGCTTGCAGAGTGTGTGTAGCAGCGTCTTGAGGGTCCTGTGTGGGACATCGCTCTTGAGCTGCTTAAGTTTCTCTTTGGGAAAAACTTTCATGAAGTTGTGGACATCCAGCAGGATCCGGTCCAGGTTTATGTTGTTGATGGTCTCTGGGAGGAAGCGGATAACCCTCCACAAACACTGAATGTAAATAAACATGAGTTAGAAGTCCAGTTTAAAGCATTTTTAGTGGACAGCAGGTTTGGCACTAACATCAGGTTCCCTTACTTTCATGACCAGCTCTGAGACCATGGGGGAACCAGCTGTCGAGACCAGTGTGTCCTGAAGCAACACCAGCAGAGCACTGCCAAGGGACGGGAAGGAAAGAAGTAAAGTTTATTTGTCAAGTCAATTTCACAGAAAAACAGTCACAAAGCACCCGTACACAAAACAAGTTAAATAAACAGGAACATTAAGGACTATAACAGCCAGTAAACACAATATCAACTGGTAGTTTAAAAACAAACAAATAGTAATTCAATAAAAAAAATTAATAAATAAAAAATCTCAGGAGAAAGTGATGCTAGAATGTGTTAATAGTCCAGCACTAAAATAATCTAAATGAATGACATAAATGCGTTGAATAAGGAGACCAGTTGTAGCAATTTAAAAATGTTCCTTAAATGAAAGAAACAGGAACAAGACAAAAGGTTTTACATGTTGAAGTCCAAAGAAGCAAATATTAAATTAAGTCAAGACAGGTCGAGCCGAGATAATCGATTGCTATGAACTGGTGGTAGTGTCCACTTGGTAGGGCTGCTCGATTATGGCAAAAATGATAATCACGATCATTTTCACTGAAATTGAGATCTCGATTATTTGACAATATTTATTTAACAATAACAATGTATTGAAAAATGACTTTAAAGATTGTCAAAAAATAATATAAAATAGTGTGCAAATACTGATAACAGTGCAAATGTTTGCAATATAAAAAATAAATGAAAAATGTAAACATCTATGTTTAGTGAACTTTGCAGTGCTGCTCTGTGGTGCAGCTACGACACCGCAGCAAAGTTTACACACTATGTCTACTTGATCCACGTCTGACTCTGCGGACCCATAATGTTTCCACACCACTGAAGTTTTTTTTTACCTCTCTTTTCAACCAGCGGCAGTCACTCTCCTCTCCAGATAACTTCTGCTTAGCTTTCCGAGCTTCCCTCGGGTCCTCTTAATCAGCGGTCCCCAACCCCCGGGCCTCGGACCGGTACCGGTCCGTAAGTCGTTTGGTACCGGGCCGCGAGAGTTGAGGCTCAGGTGTGAAATGTATAGTTTTCAGGGTTTTTAAATCAGTTTTCAGTGTTATTTTGTTATCGTTTATTCGGTTTTCCTGGGTCTTTTCACGTGTGTTATGAATAAATCTTCTTTTTTTTCGGTACCGGTACTAGTTTTATTTTGTTGTATTTATCCGTGACACCTTAAAGGCCGGTCCATGAAAATATTGTCGGGCATAAACTGGTCCGTGGCGCAAAAAAGGTTGGAGACCGCTGCTCTTAATTGTTGTGACACGTGTTCGAAATGCAGAGAGGTGCGCTCGATTTGCCACACGGAGCAGCGCGAGAGTAAAGCACAAGGGAGGGGCTAATAATCGGCTCAGTCATTTTTAATGATCGTTGAAAGCCCAGATCGTAATCGTGATTAAAATTCGATTCATTGAGCAGCCCTACCACTTGGGACAGCCAGGTATCCCAGAATGCATTTCAAATCACAAGCAGAGAAGCATCTGAACCAACACGTTGTTCGTGGATACTGAAGACTCCAGCCTGTCCAGAAATTATTACATCATCTGTTTTTAAAGAAATGTTTATTCAGCGATAATCTAAGCACCAGCTCTCTGTTAGAATTTTCTGAGTTTACTAAAATAAAAATGAAATCAGAACAACATCTGATTTGTGTGGTGTGTGCTTTTTTAAAAAATTTTTAATGTTGGCGTTTTGGTCATGTTACGTTTAAGTGTCAAAGACTTGTTAGAAACTATGAAACACATCAGATTTCTGGATGCTAGCAGTAATTTCCGTAATAGTCTATTTCAGTATTGTGGTGTACAGTTACCACTATGTCGTTGGAAAGTCCACACGAGTCCAGATTTCTGAGGACACACTCACGTGGGCGTTATCTATGATACTCCTAAACTACAAGTTAACTTAAGTCAACCAAGTCAGACAATTCTGTTGTAATGAAAAACAAACACTCATCCCACCCGCAAGTTAGCGCAGTGCCAGCTGTTTAATTCACAGCAGCTTCTGCAGTAACCATGGTAACCATGGACACTGAGCACGTGGATCGATGCAGTTCAGACTTTGGGTAATACCCCAAAATCTGTCTCTTTGAAACTAAAAAAGGCTCATTTATCAGCTGTGCAGCTGGTTTTCCAGCAGGGTCCTGCTGAAAAACTGCAAGATAAAGGGAAACATGTTGATGATGAATTATTTATGTAAATAAAATGGAAGACTGTGGCGCTTTCTGCTGATCGTAAACTGAAACACTGAATGTAACTGGCTCCCAACCAGGTTGTGTGTTCAGAATAGGTTATTATGGTGATTCAGCCGCCCACCTTAGTAACACAAAACTGACCTCTCTGGACTTAAAGCCGTAAAAGAAAGAATGAAATAATAATACAGATACACACACAGAAGTTAGCTGAAGTTATCGCAGTGAGGAGTTTCTTCTTACTGACCTGATCATGTTGGTCTGGTCAGACTTCTCCAGGACTCTGATTACAAGCAGGTTGACAGACCTGATGACCTGTGTTCCATCTTCTACATCCTCCACTCTGCTGTCCAGCATCAACGTTATCAGACCATGCATCAGGTCCTTCAACACACCCATAGATGCCTCTCTGGCCAGGGACTCCATAGAGAACAGCTAGTAGAAAGGAACAAGAGGAGGTCCATAAAGACATCAGCATCCTCCTCTCAAATCAAGCTAACAGATGTGATTACTGTGTAGGCACAACTCACAGACAGCATGTTTCCTATGATGCAGCTATACAACTTTATGATATCCTTCTTATCCACCCGATCGTCAGCCATGTGCGTGCTGTTGATGAGCCTCAGCTGCATGATGGTTGCAATAAGAAACTGATCAATGTGTCCCGACATCACTTCCGCTTTGTCCTCCTGTCGCAGTACCTCATCAATCTGCAGAGGAAAGTAAAATCCTTCAGATTTAGAGAGAAATGCTATTTGGGAACACTGAGCATGGGTTCAGGGATACCATTATACTTTTATTCACCAACATTTATGCATCAAGTTGTGACAGGAGTATCTTTGTAGTGCTTGTGTCAATAAACAAATAAATACATCCTGACTATCATGTGAAAATATCCATTCCTGAAAAGAAGGGGGGGGAAAGAAAGACCTGTGCCATGTTTTCCTAGCAGTGCAAAGTCACCGTGTTTTTTAAAGAAACTCTTCTGCTTCATTAATGATTACTGCGAGTGGTGGTTGACAGTTTACTAAATATTTCATATCCAATCAGTTGAAAATGTGCTCTGTGCAAAATATGTTTGTTTACCTGTGCCAGCGCCTGGATGCTGGTGTTGATGTCACCACTCGCAACCTGAGAGATGACAAAGTTGATGGTGGAAGCCGTGCTGTTGTGCAGTTCATCAAAGTGTGGCGAGACCGAACGCATCCTTTGAACACAAAATTGCAAAGAAGCATTAAACCTCAAATGTTCACTTCTTTCTTGTTTGTGTTGCTTGTGTGTGCGCTTAATTATCAGGACTGAGGTTGTTTACTTGGGTTCAGGGATCATGATGGGCTCCAGCAGCTCATCCAGCTTGTGTTGGACAAGGTCCGGCAGCTCGCACACTCTACCCTGGTCCATCTCAATCATATCCAGGTCTAGCTGGAACTCCTTGGGGATGGATGGATGCAGGGACTCTGTGTGCTGTGCATTCTGACGGGCTTGGCTAGATAGATTGAGGGAGGGATTGGAAGACAGGTGGTGGGAAAAGAAGACAAGACACTAAATTTAGTTGAGCATAATAATCCATCAGTGCTGCTTAGCTCCAGTCCTCACACAACTTCAAGCTTTGAGAGATAATGTGGATATAAGTGAATATCCTCAGCCTAAAGAAGGGTTTATCCAATTTAATATGATTAATAAATGAGTTTGAAACTCTCAAATGTCACATTTCTATGAATCACTGCATTCCAACACAGGACTTGTATGTGTGAGAATTGTCTGATCAACCAAATTTCACTGGGACTGTCTGAACAGAAACAGAGCAGCACTGATTTTAAAGACATTGAGTTTGTATCCTTCAGCGAGATGGGGAAAAAGTCATGTGGACAACCAGATAAAAGGCTACTGTTCATTACATTGATAACAAATAACAGGTTGATGAAAGTGATTTATCCAGCTGGTAACGTATTTCAGCAGCATAGCCTCAGCTATTTGCATAAAGGACCTATGACATTGATTTTGTAAAAAGAAAAACTTTGTACTTTTATAACAAGACTGAAATTTTAAGGAACCTTTTGTTTTGGCCAGAATGAGGGAACGAATCCAGATACCTCAGAAAGGTGTAATGTCACTCTTGAGTTAGCACATTCCAGACAGAATGAGGAAAAACAGGATTTAGTAAGTTGGAGCCATTCAGGCATCACTAGCAATGCAGTATAGTGCTTTTGCTATAGATGGATAGAGCCTGATAAATACAAATACAGCAGTGGTAGTACAGATGAAACATTTACAGGTTTGCTTTTTACTGTTTATGTTCGGTTATCTTGGATTACTGACTCAGGGTATGTTGGTGTGCTCTGATTTTCCGAGTGGGAAATCTGAGTTAAGGGTGGAGTTCCACAAAAAAAAACCAAAAAACCAACAAAAAAAAAAACAAAAAACAAACAAACAAAAAAACCCAAAGATTTCCAACTACGAACTCATTACGACTTATTTAGGAACGCACCAACGTGCAACTTTGGTGGGCAGACAGCATGCTATAAAATTAGAAAGTACCCAGCAACTTCTAAAACTCATGTCATGAACTTTGAAGTAACCCCATAATTTGGTGAAATCTATTTTCACAGCAGTCCAAAGACCCTGAAAATTTAGGTTAGGCTGCAATAACATATTGTTAAGTGCCGGTGCAACACGCCCATCACAATATTCTTTAAACATTGGCCCTTCTTTTAGTGAAAAATAAAGAACAGCACACACTGAAATTTTACCATAATCCACTGACAAAAGTGAAAAAGACAAACATGTCAGCAAAGCTCATTGGCTTAACCAGTGTACTACGGTGGGTGATGTACATCAGCAAGAAGGCTGCAAGAGTGATTCACACCTCTGGGTCAAAAATCAAAAATTCAGATCACCATAATACAGAGGAGGGGAAAAGATACATTTTCATGCTTCTGTTTGAAGAAACAGCAACCACAATATTTGGCAAAAATAACCCTCTAAAAGTAGAGAAATGAGAGAGAAAGAACAGAAATAACAAGTTTACATTGAACACACTGAACAAGAATACAGTGAGACGAGTTCTTACAATGGCTACAGACAGAAAAGAGGGGAAGGAGGAGGAGTTGGTACTCACATCCTATACGTGCGATACATTATTCTGCTCCAGAAAGGAAGGCAGGCAGAAAAAAGGAGGAAATCACAGAGGAAGAAAGAGGAAGGGTTAAGAGAAAGGCAAGCAGTCGGCCAGTGAAAGGTGATTTTAGTTGAAGACTAGACAAGTAACCTTATGAGAGGAACCCAACATGCAATGACTCAGAATATCAAGACAAGAAGGGGACAGACAAAGTTGTGAGTAAACATTCAAACTGATGTATGACTGCATTAGAGTCATCCCAACCAAAACACAATGGACCAAATGTTTAACATGCTCACAGGAAACATTTGGAATAGATTGCCTTGAAATGCCATGTTACAATTCATAATGCAAACTATTTACGGCAGATATTACAACAATCTAAATCCCTCTAAGATTTTTATTTATTCTTTTTTTTTTTTTTTCTTTCCTCATAAAACACGATGATTAACTTGGCTACTGTAGAAACCATATTGAATGTTTTTTTAGCTTAACCTCCTAGGACCTGGCGTCCACATGTGGACATCACATTTTGGGTTATTTAGACCAAAATACTCAATTTTGCTCTACAAGGGCCTGATATCGTGTCACAAATTTAGAGGATCATCATTTAGCCTGGAGAAATAGTTTGCTGCTTTATAAGAAAGCCCTCCGCAAAGCCAGAACATCTTACTATTCATCACTGATTGAAGAAAATAAGAACAACCCCAGGTTTCTCTTCAGCACTGTAGCCAGGCTGACAAAAAGTCAGAGCTCTTTTGAGCCAACAATCCCTTTAACGTTAACTAGTAATGACTTCATGAACTTCTTCACAAATAAAATTTTTATCATTAGAGGAAAAATTACCAATAATCATCCCACAGATGTAATATTATCTACAGCTACTCTTAGTACCATTGATGTTAAGTTAGACTCTTTTTCTCCAATTGATCTTTCTGAGTAACTTCAATAATTACTTCCTCCAAACCATCAACGTGTCTTTTAGACCCCATTCCTACAAAACTGCTCAAAGACGTCCTGCCATTAATTAATTCTTCAATCTTAAATATGATCAACCTATCTCTAATAATCGGCTATGTACCACAGGCCTTCAAGCTGGCTGTAGTTAAACCTTTACTCAAAAAGCCATCTCTAGACCCAGCAGTCTTAGCTAATTATAGGCCAATCTCTAACCTTACTTTCATATCAAAAATCCTTGAAAGAGTAGTTGTCAAACAGCTAACAGATCATCTGCAGAGGAATGGCTTATTTGAAGAGTTTCAGTCAGGTTTCAGAGCTCATGACAGCACAGAAACAGCTTTAGTGAAGGTTACAAATGATCTTCTTATGGCCTCTGACAGTGGACTCATCTCTGTGCTTGTCCTGCTAGACCTCACTGCAGCGTTCGATACTGTCGACCATAATATCCTATTAGAGCGATTAGAACATGCTGTAGGTATTACAGGTACTGCACTGCAGTGGTTTGTATCATATCTATCTAATAGACTCCAATTTGTTCATGTAAATGGAGAGTCCTCGTCACACACTGAGGTTAATTATGGAGTTCCACAGGGTTCAGTGCTAGGACCAATTCTGTTTACATTATACATGCTTCCCTTAGGCAGTATCATTAGAAGACATAGCATACATTTTCACTGCTATGCAGATGACACCCAGCTCTATCTGTCCATGAAGCCAGATAACACACACCAATTAGTTAAACTGCAGGAATGTCTTAAAGACATAAAGACCTGGATGACTGCTAACTTTCTGCTTCTTAATTCAGATAAAACTGAGGTTATTGTACTCGGCCCTGAAAATCTTAGAAATATGGTATCTAACCAGATTCTTACTCTGGATGGCATTACCTTGGCCTCCAGTAACGCTGTGAGGAACCTTGGAGTCATTTTTGACCAGGACATGTCCTTCAACGCACATATTAAACAAATATGTAAGACTGCGTTCTTCCATTTGCGCAACATCTCTAAAATTAGAAACATCCTGTCTCAGAGTGACACTGAAAAACTAGTTCATGCATTTATTACTTCCAGGCTGGACGACTGTAATTCATTATTATCAGGATGTCCAAAAACTCACTGAAAAGCCTTCAGTTAATCCAAAATGCTGCAGCAAGAGTCCTGACAGGGACTAGAAAGAGAGAGCATATTTCTCCTGTATTGGCTTCCCTTCATTGGCTTCCTGTTAAGTCCAGAATTGAATTCAAAATCCTGCTCCTCACATACAAGGTCTTAAATAATCAGGCCCCATCTTATCTTAATGACCTTGTAGTACCATATCACCCTATTAGAGCACTTCGCTCTTGCTCTGCAGGCCTACTTGTTGTTCCTAGAGTATTTAAAAGTAGAATGGGAGGGAGAGCCTTCAGTTTTCAGGCCCCTCTTCTGTGGAACCAGCTTCCAGTTTGGATTTGGGAGACAGACACTATCTCTACTTTTAATATTAGGCTTAAAACTTTCCTTTTTGCTAAAGCATATAGTTAGGGCTGGACCATGTGACCCTGAATCCTCCCTTAGTTATGCTGCAATAGACGTAGGCTACCGGGGGATTCCCATGATGCATTAAGTTTTTCCTTTCCAGTCACCTTTCTCACTCACTATGTGTTAATAGACCTCTCTGCACTGAATCATATCTGTTATTAACCTCTGTCTCTCTTCCACAGCATGTCTTTTATCCTGTCTTCCTTCTCTCACCCCAACCGGTCGCAGCAGATGGCCGCTCCTCCCTGAGCCTGGTTCTGCCGGAGGTTTCTTCCTGTTAAAAGGGAGTTTTTCCTTCCCACTGTCGCCAAAGTGCTTGCTCATAGGGGGTCATATGATTGTTGGGTTTTTCTCTGTATCTATGAAGCGCCTTGAGGCGACTTATGTTGTGATTTGGCGCTATATAAATAAAATTGAATTGAATATCCACTTACGAGGACATTATACTGCTACTGTTCTATCGAAATTTTAAACAAATATCCTCATATGTGGCTCTCATTTTTCTTAGAAACAAAAATCAGGTAAAAAAAATAAAATAAAAAAATTAAATCTGGTAATTCTTTGTTTTTACATTCATCGGGCCCCAATATGCCCAAATATCAAAGACAAATTAAAAATGCATGCCGTGGAAGAGTTCGGGTCTTAGGAGGTTAATGTTATACTGGTCATACTGGTCTTCCATTTAGTTTACTGTGAAGCTGAAGCTGCTCCCTTGTGCACTGGTCCACAAAACTACATGCTACAATAATTCACTGTGCATAATGAAAGGGTCAATGTTGAGCCAGTAACTCTCAAACTATGACAGCTTTATCAAACCGATTCAATTTTACTTATAACGCACCGAATCACAACAACAGTTACCTAATGGCACTTTAGTGGCACAGAAAATAAAATGCTGCCAGCAAAGAGGTGTAGTGGCAGCATTGTCACCTACTAGCAAGATGGTTCCTGGTTTGAATCTGCCAGCTGACTGCATCCTGTTTTTGTCTGCATGTTCTCCCTGTGCCTACGTAGGTTCTCTCCAGGTACTCCAGTCCAGTCTTTCCCCACTATGACTCTAAGATGTATAGTAGTTTCAAACTGCTCTCCTGGATTACTAATATTTTTTCTGGGGCAAATTAACTGTATCAGCTGACATGAAGCTTACTTTTACACTGAAGAGTCAGTAAAGTTTTAGCATCGAGTTGTTAATGTGTTGGGATTCGTGCAGGCACAACCAAGAAACCGTCAACCTCATTACAACAAGGGTCATTTTTACAAGACCAGTGCCTTAAGTGATTTGTATCATGCTTTAAACTATATGTGAAAACTTCTAGTATTTCTGCCCTACTGTAACCAGTCGCTAAACTTGAAGAATAGCCGTTTCAAAGGCCTGCTGTGCACTGTCACCAAGCAGTAATCACACAATGATTTTTCCCCCTCATCAATATTCTTATCTCTTGGTGAGGGTCCTTTTTATTTTTTTATTTAGTTGAGACAAACTCATAATCAGAGGGGACATACTTAAGCTTATTAGGGTCTTCCTGTGCAGGCTTGCGGAGGAAGGTGGCATTGGAGTTTGTTGGGTGCTCCTTCTGAGACCGATCTGTTGCAGTCTGTTTGGCCACAGCTGTGGGTGCCTTCTTTGCTGATCGCTTTATTCTCTCTTCTAGCATACTCATGTCCTTCTCCGACAACTGGAGGCACAGGGATAGAAGCATGTCAAAGAGTGCAGAGTACAATTTCATGTGAAGTCTTACCAAAACATGACCAGGACCAGTGCTCATCTTACATTTCCTATAAGTTTGTAGACCTGATCCCCGCAGACGTTGTAGACAGCCACCACAGTGTTGAGGGCAGCATTGCGTACAGATGTGTCTCTGTCACCAATGTGCACAGCAATTTCTTTCAGAGACTTAGCTGGAGTAGGCTGGCATACATTCATCCCATAGCCCTCTATCAAACAACCTAACTCCTCCAGACATTCTGAGAAAAACAAAAACACAACACAATTACAATGTGTTACAGTATTTCCCCTGCATTTCTCTACATACAGCTTCACATAAATGTGAAGGCCATACAGTCGATAAATTGTCTATTCCTCTCTCTCTCTCCTTCCTGCAATCACCCACTTAAATGTCTTCTGTGGTTTCCCTAAGCCATTTGGTGTTTCAGTTGTCCATTCTCACTTGAATTCCCCCCCGGTTCCAGTCTAATGGCCTCCTCAGTACCTTATAGTACCTTATTAACCTAACAGCAATTTTGCACTTGGACTGCAGACTTACTTGTGTTTCATAGAAGTAGAATGGGAGGCAAAATCTTCAGCTATTTACTAAGGAACCAGTTCCTAGTTTGGATTTAAGAGACATACATGCTCTACTTTTAAGATTAGGCCTAAAACTTTTCTTTCTGATAAAGCTTATATGCTTATGTTACAATAGGCTTAGGCTTCCCATAATGCACTGAGCATTTCTTTTTCCTCCCTGTAGGTTTATACACCACTACTACATTTAATTAGTAAACTCTGGCCCTGTCTCCCATAGTGAGTCTTCGGTCCAGTTTCTGTTTGCCCTCGTCTTTCTCCTAACACCCAACCTATCGCTACAGATGTCTTCCTGAATTGCTGGAGCTGACAGAGCTTGAAAAGAACATTTTCCTTCCCCAAATCAAAATCCTGCCACACAGCTTTCATTTCTAATGCAATTTTTGTTTTATAGCTATAAAAAAAAAATTGGCACAAACAGAAGAGGACTGATAGTCATGTGGTGCAGCAAAGACTAACCAAAGAAAACCTACCAGCTCTCTGTTTGGAGTTTTTGGATTTGGTTCCATCCATGAGGAAAGGGAAGACCTTGGATGCTGGATAAACCTTGCATAGCATGGCCAGGATAGCCCGAACATCTTTGCGAACCACATCTTTTGATTCTCCAACCTAAATATGAGGGAAGATGCTCAGCGGATGGAGTGAGGAAGAAAATAAATGAAGAGGTCCCATTCGGATATGTACTCACCTTAAGTATGAGGTAGGGGACGAAGGAGTTGGCTTCATACTCCGTCAGGTGGTAGTTCTCTCTATTCAGCATGGCAAACAGCAATTTTAGATACTCAAGCACCTTCATCAGGACTGTGGTGTTGGTATCAAAAAACCGCAGGGTGAACCACTTCAGAATCAGGTCCAGACAGCTGATGGTGGCTTCACTCTCACTCTCCAACCTCTGTTAAACAGACTTCATTAGTGAAACGCAAACAAAACGCACTGCAGTAGGAAGAGGACCAGCCAATACCTCAATCATGACTCCAATGGCCTTGACATGTCTTTGGAAGTCGAAGTGAAACAGCTCATCTTGCAGCCACTTTGCAAAACAGGTGGACATTTGAGTTTTCAACTGCTCCACATATTCATCTCGAGGGGTGATGAAGTTCCACTTCAGAATCTACAACAAAAACGTTTTCTTTTTACTTAAGCAGACATGTCATATTTCACCAAAAAATAAAATAAAATACATTTTGCACATCTAATTTTATCACAATGCAACACTATGAAAATGCCTTTAAATGGTTTAACTGGTATTCAACAGTCCTACAGAGGCTACATGTATTCTACCATTTCATTCATTTTGCATCATGATGATGAGAATGATTACAATCTCCCTTTCTCTGACATACATTAAACTGGAGGTGTTGTGTTCACACAAAAAAAGAGTAACAATTTCTTAACTACAAGTGTGTAGTTTACACAGCATCTTAATTATAGTATCTCGTAATTAAGATACTGTAATTGGAGCTGATGCTGCTTTTTTTCAGTACAATACGTTACAACAGCTCTTTATTATTCCATTTAAGAGCTATATACGTGTGCAGCAAATGGGTTTCTGTATTATAAGTGAACCACAATCTGTAGCATTTAAAGTGGTACTGGTGGTAATTAATAGGGAACATAGAACAAAAAGGTGCAAATGATTTTGGACATACATGAAAAATAGAGCTGCAATGAGTCATCAAGTATTTTGAAGCATCTGATTATAAAAACTTCGAATAAACCGCGGCTGTGCAGCGTGCTGCTGTCACGATGGAAATGGGAACTCAAGTGTTTCACCCACATTTGCAACTAAAAACGGGGCTGTAATACAAACTTATTTAGGAGCATTGTGTAAATAAAAGGTGTGACATTAAGGCCACACAGGCCCCAGTTTTAAACAGAAACCCTGATAAGACAACAGCAGCAGTGATGATGACGCTGGCGTAGTTTAACATGGAGCCAGAGTCTGTTTACACACCGCGAAGAGCAAAGAGGCCGAGCAGTTACAGACAGACTGAGCTCAGGTAGAATGAAAAAAACAAAACCAAAACGTGTTTGTAGTATCCAACACAGCGGCGCTGTTCCTGTAACCACCTTGTATAACTACTGGGTAGGTGTGTACCAGTAAAACTGGGCCAGTAAAACTGAGCCACTGACCTGAGGGTTATTATACCGAACAGTGAATTATTGTTAATATTAATTAATTAATAGCTACACCTTCATAACATCTTGTTTTCAGCAGCACAGAAACTTCAGAATGCTGTTATTATTGCTTCTCACCACATTCTCCTTTAAAGGCTTACAGACAAACTCAGTTATTCATAAATAAAGGTGGTTTTTTGGAAAAATGAAACAAATGGGGGGGGGGAGAAAAACAGTCTAAAATGGAAACCAATGAGCAGTTGAATTTGAAAGACATTTTTCTCTCTAATATTCATTATTGCCCATTAATAAGACAAAAGTATTTCTATATATTTTTAGAGCTGCTTTTAATTCTCAAGTCTTCTTCTCTCCTGTACTTTCTCCTCAAAGTAATAAAAGTTTGGGTACAAACCTGATCTTATGCTGCATAGAGATTTCTTATCTGCGATGGTTTTCTTCCATTTCTCCAATTTGGTTAAATTGGAGCGTCTAAAAATTAGCTATACATGAGGATATGAGTATGTGCTTGCCTGTCTTTGTATGGACCCTGCAATGGACTGGTGACCTGCCCAGAGTGCCCTTGCCCTATGACGGCTCCTCTGGAAGTTTCATTTGTGCCAAAATTATATTCACGTGTACATCATCTATAGAGACAACACACTGGTCTTTGTCTATTAAACTTTGACGTCAGCTGTACAACCAGCATATTTTGATCACCAGATTGTGTATGTTTCATTTCAAAGTCAAAGCCTTTGTCTGTGCCAATAAAACTTGTGTTCTTTTATAGGACTTCTATTCTTTTGATGTGTTGTTGAGTATGTTAGCTTCCTGTCACTTCATGTTAGGTTGGTTCTCTGTTTCATTGTGGTGTTTAGCGCACTGCACACAGAACAATATCTAATGTTTAATTTAAATTTCAGCTTATAAATAAATAAATAAATAAATAATAACCTTAGTTCTTAAATTTCATGTTTTTAGACTTCACGAGTCTAAAACAAAGTCCAGCAGCCCAAAGGACACACCTACAATTAGAAAGTCCACAAAGACATGCCCTATTGCTGTTTTTCCATCTACTGGTACCTTCAATTGCTTCTCCTCTTTGATCCTCTGTTCCTTCGCATTGGCGATGAGGATGAAGAGTGGCCCAGACTTATCTTCATCATCCTTCAGACCTTTAGACACAGGCTTCTTACCAGCAGCACCCTGAGGGAAGCAACAGCAAATTCATAGTGAGAACAGCTGAATTAAACATTGTTCTGCCTGTGGATGTGTGAGCATAGTAATGTTTTCTAATGTCAAATGAAGAGAGGAAGAGCTTGTAAGTAACACACTGCAGAAAGAAGAAATATAGGAGGTGTTATGCAAGGCAGGTTGCAACGCTGAAGTCTGACACACACATTCATGCAGTTAAGTGAAACCTGAATCCTGTGTGAACTATCAATTTTGTTTTTGCAACCAAGTTAGTGCATTTTTGACACAACCACGGCGAGAGAGAGAGAGGCTGAAAAGAGTTAAAAAGAGCCCAGTGAGAAACTCTGCTCCTGATGTACTGGGAGAGAGCAGGGACAGTTCAAATGAAGTTCTGAGCCGACTTTCATCACTAAACACCACTTGAACATCTACCTGTTGATTGCCACCAGCAGCCTTCCCTTTGCTGGAAGGCTTTTTACTACCATTATTGTCCTTGTCCTTGGAAGAAGGGGGAGGGATGGGTTCCTCAGGTGGGGAGGGAGGCTGGGTGAGTAGAAAAACCATATTGTGTTTACAACTTCTTAGTCCTGAATTAACTGATAAGAAAATAGTGTAAAAGAAAAAAAAAAAAAAAAAAAAAAAAACCCAGTCGCAAATGTGCATGGCATGGCAAACCATACTGTACTGACTTAATTTATAAAGCACCTTGTATCTGCTGAGTGCAGTACACAAAATGAATAATGTTCACTCACACACACGTGAGAAGCATAAATACCTTCTTAGCAGCCATTCCACCTCGGACTTTCTTAACTTCTGGTTTACTATCAGCGACGTCTTCACTTGGTAGTTGAGACCTGGAGGCTGCAGAGGACAGATTCAAATTAATAGAATGGTCTGGCCATTTTAGCTCATACCTGCAAGCCTAACAGGAAATGACAAACTTCTCTCCAATGAAATCCTGAGTTCTATTGTTAGACCAGTTGAAGAGGGTTCATTGTGAAGGAGAGGAGATCAAAAAAAAGGCATCACTCTTAAACATGAACAAGTACACTTAAAACAAAACAGGGGATTTAAAAGCTAAAAAGGGTTCCATCATTATTTAGTTACACATGAGAAAAAGTCCAATACAGTCTTAACAACAGCAACCTTCAACCACCAAGCTTCACCTTTATCATCAGGATAAAGACTGGCTGTATTGGTGGCATTTACTTTTTTTTAACCATTCCTGTAATATTAAATGCAATCCATTGTTTAGATAAATTTGAGTACCACCGAAATGTTCTGAACACGTACTCGGGACTATGCTAAAATATTAAAAATACCTGAAGCAGCTCTATTTGGCTCTGCAGATCCTTTCCCTCCCCCCGTTTTGGCTGGCGCCGCAGGTTTAGCTGGCATCACTGCTCTGGCCTTTTCCAACATGGATACCACCTGATCCTTAGAGGCAGGCTGAGGGGAGATGAGAGTAAGAGGACATTAATCCCTACTCACTATTTGTGGTCAAGAAGCAAAAATATCCCGTAGGTTCGTACTTTGAGTTTGCCTGTCGCTTTGGTCATCTTGTCGTAGCCAAGATGCATCATAAAGGTAGGAAGGGCATCCTGAGCCTTTTTGCGCACATCTCCATTTCTGTCCTCCAGACAGGCGTAAAGCTGAGGAATGCACAGCATCAGATCCCCTGGAACAGTCCTCTGTGTGGGCAACTTCTCTGCTAACCAGCCGAGCACCTGGGGAATGCAGAGAGGTTTCCAGCAAAACATGAGTCTCTTACTTACATCCCGTTGTGCTGCAATTCATGCAATAAGGAACACCAACAACTAAAATTTCAAATCCATCTCTAGAAAACAGAACAGTCAAAGTTATGTTCTGTGAGACCACACAGCAAAAAGAATAGGTGTGTGTGTGTGTGTGTGTACCTCTTGTCGCAGAAAGGGATTCTCTCTCTTCAGTTCCTCAGAAAGATCTTCTCCCTCCAGCCAGTCCTTCATCCCAGTCTGCTCCACCCAGGCCTGAAGTGTGGTCATGGCAGTCGCCCTCACATTTGGCTGCAGAAATAATTGCCAGCACAATTCAATCTAGGTCTATATATCTTACTATTGTTTTCATTAACATGTTTCCTTCATGGCACTTTCATATTTTTATGAAATTTTCATGTAAAAATCTCAAAAGCAGGAAAGCTCTGGAATGGAGGGTTTTTAAAAAAAAAAAGAAAAAAAAAGAAAAAAGTTTGCAACAAGATGATCATGAATACTATCATCGGTGGGCTGAGTACCTTGCTGTCTCCTAGAACGGTTATTATGGGAATTCCCAGAGCTTTGACGTGCTGCTTAAGTCCAGGTCCCAAGGCTGTAGCCAGTTGCTGCAGAATAGAAAGAGTCTGCTGCACCTGAAAAACACAAAGTAAAACCCTTATTAACATTTACTGCCTATTTAGTTTAAGTATTACTACATAGTTACCTCACATAATATCGCTCCACACTAAACTGTTACAGTTTTTAATTTTTGAGACAGACACAAACACATTAGATTTCATCTAAGGAAATCAACTGGACTTCTTTAAGTTTCACAGAGACATTTCACCTGTCATCCAAGAGGCTCCTTCAGTTCAAAATCCAAATGGAGTTCCAGGTATTTAAATCCTAGTGGTGTTAATGTGCCTCATCACGTCATGAATAAAGGCATGGATCATTATCACCAGATGTTTCGGATCAAACCACTAAGAGCTTGCCTCACCCCATCATCTCACCTATTGGGGTCACCTTACAGATGTGAGTGGCGGTTGAGGCGCCATGGAAGGGATCTCAAATCTGCATTGTAGGTGGCTAATAGTCAGTGTCGTAAGCTACCCCCTCTGTTCAACGACAGTTGACACAGATGGCCTTTATTACCTGTCTTCCAAACCATCTGCCTTTTCATTTCAAAATGTGAACATTAGCATCCTAAAAGTGCCCCCTGGCCGCTCCTTGTTGTCACAGCTGGGAAGGGGTTAAAGGATCTTAACATTCAGCCTTGTGTGAGTAAAAACGATCCAATTAAGTACTCCAATTCTTAATCAAAGATGAATCGAAATATACGTTTGACCAATATGTTAGAAGGAGAAATCTGAGTAGTAAAAATGATTGAATGTTTTTTTTCACCAGACCATCGATATGCATGATTTTAAATGAAGGCAGGAGCACTAATGCTTGAACACAAAGCGATAATTTTTATCTCCATACTTTCCTCACCAAAGATAAGAACCAAATAGGTTAAGTAGATAAATACAGTACAGGTGATTTCCCCCCCCCTCTCCCCTCTCAAATCACGCACGCACACGAGATCTGTAGGTCAGGTGAAGAGCACCATCTTACGCACCAGGATCTTGTTGGAGTCACTGAGACGTCCCTTCAGGGCCAGAGGCAGCTCTCCAATGTTGGCCATGATGAACTTGGCCTCTGAAATGATGGCTGCAACCTCATCCAGACCTTCCTTTCTGATCTTCCAGTTCTTATCTCCAATTTTAGACACAAGGTCAGTCGTGATCTTGTCACTTAGAGACAGAAGGAAAAAGAGCTACATTAAAGAAAGAAGGGGGATAGCAAACATGACATATTACAGATTTAAGGCCCAACATCCTACTGATGGCTTAATTAGCCAGATAAATGTCTAAACAGCAACAGTCTAGAAGCTCTTAAGATGGGTAACAACCCTGTGTGGACCTAAGAATTTGAAAATGTCGCCATCGGAGAAGCCATGCTCCAGCTGCCGCACATGGATGCATGGTTAAATAAATTTCAAGGAAACAATCAGGTTACCTGACATCTGTTCGGGGCAGCAGGTCCATGATATTTTGTCCTCCACCTCCAGCATCTTCATCCTGCTCCTCAACTTCAGCACCCTCCTCCTCTGCCGCCACTTTTTTGGTGAACCTGATAGGGGGTGGTGGAGATTGACCTTGCATCTAAAACAGGAGACAGGATAAAGAGACACTAGTTGTGATTATTTTTCCCGTTGTTGTTATTATACTACTACAATAATTAAACCGGTCACACTTGCTAAACTGAGCACATAGTTAAATTTAGAGAAATCTCTGGAAGTGCTACCTTCTCGAACTCTGCATCTATCTGTGCAAGGAGAGCCGGCTTCTCATCTTCAAAGAACATGCGTAGTGGAGCTCCCATGTAGAGGTACATGACTCCCAGCAAAGTGATGGCTGCTGTCCTAACAGCGGGGTTGGTTGCTCCCAGAGCTGTCTTCACATTGTTGATGAAACCCTTCACATTGATACTGGAGAGCAGGGAGGTCAAATGTTAACAGAGGTCTTTAGGACAACTTCCAGGGTGAAAATGGCATAGATACATGAGGCCAGGAAAACAACTGATGTCATGGTGCCCATCTCAATCTTCTATATGCGATCTAGTTGCAATATGAAAAAGCAAGAACTGCAATCAGGCATTTATAATAACTGGCAAGGAGTCTTTGCTGTAGAAAAACTTTGGCCCACTCTGTTTTTGTAGAATTGTTTTTCCTTTTATTCATTTACTGGTGTTATTGTTGCCTAACAGGAATAGGTGGGATTTCTCCAGGTATTCCCCCTCCTAACACCACCAAAGACATGCAGTTAGTACGGTTAGGTTAGTTCGTGATTTTAAAATTGTCTATAGATGTGAATATAAGTGTGAATGGTGAATGGACCTCCCCAGGATTTACCCTGCCCTTCGTCCTGTGGCAGTTGGGAACAAAAACATAACCTCCCTGGCAAAATGTTAAATGAAGATGTTTTAAAGAAGCCCCCCCCCAAATCAAAACCAGTTGGAAATTATGTTACAAATAAAGTGATGTGTGATGGACAGGAAGTTACCCTGCAAAGCCAAACTCCTTCATAGCATTAGACAGCCAGTTCAGAGTCTCTGCCTGGTTTTTGGGATTTTTCTGGGAAAAAGCCATAGAAACAACCTGACAAAGAAAAATCATAAGTCATTAATACTGTGCATTCTCAGTTCAATTTTATTAACAACAGTTGTATCAAGGCGCTGTTGCTACAGTAGTATCTGTTGATGTTTCTGTCATTTTCTGCACATATAAAAAGACCTTTTCAATCTTTAACAATCCAGAAAAATTGATCCTTACCTGTTCTGCAGTCCATGGCAGTGAGCAGGCCTCTCCAATAGCAGTCAGTCCTTCTTTAGCATTTCCACCACACTTGACATCTCCAACCTTGTCCACCAAGCCATCCAAAACAACAGAGGCTGAGGTCTTGGAAAATTGTCCCCTTTGAGCAATGAGAGCCACAATCCGCAGTTTCAACTGCATCACCTGAACAAGAAAAGGGTAAGTAATCAGACATGGCTGATCTGTCCTATAACAGGTGCTTTATTTTGCCATTTACACACTGGCTTTCAAAGAATGCCAATGGTTTTAAGTGCAGTGCCAAAACTTTGGTTCCCTCTACAGCAGCTTTTCATTGACATTTTTTTTTTAATTCTCATCAAATCCTTCAGTAAAATTTGTATAGGAGCACTGTCAACTGGAAGAGACACTCCCATTAGTTAATTGTGCAATGTAGTTGTTAATTGTTGAGCAGGTGTTAATGATGTTTCATTAACATCATCTTGTCAATGATTACCTGGAAGTTCGTCTCCTTCCACCCTGGTTTCTTGGCCAACATCCTGACTAAGGCCTGGCAGGGCATTGCAGCTTTATCCATCGTCTCAACAGCCTAGAAGGATACACAAATTTAATGAAAAATGGCAGTTATTTGCAATCACTGCTGGATATTATGAGTCAATCAGCTTTTGTTCTGTGATGAAGTTGTTTATGACACAGCTGATGAGGACAGAACAGGAAGACTTTACCCTCTGGAACTCCTCCATACTGGCCAGTCTGTCCTTCCAGTTGGCCGAGTCCAGCTGTTCAAGACAGGAGGCAGGAAGTACACCTGCAGCCAAGTCCTGACACACCTCAGCCTGATATAACAACACACAAGCACACAATAAGAAATTCCAAAGCAATAGCCTGATAATGTTGTATCCCACAGGGATAAAATATTACTATGATAACATGAGTTAATGCTGCTAGGCACTCTTTGTCAGTAGTGAGGACTGGATACTGATTAACTAAGATAACCAACTTTAAGACAATATTCATATAATCCCAAGTGAAAACATGGAATTGTTTTAGTTACTTTAATCAGCTGTTTAAATCTGTTATTTTCAACTGTGCTTACTAGCATGTTGTTTTACAGTATAGTAGGCTGTTGCATTCACATCATTGTCTTTGTTTTTAAGTTGTAAAGCCTGTCAAGAAATGAAGTACGTGGGAATGTAAAGTCTTGCGTTGTGTGTACATTTCATTGGACAGGTACACTGTCAACTGTGCACTGTAGTAGGATAGTACAAGTATATACACATTTTTTCCCCCTGCTGATGGCTTAAAGACTTTCTGCAGCTCTGTCCAGCTTTCTTAGAATAGCTGCCTCTCTTTTCAATGAGTTTCACACTGGACTGGGAGACAGCAAGTGTTCTAGCATGTATTGATATGCCGGACATTTGTTGCAGAGGACCAGCATGCAGTCAAGTAATGACTTACTGAAAGTTCAGACTCCGTGAATTCTTTACTGTCGGAGGACTTCTTGGATTTGGCACCAGCTGCAGAGGTTGGCTTCCCTTTCTTAGGTGGCACTGCTGACACCTGGATAAAGTTTCAAGTAGAATTATAGACTGGTAAAGATGCCAACCATCCTATTTATCAATAACAAAGCTGATATACAATAAGGCAACAATATTTCTCCTTCGACTAATTTGACTTTTCTGTACATGCATTGCTCCCAGCACACCTTATTGGCAGAAGTCTGGCTCTTCGATGGAACAGAGGATTTGGATACAGATTCAGCAGGGACGACGGCTTTAGCTGCACATTTCTTCTCAACTGTGCCGCCTCCTCCTGCACCCTTCCTACCTCCTGAGAGCTCCACATTATCAGCACACTCCTTAATCTGCAACAAAAACAAAGTGAACAGTTCATGACAACAACAAAAAATTGAACCGAATTCACATCTGAATTCACATCTTCCTGATCCTCACCTTATCCAATTTCAGTTTATCTAAGTCAGCCAGGAAAGGGTTCACAGCTTTCTCTCCCACCACTTTCATGGCAGTCCCCAGAGCTTCAAAAGCAGCATCACGGACCTCTGGGGCAGAGTCATTTACTTGCTGTGAGAAAAACATAGGTATACTTAGAATTAGTTGGCCAGACCTGCAGTGCTTTTTCAAATTTTTCCATTCCATATTTAGTGGTGACTAGAACAAAATTCAATAGGCGATACAAATTTTGGTGTCTGTTAAGTTACATACAGGTGACATATATTGAACATAAAACAATGCAAACATAGAACTTAACATCACTGTATCTGTGAATGTTACAGCAAACATTTGTTAAGGAGGTGTCCGAGTTCATACAGATATACACAAATAGGGCTGCAACGATCCTCACCATTATCGATGACATTGACTATACAAATTCATCGAATTTTATTGTTATATACTAATACCATGTACACGTATTTTTGTAACAGCAATACACTTCGGGAAACTATGGGTGCAGTTTCGCCTATATTGTCTGCCAAGATTGCACTCAGTACTAACAAAGAAGAATGTTGCAATTCAAGTCATTCAAGTCCAAAGAATAGACTGAAATGATACAAAAGTGGAGAACTGCCAGGTTTTTTTTTTTGTTTCGTTTTTTTTTTTTTAAAGAAAGGAGAAGGAAACAAAGGGGGGGGGGGGTCAACAATGTAAAGCAGTTCTGCAGCAATGGAGGTTGATCAAGCCTTGAAAGCTGGTGCTACTAATTCCTACAGGTGTTCCAACTTTTGGGATTACTTACAACCCACTCTGTCTGCATAAAAGCAGTGCTGGAACACACTGTGGTACCATACCCTCGTGAGCATCAGTGGAGCAGTATTGTGCTGCAGGAGTAATGTACTGCTACAAAAATTGAGAGAAAAAGGCAATTAACAATAGAATTGATTGAAGAGAGACAGACCATTATAACACTTATAAATGCAGGTCTTTCCTACAGACAAATTGCAAAGAAAGTCAAAGTGTCAGTGATTCCAAAGGGCACACAGAAACTGGGGCAAACTCTGACAGGAAAAGGTCTGGCAGACCCAAAGCCACCACTGAACCAGAGGACAAGTTTCTGTGTGATAAGCAGCTCACAGGACAACAGCTTCAAGCACAGCTTAATAGTGGTGGTAGTAAGCAAGTCTGAGTTTCAAAGACAAGACTTTGAGCTGCAGATTTGACAGGATGAGTTGCAGCAATAAAGGCATTGCTAAGATGTCAGAATAAGGCAAAGAGGCTTTGCTGGGCCATGAAACACCATCATTGGACTACTGAAGTCTGGAAGAAGGTATTACGGACTGATTAATCAAAATCTGAAATCTTTGGTTCATCACGCAGGATCTTTGTATGCCGCTAAGTAGGCGAGAGGATGGTTCCACAGTGTGTGGCATCAACTGTCAAACATGGAGGAGGAAGTGTGACCGTCTGGGGCTGTTTTGCTGGATCCAGGGTCACTGACTTGTACAGAGTGGGAGGCTCCCTGAACCAAAATGGCTACCACAGCATTGCAATACCCTCTGATATGTGCCTAGTTGGTCAGGGGTTCAAACCTGAAGCTTGTTTGGGATGAACTGGACAGAACAGTGAAAGCAAAGCAACCTGCAAGTGCCACACATTTATGAGAACTTCTCCAACAGATATGGGAAGAACTTTCTGAAGAATATTTGATTTCTATTGTAGAAAGAATGCCACGGGTATGTTCAGCCGTTATATCTGCCAAAGGTGGCTATTTTGAGTCAAAAGTTTAGAATACATTTTGGTCTATAAATTGATTTCACAATTTATTTTTTCACTCCAATTGCTTACTTGTACCATGATTTTTTTTTTCAGAGTGCAATTTGACATTAAACTGCAGAAAAAGATTTTTATTGAAAAAAAAAAAACCCTCAAGGTTCTGGAGAAATCCTGATTGAGGTTGTAATTCATGCATGAAAGGGTTAATTATAGGTTCATCCTAAAAGGCATTACACTGTAATGCTGCAGTTCTTAAGTCACCTTGATGAGAGCAGCACAGAAAGGCTTGAGGATGCTCTTGGGCAATGTGGCTTGTGTGCAGTGTCTGAAGGAGCGGGCGAGAAAAAGAGAGGCCTGCTGCTTGATTGAAGGGTTCTTATTGTCCATCACAGCCAGGATTTCCTCTGACAGGTTCTGGAAAGTTGTCTGGAGGGGGGAGAAGTCTGCAGTCAGTGAAATTCTCTACAATTAACAGGAGTTTAAGTTCTAAGTTTATAACTACGGGGAAAATGCATATAATATAAAGAACACCATCAACTGCCAGTGCTACCTCTCAGCTATAAGTCAACACACTTATGTTTTCAATTTCGAAATCTTATGCCGTCTTGATCTCAAGTTATGGAATTCACAAGTTTTTATGAAAACTTGACCTCAGAAGGTCACTGAGATTCAAACTCATCCAAGATTCTTAGTGGATGCACTTCGGTATCAATTTGAAGCTCCTACGTCACCTCGTTCTTGCATTCACAAACTTAGTTGTTCACAGCACCGGCCTAGTGGGGGTGGTGACAATAACCAAACAGCCTTTTATGGCCGACGGCTAAAAACTGAACATGCTGATCTATGCTGTTAAGTGAAAGTACACATAACAAGGACTAGAGGTTTTTCAGTCAGATTTACATGCTGAAGTCTGTTGTCAATGAGATGTAAAGAATTTACTCACAGTGAGAAAGATGGCATCAATTGCCTCCTGCAGGGATTGGACAACCTGTGGCTTTTTTTCCTTGAACTTCTCTAGAATGGTTGGAACCACCTTAAAAGACACATCTCACATTAGAAAGTAACAAACTGGGCCAGCCTATTCGATGACATTTACAAACAGGTGATATAAGATGCAAACAAACAGATCAGTTTAAAAGTGCAAAACTTATGACTGCTGTGCAGCATCCAACACTAGAGAAAACTATGATACCTCAATCTGTTATACAGCTTTGCATCATGTTTGTTTGTTTTTATTCCTAATGAATAAAAGGAATTTAAAATAAACTGAAATAAAACACTTTTGTTTTTTGTTTTATTTCCTAAAGTTGCTGTGCTGATCATTTCAGCCTACAGCATACGTTTAGTGTTTCAAGGTTAAAGAGAACATTTTCTCTTCTCAAAAATGTGCTGTTATTTAGATCAAGAAAAGGCACTTCAACTTACTTGTCCTGCATATGTTCCAAATTTCTTCCTCAGTCCAGTAGCCAGTCCTGCCAGACATTTAGCTGCCATTGAAACCAGCATCACGTTAGCATCTTTCCCTACGACCTAGAACACAGTAAACTTGTCAAGAGACAATCGCGAAACCCAAACCTGTGAGAAAAAATGCTTTTTGAAGCCACTCAAGAGTACTTTGAACCTTTACCTTCTTTAGGGCTCTGACAAGGTCTCCATAGTCTCCGTTCTCTAGTTTGGGGTTCTTGGTCAAAGCCTCGACAGCCTCCAGTGCCTCTTTTCGTTCCTGCCACTTCTTAGCTTCCTACAATAGACAGAACAAACACACGTTATTAAACAGCATTTAAACTCCACGATTGTACCATCACCTGAACTGAATATTTATTTTAATATGCTAATAATTACAACTAACAAAAACAGGCCTGTTGGTACACAAAAACAGAAAAACCAAGGCAGACGGGGGAGCTCAATAACCATGTCCCAATTTATGAGCTGTGTCCTTCAAAGGATGCATTTGAAGGTCAATTACGTCACTTCTATGTTAGAGAAGCAAGTTGTTATATTTGTCTTTCTTCTTATTGGGTTGTCTTGGTTATATTCTTTAGAAAATGCCCCATTTCAACTACTGCAGCTTGTAACCTTGTCATATAAAAACAGTTTTAACAAGTTGTTCCTAGGGCTGTTCAATATCACGATATATATCAGATGATGATATGACAACATCTATCTTTTCACATTACACTATCGTTTGTTTCGTGGTGTCGCAAAATAAACTGTTTACGGCAATATTTTTTCATCGTTTTGATGGTCACTGTAGAATTTCTTAAAGTTCTCTCTTTCTCTTATATTTAGTATAACCACACTACGGACAGACAAGCGCCTGTTTTTATGAGTTGTCGTTAGCAACAACGAAGGTAAAACCATCGCGTGGCTCCGTTGTCTGCTTGTTTATTTTCCACATAAACCTTTCACAATAAAGCTGAAGATCCTGTTGAGATTTTTCAAAATAAACCGAATCATATGAAAAGGTATGTGGAGTGTTTACGGACGAGGAGCTAAAAAGAGCAGTCAGGTGCTAAAAAATAAACCTTAGAACAGAGTTTTCCCTGCATCACGCCATGTAATAAATACTAAGAGAAATTTGTGGCCGTTTCAACTTATGTAACACTGGACTCCAGGTACACGACGCCAGCTGAAAACACTTCACTCAAGTCAAGTGACCGGAAATTCAAAGAATTAACAGAAAATGTAAAATTTTTGTGATATATATTGTTGTCGGGGACAATAAATGTCTTATACCGCAATATGAGATTTTGGTCATATTGCACAGCCCTAGTTGTTCCTGTGGCTCTTTTCCATGTTGTATATAAACACCCCCCTAGGTGGAGTATAAAACATATTGGGAACTCTTCCAGAGGTCCAACTACTCTTTTCCAGCTTGGATCAGTTGAAAGCAAATGGTAGGGTCAAATTTTGCCATTATCAACATGAATGACTGATCCATTCATTGTACAATTCAGGTTGCTGGTGTTATAGCTGTATTGATGTGGGGGGTACTGTCTTTGGGCTTTGTAGGACCAAAAGAAGATCATTTAAATGCTACAGCCTACCTGAGTATTATTGCTGACCATGTCCATTACCTTATTTTGATGTTTGGGAAGGTTTTTGAACTGAAAGCTGCGTAAACTTACAATTTTCTCATAGAAGTCTTTGGGCATCTTTGATAGAATTTCCACAGGCTCCAGCAGCTCATAAGGATCCACTGCCACCACCAATTCCTCCCCATCATCTCCTGATTGATTGGGGGGAAGAAAAAGTCAATATCACACTATGACTGACTTATCTCCTCTTTATCTAACAACACGTCAAAGAAGCAATTCTCTACTCTATAAACCTACCGTCTGACTGTTCTCCTCCTTGAGCCTGTTGCTCCTGAAACTTTGCTTTCAGGTCCTGCTGGGAGCGCAGGAAGCGCGTCTGTTTGGGAGGAGATGAAGGTAGCTTCACCCATTCCTCCTCTAGTTCTTTGAGCTGCAGGAAAAAAAAAAAAAAAAAAAAAAAAAGACAGGTTTATTCAGTTTATCATGCCTTGAAATGAACAAAAATGAATGAAACGTGTGCAAAATGTGTGTAATAATGGGCCCCACCTGTACAGAATTAATGTTCTGAAGTGAAGGTCTCAAAGCATCTCTGATCCACTTGTAGATCTCTACTGCAAGCAGCTTGGCTTCATCTCTCACAGCTTTCTCTCTAGACTCAAACTGTTTGGGTAAAATCTTCACTACTGGCTTCAATGTTACTATTTTAGACCCAAATTCACTGTGAAAAGACAATTACATGACATTTGATTATTGTCATTTACAGAACTGACACTTACATAGACTGACTTACAGCAATTTGATTCCAGTGGTTAGAAATGAGCAATTTGATCAAACTTAGTCAATGCTTTTTGTTTATTTGGTCTTGTGTGGCAGCTAGAGCTTTATCCTGACAGGCAACATTAACATGACATACTACATTTGCTGTGTCTATACATTAAAGGATTCTCAGTATAGTTACACTAACCTGAGAGCCTTTCTTAAAGTCTCGATGCATGCCACCACTATCTTGGGGTTCTTGTTGTCGAGTCCTTTGAGCAGCTCGTCCTGAACCACTTCAGCCTTCTCTATCTCAATGTACATAAAACAGATGTCCATACCCAGCTCTTTGGCCCGTGCTTTTGGCTGGTTGAACACTTTGGTCACCACACCAGACACTACCTCACCTGTCGTCCTATAGAGTGACAAAGACAAAAAAACAAACAAACAAAAAATGATATAGGCATATACATAGATAGATATACAAGTTCATGATAGCATGTGGCCATAATTACCTCTCCATAAGGAGTAGTGTGTGGCCCAAACACAAAATGGCACGCTTTCATCAGTGCTACTACTGCTTAATAAAGAGTTTCACTGCCTTACTGCTACCTTCATTATTCTTTAATAACTTGACTCAAACTTTTGAATACCAAAAAAGGATCTTCGCAGCCGCCAGTGCTACCCCTCAGCTTCCACGTAGGTTACGTTTTTGTGTTACGTTTGTTTGTTTTTAAAAACACATTTTTTCACCAGGTGCTCAAAATTATAACGACATAGCAGGAACATAAAAATATGTCCCCCGAACACACCATAAGGAAAAGAGTAGTACTGCAGCTATTGATTATTTTAATCAATTAATCTATTGATTATCCAATCAATTAACTGAGTAATCCAATAAAAATAAATATGTGTCATATTAATGAGCAATAATAACTATTCAAAAGAGAAAAAAAAATCTAAATATTTGCTCATTGCAATTTATAAAATAGAAAACAATGTTTTTTAATTTCATCCTTCAGCAAGAGTGTGTGTGTGTGTGTGTGTGTGTGTGTGTGTGTGTGTGTGTGTGTGTGTTTGTTTAACTTTGTAATTTTTGTAACTGTGTCACACTTGCTGCTGCCTCTCCTGGCCAGGTCTCCCTTAAAAAAAAAAGTTTTTTTTTTTTAATCTCAATAGGATCTTCCTAGTTAAATAAAATAAAAATAATTAAACACGCATGCTGTACATGTTCAATGAAATTGTTAAAAGCCTCATTTTATCCTGACATTCATGCCTATGATGAATGTATATAAACATCTGACTACAAATGTACTTACACCTTTTCATCATCAGAAATTTTCACAAAATCATGTGGTACAATTTCTAGGGCTATATCACTCACTACAGATAGGACTGCAGTTAGCGATGTGAGGGATTAGCCAAACAAACAATGACACTTTACTAATCAACACCAGCAATACAGTTTCTTAAAAACAACTATTAATTGTCATTAACGCACCACAATAATGGCCTGTATTTATATAGCGCTTTACTAGTCCCTAAGGACCCCAAAGCGCTTTACATATCCAGTCATCCACCCATTCACACACACATTCACACACTGGTGATGGCAAGCTACATTGTAGCCACAGCCACCCTGGGGCGCACTGACAGAGGCGAGGCTCTGTCAGTGCAGACTGTTGCCCTCAAATCATATTAATGCCTTAAATCAATGCTGTAAAAATCTGACCTTCAAATAATGTGTTTAATTGCTTACAGCAAAAAATAATACCCAGCAGATTTCTGTATTAATTTCAGCATTAATGTACTCTGTTCTGTGGTCACAAACACCATTTTTCTGGCAAAACAAAAGTAAAAACCTTGTACTGTTTCTGCAGTTCAAGATAAATGCAGGCTACTGGCAACAAATTAAGTCTGCATTCTGATGAACAATTATATTTTCATCAGATTAACAGAAACTCTACAGACTAGGTCCAAAGCTGCTGTTAGCAAGGGAAAAACTAATAACCATTAAGCACCACCAATTTAACTGGCACCATCTTTGAGTCCAGTTTACCTTTATACATTAATTGAATCACAAGGCAAACCACTGTTGTTGCAGTGCAACTCAACACACAGACTATGTAAAACCAAGAAAGCCTGTTCTTTGTTTAGAGGCACAGTTTTGGGTTTTTCCAGACTTTTAAAAGAAATTGCAGGAGAAACTCTTGTTGTTACTGTTACTTACTTTCCAGCAAAGTGGGCATTCTCAATGAAGGCAAGGGCTGCCTCCAGACCTTTGAGCTGAGCCACTGCATTCGAGTCTGTGACAAACTTCTTAATCAGTCCCAGGTACTTCCCCCATTCTGGACTCTTTTCATCTTCTATCTTCTGGAACAATTTCAGTGCTTCTTCATAACCATTCAGGCGGGCTTTCCAAATCTGAATCAAACACACTGAGAATTAGTGTTGTCACCATATTTTACTTCCAACTTTCATACATTGTTTGGACAATAATGCTAAATGATGCAAAAGGATAAAAGATACTCAAGACAACTTATATTGACAAAACATTTGTTTTGCAATCCCAAGATCAAATAGTCTTAAAACATCACACATTGATCTCACATGTTGCTTTTGGTTTTATTTAAAAAAAAAAGAAAAAAAAAGCCAAATTAGATAAATCATGCATCACCAGTCAGCCTAAAACTAAAAATACAACATGAATCCTTGAAGTCTGACATGTCTTATCAATTTAAATGCTAAAACATTCTAAATGATAGTAATTCTAAGGAGGCCGACAGGATTCTCCAGAATCCCAAAAAGTTGATTCGTATGCAGCATTTTCAGTGGGAGAAACATTTGTCACTCATTCGACTGACTTCTTCAGTCTCATGCATCACAAGACTTCATGTAACTCAGCATGAATTCCATTATGCTGGGAGATGAAGGAATGGCGATGCCAATGCTTAGCTTGAGGCTTCATAAGAGGGCTTCACTAAGCAGTGTGTGATGCAAAGTGGCTCCATCCATATTTGCTACTACTGCTTGGTTTTTGTCAATTCACTCTTGTAAAAGGGGGGGGGGGGGGGGGGGGGGGGGGGAGAGAGAGAGCAAGAAAGTACAGCTTGTGTTGATGTAGTGATATGGTATAAAATCATGATTAAAAACCATTCAAATATTCCTATTCAGTCATGCTTTCACAAACAACAAACTAAATGGACATACAGTGTTTCAAGTTTCTGCGCAGGTGAACTGCCTTAAGAAAAATCTCAGACATCAGTTAGAAAGTGTATATCCTTGTATGCTCCATATGCCTATTAAATCTACTGTAGGCACAGTGATTGCTGGCTTTTCAGTCAAACTTATTTGTGAGCTAAAAGAGAATAACAAAGGAAAAGGGTGCAGTTTCGTTTTAGCTTTAGAAACTTGGATTGCTCACATTCTCTGTACAGTCTACAACACCACAATGGCATTCCTGCCCATGTTAAACACAAAAGCACTAATCACATTGAGTTCAGGGTGTGGTTCATTTAAAAGCCTTTTGTTTGGTATAGAAAAAAAAAAAAAAAAAAACAAACAAAATAAAAAAGAAAAATTGTGGCTCTCATGCTCAGGAGGGGGGGACTTCTATATAAAACATATTCCAGCTGATTATGCTAACCATGTCCAGTGGTTCGTTTGCCTGAGTAGCTGTATCATCTTCCAGTGGCTACAACCAGAATAAAACGGAGGCTTAATCTCAGCATAGTCCAGATTTCAGATCTAACAAGGTGAACCATTTTAATTATATGATCATTTTTTCCCCACATCAGTCAATACTTATTTATTGCATTTCAAGTCGTTCAAGTCCAATGAATAACTTGAAATAGTACAAAGTGGTGAACTGCCAGAGGTTATTAAAAAAAATAAAAAAATTTAAAAAAATAAGGTAAGGTTACCCAAAACTGAAAAATAATGTACATTTCAGAAATGTGTTAAAGAACACAAACTAGAAAACGAAATTCTTTGGTTCTTTCCAAAGAAATAAAAGCCCCTTTAACATTTGTAGCTACTCTGATCGAACCACCACACATCGCCACAACTCGACAGGTTTTCCAGTACAAAATAATACTGCCTTGAGTACGTGACTGTCGACATAGCAACATGTCGGAACGTCCTGCGACATAATTAATATGCAACACGAATGCTACAACAAAGGTGGACTACGAGGCAAGAATATAGCTGCTGCTTGGTCTGTGACTTTTCGTTAGACTCAAGGACCATATTATTGTTTGGGGGTTTTTTTTGTAGTCATTTCCCTGTTGCTGGGTTACCAAAGTGAGCGTTTTGATTTTCATGAACAAGATGATCTCATGACTCATCGTGTGACGCTACTGACCAGCCAATCGGTGGCATCCAGTCTGACGACGTCAGATTTTAGTACCCGCTTGGATCACTTGGAACCTCGGGCAAGCAGGTACTAAAATAAGTACCTTGTACCAGGTACAATAACCTAATGAGAAAACTGTTGAACCATACGGAGTCCATTCAAGTAGGTACTATTGTAAAACAGGCTATAGTAGCTATTAATACACAAAAAAACCCCACTTAAAAAAAAAAAAACAAACACACACACACACACACACACACACACACACACACACACACACACACCTAAAGTACTGGGGCGTACAGCTGCAGTACCCCAAACAGCTCCTCTAAGCTGCGTGTGTCAACCCAACCTGAATTAGAAACAACATTGCAGATGTAGAAGCAGAGCAACTGTGGACAGAAGTTTCAGCAGAGTGGAGGTAGTTCATAAGAGATTACAGGATGACTCCAACCTCAGCAACAGGACCACTCTCAGCACTGAGCAAATGTGTTTCATCTTGAGTGACAAAACGTTTCTTCCGCTGAAAACGCCAATTCCAGATGAACAGTAAACTTTTTATAATTTCCTTACATGGATCAAGACAAATTGTGAAATAACTTTTATTAAAAATCAAATATCAAGTAAAAGAGCTGTGTAGAAACATTTACAAATATTTTTGAAGGAAAAAAATAAATACATTCACAGAGGACAAGCATAAATGAGAGGCTCACCTTGTGTTCACATTTCTGGTCAATGGGGAGCTTCATCCACTCGCTCTCGTCCCCCATGGTGGCTGCCTGGGGACTCAGCTTCCCCAAAGGTACACTGCTGAGGTGTGGGACACACACACATATCATTTACACGGCATGTCCAAGAAAAAAAAAATTAAAGTCCTTGTTATCCAGATATCCTAATTAATCTGGGAAGCCTCTAACTTTGTAAGCTAACCAGCAGTTATGATAAGTGGGACTTTTACACCATCAACATCAAACCAACACCAAAGTGCACCAGTTATAATAATACGTATAAGAGTTTCTTGTGCACACTGGAAGCCTAAAGCGGTTTACTTGCGCCATCATCTGAAGACTCTTGGCTGGCTCTTTGAATTTCTTGATAATACTTCACACTCCAGCTGTTCACACTTGGAAATGCTGTGATAACCTTGTAGATACATGTTCTGCTTTGTGAGCATGAACTCTTTTTCTAAAATCTAAACTAATTTCTTTTAGATTTTTCTCAAGTGAGAGCTCAAATTCTTGCTGAAGTTTTTATACAATGTATACATTGGAAGAAACCCCTCAGTTTTAACTCAAATTTACAAGCTTAGAGCATTACGAAGGTAAAGCACATCACTGACCAGTTGATTGTGGCAATGCTTAATTTAAAAAAAAAAAAAAAAAAAGTCAGCTATGTGGTGGGGGGGGGGGGGGGGGGGAGTCAAACCCAGAAGAAAGCTAGAAGTTTAGAAATTCAATGAATCCACCTCCAATGCATCTGGCCTTGCTTGTATTCAACCTGGTCTCCTGCACACACACAATTCATCCATCTTCCCTCTCTCCATTACATCAGCCAGATCTCTTCCTATACCAATAATCCTGGTATAAATTTTTTTATGTGACAAAAATATCATAGCAAGCTATACTCTACCAATGCCATCTGTTTACATTCCTTTGCACATACACAAAACAAGCCTGGGCATCTCTGACAAGTCAGTCAGCCTCAAATTACAATTTAATACCTTTATTAAAAAATAAATATATTTAAAAAAACGAGGTGGGGTGGGGCAGGGCCTATTTTAGCAACCTCTAAAAAGCAAAAACTAAACAAATGACTCAACCAAACATCTTAGATGAAGTCCATATGACAGAAAAAGCAAACAGTGGTTCAGAAACAATGTGGTACATAGTGGGAAAGTGAGGCTTTAAGCAACTGGTTAAAAATTTATTATGACCATCTGCTAATGTATCTAGAGTGGATAATGTTCTACAGTTCGATCGCCTCATCTTCCCACTGTACAGTCAACAGAAATAGATGTAGCAGGATTCTGAGAAAGAAAAAGAAAAAGGAAAGGAGGAGGAGGAGCAAGTACAGCGTAGTGTTCTATGCTAATGGCAGCTAATGGTAACTGTCATTTGATAGCAACTAAAGTTGGGAAAAAGAGACTTACAGTACATTTGCCCATTGATAATTAATTTAGCAATTGAGGTCACGCCCAAACAGACACCATTATCATGGTCCAGATCAGTTGAGGCACTTGGTTTTGGGTTAAGAAGTGAATGTACATAATGTGGCTATTTCTTTGGCTAGATGAAGCACCAAACTCCACTGGGAAACGCCCAGAGATTCAATTTAATTTCAATGCAATTTTATTTATATAGTACCAAATGATGGAAAATGTATGCTATGCCATCTAATGCTAAGGGGAAGCATGCATAATTTAAGTTTAATTAGTCCTAACACAGAATCTTGTGGAACTCCTTCAATAACCTAAGTGTGCGAAGAGGACTCACCATTTACATGAACAAATTGGAGTCCATTAGGTAGATGTGATTCAAACCACTACAGTGCAGTATCTTTAATACCTATAGCATGCTCTAATTACTGTAATAAAATAACAGTCAACCGTATGAAATGCTGCACTGAGGTCTAGCAGGACAAGCACAGAGATGAGCCCACTGTCAGATGCAAAAAGAAAATAATTTGGAACCTTCACTAATATGATTTCTGTAGTGTGATGAGCTCTGAAACCTGACTGAAACTCTTCAAATAAACCATTCCTCTGCAAGTGATCAGTTAGCAGTTTTGCAACAACACTTTCAAGAATTTTTTAGATAAAAAGGTTGGAAATTAGCTTTCTCTGAAAGGTAGATGGGCTCTCTCTAGATTATAATGTTGATAATGCATGATGCATGCACAGTTAAGCTGCATGATCCATTATTGAAGAATACGATAAATGGTTCAAAATGCTTTTATTAGTTATTGACATTTTCCATTAAAGGATTCTCAAAGTTAACTTACAACGTCCCTGCTGTTAAGAAATTCATGAAGTCATCGCTAGCTATGGTTAAAAGAATGATGGCTCAACAGAGCTCTGACTTTTTGTTAACTTGGCTTAGCTACCATGGCATCACTCATTGGTTTCTTAAGGCCTTAACCCTGGACTACCAAGCAGGATTTGGGCTTATCCAGGTAAATACTAGGGTTTGGAACACGAACACACACACACACACTTTGTGTGGCGATATGCCAAAACAGGGACACCAGATATGAATATTTTGAATAAATTAAAATACTCTGGGAGCACTATAAACTGGAGGGCGCATCTCACCTTTGTGCCAACAGTTGCAAACTGACTTGGACTGATCACTGATCACACTTGAACCAATGTAAAATTTTTGAAAAGCTGAGTTTGGAAAGCCAAGACAGCCAGACAGTGGAAGTGGACAGTATATCTTTTGTTTTAACATTGTTATATCCAGGGGCAGCACAAAAGTGATCCCATTAAATAGATTTTTAGTTTTAGTCCCCTTGCTTTCCACTCTGTTATCCAACTAATGACAGAACTAATAACTAACTAATGCAAGCCTACACCAAACAACCAACCTGGTGACGTAATGTTCTACACTGAGAGAAGATGGCGCTAAAATGTTTTTAAAACTTTAAGCACTTATTTCTTAAATCCAGACACAGACAGTGTTAGATTTGTCCGTTTTTGAGAGCAGGGCTCTATGATGCAAGTTAGGCTTAATATGTGTAGCATTTCATGTCCCCTTTCAAGCTTGGGTCCTCTACCCAAATCCTGGAATCTTGAGGGTCCCGCGTAGCATCATTGCTGTTCCTAGGACTGCGCTCCTCTGGACAGAGATCTTGGGTGTTGTTTCTGGGATCTGCTGGAGACACTTGTCCAGCTTGGGGTCACTGCGGTGATTACCAATGGGAGCACTGCTGCCTTCACATCTTCTCAAGCTCTTCTCTCAGCCTGTGGTACTTTTTTCAAGCTTCTCATGATCCTTTGTTGCTTTCACTTAGTATAGCAACATCAATTACAGTTGCCTTCCTTGGTTTATCCACAAATATTATGTCCGGTTGGTTAGCCAACATCAGTTTGTCTGTATTTGGAAGTCCCACAGAACCTTAGCTCGGTCATTCTCAACAACCCTAAAGAGCATGTCCCAGTTTAACATCACGACTTCCAGGTCATACTCGACACAGTCGTTTCCGCAACACTGCTTTTCTCCCGAGGTCCCCAAAACTGTTGAAAGGAATGGCTTATTCAAAGGCTCTGGAGGTCTCTACATACACACATAAAGTTCTGTCAAAAAGTTCACTGAACTCTGATATGCACTGAATGTTTTTGTTCATCAAGTGGTTGTTGGCTTCATTTGTATTGGTGATGCAAAGGCACGTCACAGTACAGATGCTGTGCAAGAACTCCTTGCTGGCAAGATTACGCTGTACTTTGCTTAATTCAGCAGGAAACCGTTATCGTGCGACACATGCAATAGAAATTAATGGGTTTCAGAGCCTATGTGAAAAGGCCTTCAGGCTACTGAATTTGGGGTGAAACCCTCCATGCAGTGTAATGAGCTTCATTGTCTTGATGTCAGTGGCATCCATCTCCTCCTTTGACCAGCTTATTATCCCAGCAGGGTGTCTAATCACTGGCAGAGCGTAGGTGTTGATTGCCTAGATCTTGTTCTTCCCATTCAGCTGACTTCTTAGGACTTGCTTTACTCTCCGCAGGTATTTAGTGATTGTGGCTTTCCTAGCAGCCTCTTCACAATTCCTATTTGGCTGTGGGATTCAGAGGTCATTGTAGCTGCCCTCAATGTCTCTAATGCTGTAGCCATTTCCTTCTGGTAGTACAGTCGCTTCAGTTCTGACTGCTCCCTCTCCAAATTCACAGCCTTTGCCATGACATAAAATCATATTCTGTACAGTATATAGCCAAAGTTTTAACAATGTGAGTATATGACTAAAACCTTTGCTAGCTTTGAGGCATCCACTGGTGACACTTGGGCACTCTCTGACAACATTTCCTCCTCTGATTCAAACCATCACAAATTCCACCACCAAAATATCACTATTACATTTACAATGGAACTGAATGCAAAAATCCTAATTAATCATGTTTGTAGGATCTATTTAATAACTGTTCTCTGAAAAATGTGTCCTGTTAAAGGGAAATTCATATAAATACATATGCAACAAGGCCAACCAAATAAAATATCTACCGTTTCCACACTTTTCAGTCCAAACCACTTTGCACCACTTTCTTATATCCTGACAGTAGCTTTTTAATGCTGAAAGAGAGCTTTACTGTAGCACAATCTGGCTGATGAAAACCACAAACCACTTTAATGGAGTTGCAATATTCATGCTGACTTTAATATACCACACATTGGCATACAAGAAAAAACAAGGGCAATGGCACACTTGAGCATGTGACACAGTTACCTTCTAAATTCAATACAGGGATGTGTCAGGATCTGAGAGTAAATAACGTTTTGTGTTATGCACATCGTACAAGTCAGGTGTAAGAGATTCTAGGTTTAAACAGTTGAAGCGCTTGATATAAAGCAGGTGTCCTCTGGATGAATCAATTAGGCTGTTGGATAAATCTATAAATCTGGCTTTAAAACTCCTTTACCTTTAGTACCTACTCGGATCGACTCAGATCAACTGGTTTGCAATCAAGTACCATCGAATATCTGTGGTTGTCGTCATAGCCATGCTGCAGAGTGTCCAGTGATGTAATTAATATGCGACACGAACACTACAACAAAGATGGAGTTCAAGGCAAGAACATACCTGCTGCTCAGTCTGTAGCTTTTCATCGGACTCTGGGACCATGGCATTGTTTTTTGTAGCCATTTCCCTTGTTGTCGGGTTTCAAAGACTGCAGTTTTGATTTTCGTGAATGAGACGCTCTCATGACTCGGCCAATCAGTGGCATGCAGTCTGACATCACATTTTAGTACCTGCTCAAATCACTTGGAACTGCAGCTGAGCAGGTACTATGACCTAATGGAAAACCCTAAAAACCGTGGAGAGTCGATCCAAGTTGGTACTAATGGAAAACGAGCTTAACGCTGTGAAAGGTAGAGATCCAAAACACAGAGAACAGGTCAGGGAGAGAGATGAGTTAGAGAAAGAATTGACAACTACCCAACAGGAAAGAATGGAAAAAGAAGACATCCACGAAGGAAACAGCTGTAAACAGCATGTAAAAACTGATGAAGTTCTTAAATTCAGTCTCACATTTGATTGCTTTTCTCAGGTCAGAGTAATGTAAATTTGTGACTTTAGTGAAATAGCCTTAGAAACAAATTACAACTCAATACGTGTGATCAATAAGTTCTCCTACTCAAAAAAAAAGCAGCACTACACCTCTAGCTCTCAGTATTACAGAATGCAAACTTAAATACAACCAAATGAGCACAGCTAACCTTTATCAACTAGACTCCCCTTTAAATACACCCAACCAGTCATTATCACTTTGGTTATCAACCGTGCCGTCAATTAACCACATCACCGATTGTTTGCTTTCCCGGTTTGACTGGGAGTGGCCAGCATAACATAACTAGCGGTCGTTAGTTGCTAACGTTAGTTACCGAGGGCCATTAACTAGCTAACTTAGCAACAACAGTGACAGTTGCTACGTTACCCCGTTAACCGCTCATTCAGGTCCAACCCGCATCAACACAGACGGCTATCGCTAATGACAAATAAACATTGTTAAACATGTCGTGCAAAATTGTATTATGCATAAGTTATTTTCAAAGTCAAACCTCGCCGTTAATTTATTGTCGGTTGGTAATAGCTGTTAGCTGGTTAGAAAGAAGGCTACAAGCTAACCTTCCATCCCCGCCAACATAACCAGGCCTAACAGCGCAGTTCGCAGCTACACACATTACATCACAACTAGCTCCGATTCAAACCTGATTTGTAGTTGCTTAAAATAATAATAATATTTAAAATCTTCAACATAATACCTGTTTGCGTCTTTTAAAAAATACGATGCTGCTTCCCCAATTCGATGAGGATAATAAAGATCACTGAAGCGGGGTCCAGCCGAGTTTTATACAAGTGCTTCCCTGCCTCGAAGGAGATTCAACACTATTTCCGGTACAGAATAAAACAGACAGTTGCGCTGTTTCTTATCTAATTCAAATTATAAATATAATTTACAGAAATTGCGTATTCGTTAAAAGAAAAACTTCGAAAAAGTATTTCTGGGCTGGGATATGAAAATATTTGTTTGTCTGTCTGTGGAATATGCGTGTGTTGAACTCTTATTTTAAACACAAATGAACGCCCACTTCCGATTTCGCTAAATACGTCCAACTTCTTTCAGCTTTTTCAAATTTCTCCAGAGCCGGACAGACGGAGGCGGAGCGGAGAGCGGGACACCACCCCGACGACGTCACTCCAGTGCTGAATCACTTTTAATATTTAGTCCGACTGCATAAGCAACCTGTCATGGACAGTGAAGAAGCAGCACACAAACAAAATGCTACCTTTATACAGTGAAATTTTACTTATGTGACTACTTATTCATCTAATGGGCTTCTTTGTTTTTCACTAGACGGAGACAGATGTGGAGAGAGATTGGTTGCGTTTGAAATATGCTCCGCCTTCAATGTGTGAAATTCCTTAGCTGATTGGAACAACGCGTGCATTGCTTTCTCAGAAGAGATTTCATTGGCTACTCTGAAATTAAGTCTATCTCAAAACTACGATTGTCTATGTAAACACTACTTGTTTGTTTCGTGTACGCCCTTTAAACTTTAGTGATGAGCGATGTTATGCCAAAAACCGATTTCCGATGTTTTTATGTGTATTTTGTATTTCGAATATTTTTACTCATATTAGTAAATAGACAGTAGTGAACATGATTTATGATTGGGTTATATATAGAAGAAAGAAATAACCTGTTGTTGAAGTATCTTTATAACTCTGCGTATTTGTACCCACATTGTCCTCTGCAGTCCTTTTTGGTCACTTTAAGTAAGTTTGTAGAACTGTGGTGTTATGTTTGTTACAATTTCTGCTACCCTCTTGGCTTGATCCATTGACTGATCTCTTTCGAAAATCACATTTTTAATGTCAACGACACATTGTATCCGGGTAAATAAAGGATATATAAAAGTCTCTCCAAAGCTCAGTGCAGAATTTGATGGCCACCATAAAATGATTGTGTCGTGTCAAGGTAGGTAAAGGTAGGTATCTCTGAAGGAATTAGGTTCCCCTGCATGTGGAGTACGCGCTGGGCAGGGGAAAGCGGATCCAGTTGACTTCGCCTCCATTTCAACTAACCACACGTGGAAGTCGTGACGTTTTAGTTTAGTGAGAAAGTAAAAGATGAATGTCGTTAATTTACCGTTCAGTTTGTGGGTTACAACAGAAATTATACATTTATTGTTCTCAGGTATTATCGGACTGGATTATTTCAGCAAACCGACGACATTTTGCCTGGTAATATGTATCCTTCTGTAACTTGATTGTATAAAGAGCTAAAACCTCCAAAATTTCAGTAGTAATAAGTCATTATAAGAAGTGTTTGCGAACTAAAAATCAAGAATGACGGATACTGTTTGTCCGTGATTTGGACAGTCCAGCGCATGCTCCCGACACAGGGGTAACTGTCGGGATCCCTACCTTGGCAAGACACCGGTCTGGACCCGTTCATTGTGGGTTGTTGCTGTTGTTGACAACAATAACAGCTGACAATTAAGCTAACATTATGCCCGCTACTGTCCAAAAAGTATTGCATTTTCACTCTGATAAACAGTTTGATTAAATTCTCACACCAGATGAAAATTTATACTTATACAATTTATATTTTTTATACTTCAAAGAAGTAATGCAGTAATGTAGACCAGCAACTAACAGCAGTAAAAATATCACTTACAGAAAACTCACCAGAGTATTGCTGTCAACAGACAGCAGTGAGCTTAGGTGACTTATTGATCTCTATCAAAATGTTACACAAGGTTTTATAGTTCCCTCCACAGTAAGACAGATGTGGGCACTTGACAGCAGACACTAGTGGCCTGCACTCACCAGGAATCAACCTTGGCGAGTTTTTGTGACGAAAATGTAAAATAACGCAAAATATACAATAGACACATAGTCCTGTTATTTCTGTCATTCCTACTGCCCTCTGCCTAGGTAAAGAGTAGAGATAATTTCATTTCATTTGTTCATATGTTTTAATTACATGAGTACACACATTTCAATATCAGCTGGACATAGCACACCAAGGGCCATTCACAGTTTATTTTTTTTAATGATGGCTGTGATTATCAATACAATTTGTAAATGTTTGTGTTTATTTAAAAGGGAAAATACTTATTAATTAACATGAGCACTTAAGCTCATCATGTAAATATGCCAGATTTACCCACAGACTATTTCATCTGCAATCCCTGGCAGGTTAATGGCATATTAAATAAAGCAACAAACCAAACATTTAGAAGCGTGTGAACATAAAACGTGTGACAAAAACAAATGTCCATATACCATTATTAAAGATCAAACCCTATAATCACTTACCCCCCCCCCCCCCCCCCAAAAAAAAACCAAACCAAAAAACATTAGAATCAAGGATTTTCAAGGGCATTATGTCATGTTTGATTATCCAATAATCACTGTTTTACAAATTTAGAAAAAGAAATAAAGAATGTTATATAGTCTTTCTTTCCGAGGGTATTGTATTCCAGGTATGAGCTGCTTGATAAGACAAAACTGATTGCCCAAAATCAATTTGGGCTGAAAAGTGCTCTAATATTGTTGTTGGTTATACGAAGTCACCAAATCCCAGCCTCTCTAATTTGATTTGAATTTTAGTATCTTAACCTCCTAGGACCTGGTGTCCACATATGTGGACATCACATTTTGGGTTATTTAGACCAAAATACTCAATTTTGCTCTACAAGGGCCTGATATCCACTTACAAGGACATTATTCTGCTACTGTTCTATCAAAATTTTAAACAAATATCCTCATATGTGACTCTTATTTTTCATAAAACCAAAAATAAGGTAAAAAAAAAAATCTGGTAATTCTTTCTTTTTACATTCATTGGGCCCCAATATGCTCAAATATCAAAGAGAAATTAAAAATGCATGCTGTGGAAGAGTTCGGGTCTTAGGAGGTTAAAGAATGTTTATGAAACATTTAAGTATAGAGAGGACTTGGATAGACTGTACTTGGATAGTACAGTCACAGATAACGGACAACACACATAGGAGACATTTGACTTATAATTCTGTGTTGTTTCTGAATCAAAATAACTAAAGATACTTTAAACATTTATGTAACTAAGCACTAAGGTGTCGAATGAAATGCCAAAGAAATAAATTCTACTAATATCCCAGCTGCACATGAGACCTATCAAACCAAAGGAGCAGGCAAATAGCACTACACTGCAAACCGTCACACCCAGTTTGAGAGAAATTGCAATAAATTTACCAGTGGGCACGCACTGCAAACAGCGTAGCTGGGAATCAGCGCTATGTATGACCTGCAATCTGGGTTCTTTAACAAGACTCATTCTCAATCATTCATAACAGCCTTTACGGTTGGACAGACTAACCAAAACAAAATGACCAATCAATCAAAAGAACAAAAAAAGGACAGCAGAGGCAGCTTTATCTGTTGAGTTCAGGGATTTATTATGAACTTGTAAACTTGTAAGTGTTGGTATGAACTTGGTCTCCTATTAGCATAATAAACATGGATAAGTCAGCATGAAAGTACTGAGGAAGACTAGTTTAGTGTGATTTAAAGTGTGATGTCCCTGCAGAAAGTGCTGTGGTTCAGAGTGAGGGCTCAGAGATTAAATAAGTCCTCTTTTACTGCCAACAGTGGGATAAACTGAGAGAGAAGATACTGCTGGTGTAGCTGTTGTGGTCCTGAGAGTCTATGGTGGATGTGACTTCATAAGCCTTTGCAGAAAGGATGGCACTGAGACACTGGACTTGCTCATACTCTGGGTTCCCTCTTTATTCTGGTACAAAGATAACAGATCACAGTTGTCATCAACAGTGTTTTATGCAGCTGCAACATTCAGGTCTGTTAACAAGGATTAGAACAGTTATAAGAGTGTATTACTGATCAGTGTACACTGGGTAGCTAGTTAGCTAGTACCGTTAGCTAAAATGATCATTCGCTCTGGTTTTTGCTGCTGCTCCTAATGAGGAATGGGGGACTGCTGTGTCTGTGTTAATTTCCTGATCAACCACAGTGCTAATGTACTAAACAAAGTTTTGAAAGAAACCAGGCTCTGTGCTTTGTAGTTGCGAATCCAACATGGTGAAAAGAGGACAGAGGCCTTCTGATTGGCTGACCTCTACTGTCGTTACCTCCGTCCCAGCCCTCCTCGTATCTTCCCTCCACTACCACCAACACCTCTGTTTTTTATCCCCCTTCAGCTACAAGTGCAAGTTTTGAAATGCCTTTCTCCCAAGAAGTGTTGCAAAATTGCAGAATATGTGAATCTGACTTGAGAGGGTGTAGTCAAGTGCTTGTATTCACTGATATAAGAGGTTATAATCACAGAGTTGTAGTTGTAAGCAGTAAAATCTGAATCAACAGATTTGATTCAGCCATGAGGCAGTCTGCAACATCGGCTGCAGACTCACCCACCCCCACTGCTGCTGTTCCACCTCAGACACTTCACACCTCCTCTATTCACCCTGCTCACTCCCCCCCACCCCCAACAACAGCATCCAATACACACTCAACACAAGGCTCCAGCCTGTCTCTCTCAACCACCCAGGTTAGGAGGGAACTGAGGAGGATTAATGGCAAGAAGGCAGCGGGTCCAGATGGCATCAGCTCGAGGGTCGTCAGGTCCTGCGCGGACCAACTGTGTGGGGTGATGGAGCACCTCTTCAACCTGAGCCTGAGGTTGGGAAGAGTTCCACAGCTCTGGAAAACCTCCTGTGTTGTACCAGTGCCAAAGACTTCACGCCCCAAGGACCTCAACAGCTACAGGCCGGTGGCTCTGACATCCCACCTGATGAAGACCCTGGAGCGGTTGGTCCTGGCTCAGCTTCGGCGCCTAATAAGCTCATCACTGGACCCACTTCAGTTTGCCTACCAGCCTGGCATTGGAGCGGATGATGCCGTCATTCACCTCCTACATCGTTCCCTCGCTCACCTGGAGACCGCTGGAAGCACTGTGAGAATCATGTTCTTTGATTTCTCCAGTGCCTTCAACACCATTCTTCCCTCGGTTCTAAAGGACAAGCTGGTGAACTCTGGAGTGGACCATCACCTCACTACCTGGATCCTGGACTACCTCACCGACCGACCACAGTATGTGAGGACTCAGGGCTGTGTGTCGGACAGGGTCGTCTGCAGTACGGGGGCCCCACAGGGAACGGTTCTGGCTCCGTTCCTCTTCACCATCTACACTGCAGACTTCTCCCACAATTCCACCCAGTGCTTCCTGCAGAAGTTCTCTGATGACTCTGCAATAGTCGGCCTCATCACTGATGGGGACGACAAGGAGTACAGAGGTCTGACCCAAGACTTTGTGGACTGGTGCCAGCTGAACTACCTCCAGATCAACGCCAGTAAAACCAAGGAACTGGTGGTAGACTTCCGCAGGCACAAGCATTCTCCACTGCAACCACTGAACATCCAAGGTATGGACATTGAGGCTGTGGACAGCTACAGGTACCTTGGTGTTCATCTGAACAATAGACTGGACTGGACTCATAACTCAGACGCCCTCTACAGGAAAGGGCAGAGCAGGCTGTACCTGCTGCGGAGACTCAGGTCGTTTGGAGTGGAGGGCCCACTCCTGAAGACCTTCTATGACTCTGTTGTGGCTTCTGCTATCTTTTATGGTGTGGTCTGCTGGGGCGGCAGCATCTCTGCTGGGGACAGGAAGAGACTGAACAGGGTGATCCGAAGGGCCAGCTCTGTTCTAGGATGCCCTCTGGACCCAGTGGAGGTGGTGAGTGACAGGAGAACGGCGGCTAAGCTGTCATCCCTGATGGACAACATCTCCCACCCCATGCAGCAGACTGTGACAGCACTGAGCAGCTCCTTCAGTGGGAGACTGCGGCACCCACGGTGTGGGACGGAGAGATTTCGCAGGTCTTTCCTCCCCACTGCTGTCAGACTCCATAATAAAGACTTTAACTGATCAAGCACACACATCCATACATATGCAATAATACTAAGTGCAATAATCCTTTCTGTCATCGTTGTATTTTTACTCAGTTGTATATAGTATTTGTATTTGTATTCTATTTTTATCTTATTGTATATTTATTTTATTTTATTCTACTGTATATAGTATTTTATTTTATTCTATTCTGTACAGTTGTGTACTGTATTTATTCTTATTGTATTCTAATTTTTGCCTCATAACTTTTGCACTGTCCACTTCCTGCTGTGACAAAACAAATTTCCCACGTGTGGGACTAATAAAGGTTATCTTATCTTATCTTATCTTATCTTATCTTAAAAAAAAATTCAGTAAAATTTAAATGAGAAGTTTGCAGCTCACAGTGTATTTGCTGATGACACCAGCTACATAGGACTGATTGAGAACATTAATTATTCAGCCTACAGAGTTCAGCATCTGAAGCGATGGTGTGACAACAACAACCTACATCTGAACACAGCCAAGACCAAGGAGATGGTAATCGACTTTAGGAGAACAAGGCGATCTGAGCACTTCGCCCTCTACATTGATGCAGCTTCAAGTTCCTCGGGGTCCATATCTCGGCTGACCTTACCTGGTCCACAAACATTTCACAGTAGGTAGGAAAAGCACAACAAAGGCCGTACTTTCTCAGGTGCAATTACTCCAAAGACTTCTAATTAACTTCTACCGCTCCACCATCACGAGTCTTCTGATCTATCTGCTGCACACTCTGGTTCAACTGCTGTACTGTGGAGGACAAGAGAAAACTGCAACGGGTGGTGAGGGCGGCAGAGCGGACAATTGGAACTTCACTAACCCCCCTCAGAGACATTTATACCAGCAGACTTCAGCGGAAAGCCAGTATCATCATCAAGGACCCCTTGCACCCTGGACACTCACTTTTTTCCCTCCTTCTTTCTGGTAAACGCTACAGGTCGATCAGGTCAAAGAAAAACAGAATCAATGTCAATGTCAAGGCTGTCAAACATGCCCTACCCCCACCCTGATTGAAGGTTAACTGTGCTGTTAAAATCCATGGACATTTACAGCGTATTTATGAACCGTATTTATTATAGTAGTAACCAGCATTCCTATCCCTTACTCAATGCGGAATACCACTGATCACATTGCACCTTATACTGCACACTGATCACTCATATATATGTGTGTGTGTGTGTGTGTGTGTGTGTGTGTGTGTGTGTGTGTGTGTGTGTGTGTGTGTGTGTGTGTGTGTGTGTGTGTGTGTGTGTGTTCTTATGTTGATCTGTACATACTATTATTATTATTATTGTGTATTACAACACATTCCCTGTGTCCATCCTAAAAGAATCTGAATGTCTCCAACGGAGAGATGCAAACTGTGTTTCATTGTTCTTGTAACAGTGACAATAAAGATCTATTCTATTCTATTTGTGAAAATATCATTCTACACATTTGTGAATATTTTTCTGTAACTGTAAATTAAAAACACAAGTGTGTTGAAAAAATCTGTACACGTGAGAATTTCAAAATACAAGTTCCAATTTTTTCTCAGTTTTTAAAGCTCTTAAATTCTGTAAAACGTTTACTTTCAAAGCGGAATCTTTGTCAGTAGTAATGTTCGAGGGGCTCTGATTAATGTAACTCACAACATCCGGCGGTTTCCATGGAAGTCCACCAGCTCACCATGTTAGGACAGCTAGCTAACAAAATTCAGAGTAATAAGAACACAGTGTACGTACAGTAAATAGCTGCACTGTTCACCGATTATAGCTGCGTATTTATTAAGTCTTGTTTCAGTGGGTTTCTATAGGAAGAGCAGAATGAACCGTTTGAACCCCACGGTTCCCGCTGATCAGTATCTCGGTAGGTCGTGTGTTGTTAGCTTTGTCAGTTAGCTCCTAGGCTAACTTTATAATCTCTGTGTGTGTCTGTGTTCCAGCGGACAGCAATGTGCTGTTCTACCTGAATGATGCTGTGATCCAGCTGCTAGAACACAAAGAGGAATACAACCAGTTCGGAGTGATCCGCTACTTCGCTGAATAGTAGGTTCCACACAGTTGTTGAAACAGTGAGACTGCAGCTCCGGTGCTTTAGGTTAACAGGTTTTTACGTTAACTAGTTAGATTTGTTTACGAATTCTACTCTCCGTGTACTTGGTGATACATCGTCATGTTCAAGAAATGGTTGTCACTGTTTGCCAGTGTGTCATACGGTTTAAAAGGATTATCATCTCCAGCTCGTGCAAATGCATAGGTTATACGTATCAATACTACTTCATTGTTGTCTGAAGATCATACTGATACCTACATGCATTTGCACGAGCTGGAGATGGAGACCCCCCCTCCCCAGGTCTTTAATCCTGCATTACACAGTGACAGACAGACAGGAAAAGTCTGTGAAAATGATGAATCTGTGGATCAAGCATCTGGAACATGGAGAGTGGAATAAGTTATCTTATCTCATTACTTGATTAATAGATGGAATAATCAATACATTACTCAATTACTGAAATCATCAATAGCTGCAGCCCTAATGTACAGTATCATATTCATCATAGTCATCATATGTGTGGCTGTTGTGTGAGCATCACATATCTCTGAAAAATCTAATCTCTGAAAAAGAAATTGTTGTTTAGAGCTCAGTTTCACAGTCCTTCATCATGGTTTTTTTAAGTGTATTAAAATACATTAATAATAATAAAAAAACAGTTGAATTAAAAAGCTTGTGCATATGTCTATTGAGGAATTAAACATATTAATGAAAAAAATCTACATTCGGGAAATGCTAATCTGAAAATCTGAAAAGAGCAGACATGGTCAGAGCTACTATCCCATCTTGAGTATTGTCACAGTACAAAAGAAGTTAATAACAACTTTTTCTCACACCATAATCACTACATTACACATGTTGGCCAAGGTGGTTACCAAGAAGAAACTCATCTGTTATGATGAATCTGACTGAATCTATTTCACAGGGTAATGGTGGCTGTGTTTCCAGACAAAGCACAGTTCATTACTGGTGTCAGAGCAGTGAAAGCTGAGCCAGCAGCAGCTTGTTTCGCACACTGGTCTCCCATCAGTTTACCGTTGAAGACTAGCAGTTTATCCACAGTGCACATGCGCAAAACAACCAGAAAAAAGCTGCTGACCTCTCAGCTTGCCCAGCTCAAGTCAGTGTTACGGGAGATGGACACGCCCTCAAACCAGAGAGAGATGCAGCAATTCTAGCTCCGTGTGGTCACAAGGTGGCAGTAATGTAAAGGATGGATGCACACGCTAATAGACAGGCGGGGAGCTTTAACAATGCAAGCACTGCTTGCCTTCCATGTCCTGACAGAAAGTTATTTATAAAGACATATCAGAGTCAGAGAGACTTCATTAATCGCAGAGAGCAATTGAGTAAATTTGTGTGTATGTGTGTGTGTGAGAGAAATATATAATATATCTGGGTTTGTAATGTTTCTGTAGTTTCAGCAGTGTAAAGAACAGTAACCACGTCCTCTTCAGAGAGTTTAACTACATCCAGGCCACTCCACATAACAGAGCATCCTTCATTCGAGTATTCTGGAAATGCTACAGACAGATCGGCAAAAGTGGAGGTGAGAACACAATAATGTCTTTGGACTGTGAAATGAAGCTGGAGTACCTCTGGGGAGAACCATGTAGTCATAGTAAAGAACATGGAAACTACAGACAGAAATATCCCAGCCTGGATTCACTCTCAAGATGTTATTGCTGTGAGGTACAGTGCTACTGCTGATGACAGACCTACCCATCTGTCACTCTCCTGAGATACTGTTTCTAAGTTGCTGTTTCTAAGTTCTTTTTGTCTAACATTCACATGCATTCACACCAGAGAACAACATTGGACTAACATCTTGCATGCAGACTAGGGCAGACTGGGCTTGAACCACCAACCTTCCGGTTATTAGATGATCTGCTCTACCACCTGAGCCTTAATGAAGACAACTGAGTGAGCATCACTTGTAAAAAGTGGACATGAGATTATGAAGCTACCAACCTTGACACACTACAACCTTTGGTTGGACCTGTTGACCTTAAAACTCTGTCCATAAAAATCATGGACAAAATCAGTCAAAACAGCCTTGGGAGATTCCATTACCCACTAGAAATAAGTGTGAATACAGTTGTACAAGGACCAAATAGCCCTGTACTCTTGAAACATCCCAGCAGGACACATTGACTAGATCTAAAGCTTATTATGGTATACTTAGGAAGCTGGTAAATGTAGACATAGACATTAAATAGACACAGGAGGAGTTAAATCTGGGTGATGCTGTATGTTTCTTCTTGATGTGGTTGCAGTGACCTCAAACAACATGCTTTTTCAAAATCAGTGAATTTACAAATCCTTGCAGATCAAAGAGACAAAGTTTTTGATGTCAGTGTATTTGTAATTAATAAAAAAATTGATATAAAACTATGTTTATGTCATAAGTGTTACATTATTGTTTTAGTTGTCACTGACAGTTTTATGTGTTACAGTTTTGTGCTGTCATGAGTTTTCTATTTAAAACTGGTGGTTAGTCATTGTGTAATTTGTAGCCAACAAATGTTTTGTGTCTTGTGTTGCAGACTTGCTCTCCATGCTGGAATACAGGTCCCTGCTGCAGTTACTGTGTCCAGATTTTCCAGTGGTGTTAGTTCAGAGTGCCGCCAGGTCAGCAAAAGAGTAACTTCCCAAGGTTTCATCTTGATTATTTCACATCAAGATGAAACCTGAGTGCTTTGCACAATATATAATCCTATGTAATTCATTTGAGCACATTTTCAATGTAGCACATTTTGAACACAACAGATCTTAACAGGCTGAAAGTTTCTGGGTAATGATTGCTGTTCTCTCCTCCTCTAGAATTGCTGTGATGGACGACACCATCGATTGTCTGATGTCTTTCTCTGATTTTCTTTATGCTTTCCAGCTGCAGTTTTACTACCAAGGTAATAAACCAAGTGATGAAAAGAATAATTAAAGAGAGCAAATTAATGAACTTAGGGAGGGAAAGGATCAATAAACTGAAGGAACAGAATACAAACCCAAAGGACTATATAGAGAAAATAAGGGAAAATGGTAATAATTCATGTGCACTGATTATTAAATGAAGAGAATCTAGTTAATGAAATAGGAAATCTAGGAAACAGACTGAAAAAATTACTAAAGGGAGTAGATTAATGTTAATCCAGGGAACCGAATGGTAATATGAGTTAACGAAATAAAAGGAATTATTCATAACGACTGTGTAATAAACTGAGGGGGGTAAAGAATTCACCACTAACTGAAAAAATAAGTATCCTAGAAAAAGAGAATATTTAACTTGGGTAACAGATAAGAATGTAAAGATTTGATTAAATTGGATAATAAAGGATAAAATAACTGAGAAAATAGGTTTTACGAACCCATTCTCTCAGTTATTTCACCCGAGGGAATAAACAAACCAATATTAATAAAAATATAGTAATAACAATAAATACAAAATGAATAAAATGTATGTAATAATGTTAATAATGTGATTTGTTTTTAAGTTAAAGGAAACGTCCATTAAATTCATCCATTGTGTTCGTAGAGTTCCTGGACTGTGTGCTGGTAATCTACCAAGATCTGCTAGCAGGTAAGAGTCCCAACACTGTCATCGTCCCCACATCCACCTCCATCGAGCAGATCCCATCTGTGTCTACAGAGGAGAACAACAAAGAAGAGCGGCCACAAGATGGGGTGGAGCCTTCCACTTTGGCTCAGTGTATAGACGCCCTGTGCGACAGGTCCAAACATAGGTAAACACTTCAGTTCTCACTCACCACTATATTCTTTTAGTTTCCTGTAGACATCTTGTGAAGGCGATAACTCTCAAAGGTGATGTAGCTGATGTAATATTTTCAAATTCCTACCATTAGACTTCAAGGTCAATGTCAGAATTCACTTAAAATCTTGTGAATGCGATGACTTAAGGAAGTAACTTAGGATTTTCACATTGCATCTAGTGTGTCTAGGCCAGTATTTAGGTGCTTCATTTTTTAAATTTTAATTGTAATCTGTAAATAAAAAAATATATAAACTAATAAATAATGACCAAAAAGCAATAATAATGATGAATTAAAAAAAAAAAGTATTAATTTTAACGACACGTGTTTAAATTCACTAAGACAGTAAGGCTGTATTTTGTCTGTACACTAAATTTGTTTGTGAAGTACGAAAAAATTGTGGTGCAAAAATGTTGATAAATCACTGCGTTTTTGTGCGTATACACTAAATATTTGCAAAAATATTCCCACCTCACCACACAACAATTTCAGTACCAGTTGTAGTACTGATTTGTCATTATTTGTGTGTGTGTGTGTGTGTGTGTGTGTGTGTGTGTGTGTGTGTGTGTGTGTGTGTGTGTGTGTGTGTGCAGTCATCCGCCCAGGTCATGTATGAGGGAAATCCTGAACCAGACTGACAGAATTTCTTACTACAGCTTCCTTATGAGTCTGGCTAAACAAGAGGCCATCAACCAAACTATTGGTGGGTTCAACCACCACTGTGTGTCAATGAGACACTGGGTCTTATTGACACACAGTGCATAAGCATTACATCAGTCAAAAAATGTGCATTTGGTTTGTATTACATTAGTGTTGCTTTCAAATGTTTGAATTTTGAACCTTTTCGTTTCCCTGATTCTGCAGGAGTGTTACCCAGTAAGGCAGAGCTGCTCATTGACCCAGAGATGGACCAGGAACTTGACAAACTGTGAGACTGCACATCTATGCACATAGTAATAAACATATCAACAACAGGAACATTACTCCATATATTAGGCAACTGTAACCAGGTGTTAATGTGTTATATGACAAGTGAGGGATTCCTCAGATCTGCTGGAGGCTTACAACAGAAAAAAATAGATTTGTACTATTTTCAGTTGACCTGTGTTGTTTCTGTTTTACTCTTATTAAGGATTAAGCGAACTGAATTCTACATTTTAGAAGCAGATGCTACAAGAGTTTTCAGAGCTGCTTTTCAACCCCTAGACAGTTAGTATAGATTGTAGTAAGGTAGATTGGATTGATAGCAAAGAGCATCGAAGTAATCTGAAATTAAACCCCTCAGCAGCACAAGGCTATAAAACAAGAAAAATGAACTCCCTTGAATAATATAATTTATAATTTTTTATACATTTATGCCAATAATGACTAACACTTATCAATTTTTGAAAAAATCACAGCCGTGATGTTCTCTTGCTGTCCAGGATTGCTCAAAGTTCCTGGTTTATCTTTTATATGTAAATTTGTGGGTTTCAAAGGTCAAAATCGAATTAATGTCCAAGCTGCTGATTCTGATATTGTTAGACTTCTGTTCACTGGCATGAAAACGGTTACTCTGCTGCTACTCTCGTGTTCAAATGTAATAGCGCTCCAGTACAATCTCTACATACTTTCACTTTGCTTTTTTCCCATTTTGCTCTTTTCTTCTTCTAATTGTAATCTTTTGTTCTCTTGCTGTCCAGGATTGCTCAAATCGTAGTGAGTCCTAGCAGTAACAGTAGCAGTAGTGCTGTGGGGGGGCTAAAAGAAGTGCAGAAGAAGGCATCACCCAGGAGGAACATCCACCACAGGAGGAGGATGGAGGTGGAGAGTGACGGCTCCACTGAAGAGACAGATTCATCTGAAAACTGATCTCTGACAACTTAGTGACCTGTTGCCTGCCGTCTTAAAGGAACGCCTGTTGAAAATCGACAGTGTGTCAGGACTGAAGAAGAAGACGTCCTTCTAACTTTTACGATTGTAAATAATGCAAATAATATTAAAGAAAGCATTAAAGGATGTGTCTAACATGCATTAGAAAACATACAGAATTCAGCTCTCACCAATCACTACTGCACTATAATTTATAGATGAATCTGTTTGTGGCTCAAACTGTGCAGAATGCAAAAAACAAGGAACCAGATGAGTTCCAAACATCAATACACACACATCTGCATCCAAAAATAGTAAATATATAATACAAACCTGTCTTGTAGCATGCTTTTTAGTCAATAAGACTAGAAAAGCAGAAAGCATTATATGAATACCGTTCCATTTCTGTATATGTTTGTATGAGGCTGTTTATCACAAGAGCAATGTGGAAAAAAATACATCTACAAACTTACTGTAAACACAAAACTGTATACAGAATAAAATTCTGTGAGCTTGTTAAGCAACAAGGCCTTGCAACTTTGAAAGATACAAAACGACATACTTTTACTTTTCTTGTTGCTCTTTCCCGTCACCCTCCAACCTGTCGAGGCAGATGACTCCCACTTCTTGAACCTGTTTTTGCTGGAGGTCTCTTACTCCAAGTGCTGTTGTTGGGGTTCTCTCTAATTCTGTAGGTTGTTTACCTTAGTATATGAAGCACCTTGACTTTGCTGTGAACTTGCAGTGTATAAATAAAATTGAATGGGAAAGTGTATATTGTGATATTTGCTATGTTGATTGGAACAGCCAGTGATCAAACCACCAACCTCCTGAGCTACAGCCACCCCTGAACCATGAATTGCACGGGATTGGCAGATGGAGAAGCGTCACTTCAGAGAACACATCTCTACTGCTGTACAGTCCAGGGGTTGTTCTTCAGGAGTTTTTGTTGAAAAGGCCGGAATTGGAAGAGTTTCAAGCTGCCCTGGTGTACCTCTCATTACATCTGTGGAGAAGGTAAAAGCGTTCCAGAGGAGTTGAATTTCCAGGGGATACTGCTTTCTTGTTGGGTCATTATGAGCATGAATGAAAGATTGTGTTTTTGGCCAAGGCGTGCTCAGTCTCTCTTTAATCTTACTCCCCTCAAAGATCAGAAATAAAATCAAAATTAGTACAGAGTAGGTTTATTAGATAAATACAGTTAAGGTGATTTGATTGTTTTGCTTTTATTATTTGAATTAGGTTTTTCTTTACTCCAAAATTTCTTTACAAAGACATCCTGTATTCAAAAAGTCTATATGTTCCCATTCTAAACAGGAAAGGTCAAAATCTGACTATTAGTTTACATCTTATAAATAGCTCTTACAGGTTACTCCAAATTTAAAAACAACAGATCCTCTGGGACTGCTCTCCAGTCCTCTTAATTAAACCTAGTCATATTCCAAGGGCACTGAGAGGAGAGCTGCTACAACAGGTGTGTTTGGTTGGTACGATTCCCATCACCTATCACCTCCATCCAAGCTCTGCACTGCCTAACTGGTAATATTCATAGGATCAGAGACTGTACCTTTTAAACAGAAAGACTGTTGGGGTGATGGTTCTGCATATTGACAAGCTGGGCACGACCACTTAGCTCCAGTGAAAGAAACTCTTATTACTACAGCATACCAAGACATTTTGGACAAATGCTCCCAACTTTGTGGGAATAGTTTGATGACGGCCACGTCCCATTCCACCTTAACTGTGCACCACTGTAGAAAGCAATGTCCATAAGGGCATGGACAAGCAAGTTTGGTGTGGAAGAACTTGACTGGCCTGCACTCGATAGAACACCTTGGGATGAATTAGAGCAGAGACTGTGAGCCAGGCCTTGTTGTCCAGCATCAGTGTCTGACCTCATGAATGTGCTTCTGGAAGAACAATCAAAAAAAGAATAGAAATATCCTTTATTGTCCCTCACTGGGGAAATCCAGGTAGCAAAGTGACCGGCAGATAGAGCATGCAAAGAAGAAAGATGAAATAAAAAACAAACAGAAAATAAATAAGACTGTAGAGGGCATATTTACACTTTAAATAGCATACTCAGATTCAAAACCCCTCTGTGTAACAGAGTAGGATAATTAATAAAAATGTACAAAAAGTGCTGTATATTAGTGCTTTTTACAGAAACTGGAAAAACTGCAATTAAATGCAGGGATGTAAACAATGTATTCTAATTATTGTAATTAAGGAGTCAGATGGTCTAATTTTGTTTTAAACCCTTTAAATAAATAAATCAGATATAATTTGGCTGAGTTGGCTCAAGGCCTCAACGTTTATTGTGTATTTCTGATCACTACATAAGTACCTGGGTGTTCACCTGAACAATAAATTGGACTGGAGTCACAGCACTGATGCTATTTACAGAAACAGTCAGAGCAGACTTTATCTGCTGAGGAGACTCGGATCTTCTGCAGTGTAGGGGCGCTCCTGAAGACCTATTTTTTTTTAACTCACTCAAAAATGGTGTTGTCTGTTTTCTACTGTCACTGGTTGGAACAGCAGCTTATCTACAGCTGAGAGGAAGCAGTTGGATAAGCTCATCAGGAAGGCCAGTTCTGTCCTAGGATGCCCCCTCAAGCCAGTGCAGGTGGTAGGAGACAGAAGATAGTATCACTCTTGGACAATGTGTCCCACCCATGAAGCTGTTACAGAACTGTAAAAAGCAAACTGTGGCTGGTAGCTCTCACCAGCAGGAAACTTACAGGGGCGTTTCTTTGACAAACAAACAAACAAACAAACAAACAAACAAACAAACAAACAAACAAACAAACAAACAAACAAACAAACAAACAAACAAACAAACAAACAAACAAACAAATAAATACGATCACACGGGGACACTTATTACATGCACTAAGTGTTTCCCCAAGGAAATAACTGGTACCACTGCAACCAAATTATCTTAGAAACAGTATATCAGTTCATCATAAGTGCCTAAGCAAGGCCTGATTCCTATGAGGTGTTAGCCCCAGCTCAGGAATTGCACATGGCCCAGAAATTTTGATGAATAGGAAGATAAAATGGTTGACTATTAGTTACTAAATAGTGGAAAGGGGGTGGGATTAAATAAGCTTATGCTGCGTCCTACTCCTTTTTGAACATGTAAGTTATTTATAATTACTATTCCTTTTTTTCCCTTTTGTTTTGCTTTATTTGTCTCTTTTTTTCTCTGTTGTTGTTGTTGTATTAATTGAACATGTTCAAAATAAAGATACAATACGAATACGATCTTTTTTGCACCTTCAGTTAATATTGAAGCAATGTGGACGCCACTACTAAAGATCAAGTGGACATAAGTGGCATTTCAAGTGATGTTAAACAAAACAAATTACTTACAATATTTCAAAATAATGTAATTTTCTTGTCTAATGTCGTTTTAATTGATATAAGGATGTTGATGAAAACATTTTTAACTCTACTATTAAACACTAGGCTCTAACATATAAACAACAGACAACTTCACCATCCATCCAGCCGCTCCCGCTTATCCTTTTCAGGGTTGCGGGGTGGGGCTATCCCAGCTGTCATTTAATAGTTTAATAATTTAATAATTTCTGGTGAATTCATCAAACACACTGAATGATGTCCTGCCTCCACCTGGTCTGGGTCCTAACTGTCAACTGCCTGTAGGTAAAGGAGAACTCAGAACTATCCGAAAAACGAAAACAAAATAAAAAACTAATATGAAAAAATAAGGAAAGAGCATACTTTGTTCAGATTTAAGTTTTTCTACTTAATATATAGTTCTGCCTTTCTCTAACTCACCCTAGCTAACATAATATGCCTAAATTACACATCTACAATATGTATCACTGTGCTGAGTGTTCGACAACATATATGAAATATAGTTGGTTAAAAATATATTTGGTGCAATTCAAACAGAAGAAAATAAGTGAATGCTTACCTGATGTATTACAGAGGATATATCTGGGGTGTAGTAATGTCTCCCGGTCAACCATAAATCCATGATGTTTCAATGGTGGCGAGATGGGATGTACCACGTTGAGAGGGGTGCGATGGAACAGTCCATCTGATAATAGCTTTAATTTTCTGGTCAACTATAATTCCATGACATTTGAGCATCATTGTTGTCACCTGGTCAACTGTAAATAGATCATTAATCAATTATAACAGGACAACTTTGAATCTGTGTTATTTCAGTGTCATTACTTTTGCACTGTCAGTTTGATCGGTATTTTAACACTGATTCAACATTTATTTAGCACTGAGATTTCAATCTGGACCACAATGATGATTCAGATGAAAACTAAACATCATTCAATGTTATCTTTCTATCTGGGAAACCAGAAAAAAAGTGTATGTCATAACTGAATAATTCAACTGTATTCTTGCAACATACATATCAAAAGTATCAGGTCTGAACGTAGCACACAAACTCCGTGCAATAAATATTTCTAGGAATTGAACACATTTCATATTTTATGAAAAAAACATGTCTTGCTTTGAAATTAAGTTGTAAACATGATTTATTGACAAGAACCACCACCAGCATCATCTTGACTTTGTTTTACAACACTGATATTATGCAGTGTCACACCCAGATTTTTGTCAAACCAGCAGCATACAATAATAACTTCTATACAAACATCTATACAGGATATATCTATATTGAGTTATGTGCACTTGATCTCCATGGCGTTAGAATCACAGAAGTGGAATACATAGGGCACTTTCTGGTACAGCCTCTCACCATGATGCAGCTAAGATGACAGCCACAGTCGTACATATTTGACTTAACCAACAAACAAAGTTTGCTGTCTTATATATTGTGTGTAATGCAAATGTAATTCTTGAAACAAACATGTAAGCCAAGAATGGTGTGACACAGTGTGTTTGATGCAGGCCACTTTGTTTTGGTTGTCCTGAAAAATTCAGGTTTTATGCAAAGAGGACCATAAAGATCACTGAGATTACTGTGTTAGGACAGCAGCTGCAATGCTCCTACTAGTGAATCTCACGGACAAGTTGCAGAAGTGCCCATACAAGAAGAGTGACAGCATGAGGAGTCCAAGATGAAGCACTGATTGTCTTTTCCTAATATTTGGGCAAAACACACCACCTATAATAGCAGAAAGATGCCTATTTTCAGTCCCCAGAATTTTTGCTTTTAATATCTGTTTTTGGTCGGGGATCGTCCACACAGTTATATGCCTTCCTTAATAAGAGCTCCACCCTCTCCGTCCCTCTTCTAAAGTCCTGTACAGCTACAAGACTGCTTGTCTGTAACTGGCTGTTGTTTCTATTTCGATTCTGTGACAAAGAGGAAAGCCATCATCATTACACCAGAAAATAAAATAGAAAAAAAGGCACTGTTGCTCTGATATAGTGTAAAACTTTTCCACCTTTATTTCCACTGGCTTAATCTGCTCAAATCGTTTTATTCCATATACATTTAATAGAAGACCAAAGATTCAAATTCCTGAACTTATAACTGCAGTAAGTAGATTTTTGCCACATCTGGGTAGCAGAACAGCTGTCTACATTTTATATGACCAGAGGCCTAAACTAGGAAGCAGGATTTCAGCGTATCCAGGGAACTTCAGGTTTCACCCTGGGTGTTTTGCACCATGAAGGCGGTGCATTTCTTACTGGGGTAAATCGCCACGGTAACTTATGCTGTGAATCTAACCTGTAGGTTAAAATCCTGATTGGTGATCGAGAGGTATAAAATCACTGCCTACTGACCAATCAGCTCTACAGAACATAGCATTACCATGCCTGCAAGGTCACTCGGACCTCTGTGCATTAAAAAGAGGAAGATTTGTACTAGCACAAACTGTCATTGTTTCCTTAATGAGCATCGGTAATAAAAAATAACTTTTAGATGAAAACTTATTCCTTGATTTTTTTTCTCACTGTAACAAAGAATTTTATTGTTTTACTGGCATTGATATCTGATCCTAAAACAGGACACCTACACTGTACTTGCTGACCTCATATGAAATTTGTAAGTAGACTACCTTTGAATTCTGGTTTTAGATTTAATGTTTTCTCTCAAATCCTTAAACAGGGTCTACAGCTCGAAGAATCAAAACTGCGAGTCACATTGCCACAGGCATGTTCGTGTTTGGTGATTTGGAAAAAATATTAAATATTGCTGCATGTAATTTTAATCTGCAACAAAATGTCATTTACTTTGTTTTTTGTTCTGTGTGCAAAACCACAAGATTAACAATTAACGATGAACTACAGCTTAAAAACTCGCACTTACAAAACATAAACATAGTTTAGGGGTCAGAGAGTAAGGATTAGTATTAAAACATAATTTATAAATAGGCTTAGTCACCATTGCAAAAGTGATATAAGGTCAGCGAGTATCATGGTGATTTACCTCAGTAAGAAAGTGAAACATCACCTAGAACAGAAAATGCTGGCAGCTGCCACTGCTCCCACCTCAGCCTCCTAGTAGAGCCCCCTATTGCATAAGTTTGAATTTTCAGAAAAAATGACTTCTGACCTTAAGGTCTAGGTCACCAAGATTCAAATTCGCCCGAGAGTTTTAGAAGATGCACCTATCGTATCAATTTCAAAATCCTGGGTGAATTCCTTCTTGCATTATTGAAAGATTATCAGAAAGATTTTCAGAAAAGTTGACCTCTGGCCTTCACCTTGAGGTCAAGGTCACTGAGATTCATTCTTGTCCAAGATATTTAGTGGTTTGTGAAAATCCTCCATCACCCTTGTTCTTAAGTTGTTGCATTCACAGGATTTTCAGAAAACTTTACTTCTGACTGAAGATTCACTGAGATTCTAACTCATCTGGGATTTTTAGTACGTGCTCCTATGGCATGAATTTCAAAATCCTACGTCACCTTGTGCTCAAGTTATCACATTCATAAACTTGGGTGTCCACACCACCCAACCACCTAGCGTGACCAGCACATGTGGCTTTCATTTGTGAAACCACATGTGCCACTTTCTACCTCCTTTTTGATAACTTAAAGCTCCAACTGTTAGCAAGGGTTGAGTATGTATGCTTTAAGCAATACAGAAAATGTCTCAGCTTAAAATAATGCGGTCCTTCCCATTAGTCTGCATCAAGTACATCAGTGCGCAGTCAAAGAAAGCTGCATGAAGAGTTGAAGTTGAGCCACATTTGGAAGAAAAAGGAAAGCAGCAAAAAAGACGAATGAGACATCTTTACAAGAACTCCAAAGATCATCAACAGTAGACTGTCATGTCTGGGGTTCAGAAAATACACAGTTTAGAGTTTTAGAAATGTTTTTTGTTTTTATTGTCCTTTAAAATACTGTCTTGGAAACTGCAGGGGGAACCTTTAAAATAAACTTGAATCAAAGATTGTCAAAAGAATTTCGTTTGATCAGAAGAATGTAGTTACGTCACTGAGATGATCATCATTGCACATCACTGCAGCAGGTAGAATAGATCAGCTATTTTTTAAATCCTACTTTAAGTTGTGAATGACTACAGAGAAAATAAGAAAGAATGGGGGAAAGTAGAAAGTGTTTAAAAGGGGCTTTATGAGGGGTTTAAAAAATATCCTTGTAATTTATAGTCTTTTGTTTTTACCACGTTAGCTGGAAAATATAAAACTTGTAAAATAAAGCGTTATCATTTGAACTCAAGTGCCTGTATCACTCAGTTACATCAAATGTTAATAATGAGAAAGAGCATTCATGCACTAGTTTCTTGTTTTACTAACTATTCAGTTTGTTTAAAAATGAATGACTATGTTCCTGGAGCTCAAAGTGTGGTCTAAGTGTTCAGTGGCATACAAATATTTAATTGAATCCCTACTGAACATGTACATTTTCTCACTTACAAAGAAAAGAACAGTTTTGAATTTCTATGTCAGTTTCATTCAAATGGAGAGCAACATGATGTCAACCAAAAATCCAGGAAAAAAAACTGTCCTAAATTGATTTGCATGTCCCTGAGCGAAAAAAATATTTGATCCCCTACAACCCAGTAAGAATTCTGGGTCCCACAGATTTCTGAGTGCCCACATGGCACACAAACCACAATAAATCAATCATTCAGTACACTGGAGATACTCCTGGTCTCAACCTGCATTGTTTATACATTAATCATGCCCACCAAAACAATTTCACATTGAGTGGGCCAGTGGACAGAGCTGTACTGTAAGATCTTGGATGAGAACCTTCTTCCCTGAGTTAGAACACTGAAGAGCGGTTGTACACGGGTCTTAAAGCATGAAAATTATCTAAATACAAACAAGTAAACAACAGAGCAGCTAAAAAAGGAGAACATTATGATCATGGAGTGGCCAGTCTGTAGACCTCTATCCTATAAATCAGATCTGTAGAGAGAATCAGCACTGAAGCTTGAAGTTGCCAACAGGCAGCCAAGAAAATTAAAGGATTTGGAGAATTTCTGTAAAGACGAGTGGGCGCAAAATCCCTGCTGAGATGTGTGAAAAAATGGTGACCAACTACAAGAAACATCTTACTGCTGTGCTTGCCAATAAGGAGTTATCTACCAACAGAGATGGGTGTTACTGTAATCTGATTACTTTTTTCAAGTAACGAGTAAAGTAAGGGATTACTATTGCAAAAACGGTAATTAGATTACCGCTACTTTCCCGTAGGAACGCTGCGTTACTGCGTTACTAAAACCGTGATTTTTTTTGCGAGAGTGTCTCACAACAGTGACGTAAGCGAGTGCGACGTTCGTGGCAACAGCTGTGTGCAGATCAACAATGGATAATATATCGAGTGCGGGAGAGAGTATGAGCGTGCAGCGTTTAAAGCGTGGAAGCACTGACCTTACTTTGAGTTTGATTCCATAAAAAGTGACAAAAACATTAGTGTCCGTTGTGCGTGGGAAGAAAACTTATTTTTACACCGAAACCCCCCCCCTAAACAAGCTCCTAGTGCGCAACGACATAATGGGAAATTCACAGAGAAACTCGCGGATTCTTCAACTGACCGCTGCGGCACACCTGCACCAGGGTAAACCTCCGCCTACCCCACTCCTGCTTTACAGGTGAAAATAGAGCAAAAGGACCGCTAGTCTTTGATTTTATTTATGTTCTGCTGTGTTTTACTTGCATCTATTTGAAAGACTGAGTGTAAACACAAAAAATATTTTATTTTATGTGCTGGAATGTGCAGAAAATAGGTTTAAATGTTAAACAAATTTCTTCAAGTCAGAGAATGTTGCATATAATTAAATTTTTGCTTGATGCATAAAGTTAAAAGCTTAAAACTAATAAAACAAGTTTTAAAAAAAGACTTTTCCATTTGATTACATTTTGTATGATGGATTATGTAGAAAAAGTAGAATTGGGCTGAAGATCTATCGCTTTATCACCTATTCAGGTTGTAAATCGTGTTTTTAAAAAGTAACTAAGTAACTAAGTAATTAATTACTTTTGAAAATAAGTAATCAGTAAAGTAACGGGATTACTTTTTTGGGGAAGTAATCAGTAATTAGTTACTGATTACTTTTTTCAAGTAACTTGACCAACACTGTCTACAAAGTACTAAAAGTGCATTTTAGTTTAAAGTGGACATGAAACACTACATGTATAAAGGCTAATTTACACCATCGAGCCCAGAACTCAAAAAACATAGATGTAACTCTGTCTGTGTATCTGCAGTTATTTATTGAAGAAATAGTGCTCAACGTTAACATTTAAAGAACATTTTTAGTGCTATTTGTGCCATTACAGAACAAGACATCATCGGTTGGTTGGAGTCAATAGACATTACATTAGTTTATGTTAACTAACTAGTAACACAACCAATAACTGAGGGGATAATAAATGCACTAAAAGCACTAAAGCTAAAAATCAGTTTGAGGGGATCACTTTTCTGCTATATAAGCATATACTGTCCACTTTCACTGTCTGTCTCTTTAGTAGTACCTGGCTCTTCGATGTTTGGCTAGCTACACTAAAACAGGAAAATAGAACTGTAAGGCGTAATGTTCGGGTTTGCAAAGCACTTTTTGAATGAGGACAGTGTGGAGGAGAGTCTGTTTTTGAGTCAGGCGACAGATGATTCACTGGACGGACAAGCTGGAGTAAGAAACTCAGATTTTTCCTCCTCTGGCTGTACAGAATCGCGCAATCAGCTGATGCGATCGGCACTATTTTATGCAATAAAAGAGTCTCTCTTTTTTCCAAGCACATCCAGACAGTTTACAGCATAACAGATTACTACATGCGAATCACACCACAAGCACAACTACGTTTCTTACCAAAGCACGATTGGGAATCCCATGAACTGCAGGAAAAATGTGTCGATGTGTGTGATGGACAAATATTAGAAGTGAAGAATGTGATATAAACCAGTTTAAAATAAAACTCAAAAAAGAAATTTTAAATAAGTATAAGAATGAAGAAAATGCAATTAACCCAAGACAGCAGTCAAAGTGACGTTTATTTTTTTCTGCAAATTAACAAATCTAAATATAGTTTTAGTTGAACATGAGAAAATATTTTTTTGTGATGTTACGTTCTAAGTTGAAGGCGTTGTATACGTTTTTGTTGTTCAAATTTAGATGATGAGGATGTAAACCTGAGGGGGTCGGGCTAAATAAGTATATACTTCTGCCTTTTCAAACAACTGCATGGAAAGATTTTATGAAATGTTGGTGAATGTATATGTTTGAAATAAAAATGAACTGAACTGAACTGGAGAAAAGTGAAGCCCAAACGTTAGTGAGGCGGAGCGTAATTTGGAGATTAGTGCTGTCAGCGTTAACCTCGTTAGAATGACGTTAACACCATAACCGCACTAATGTGGCAAATTGCCGTTAGCCAGTAAGCGCGGATCGCCTTGTGTGTGGGGTTGCACAGCGCTAATGCGTTAACGAACTAACCGTGCTAATGCGTTGATGCCGTGCAGCCCCACGCACGGGGCGACCCGCGCTTACTCGCTAACGGAGATTTGCCGCGTTAATGCGGTTATGGCATTAACGTCATTTTAATGAGATTAACGCTGACAGCACTAGTGGAGATTTAAAAAAAAATTTTCCTATGGACATGCTGATGGACGTTAAGATTTTCAATCGTGTTTTGGTAAAAAACATAGTTATGTTTGTGGTGTGACAAAAAAAACCCAGTTTGGATATGCTTGGGAAAAGAGAATATTATTACATAAAATAGTGCTGATCACACCTTGTGAGAAACTGTTTTAACAGCTGACTGCACAGTTCAGGCCTGGTGAGGAAAAGCAGCACAAAAATTTTACAGTCCTTATTTTTCCCTGGGTTATTGGTTGTGTTACTAGTTAGCTAACATAAACTAATGCAATGTCTGTTGACTCCAACCAACCCGATGATGTAATGTTCTGTAACTGATACAAGATGGCGCTACACATATTCTAAAAACTTGAACTTTAAGCATTTCTTTCTTAAAACCAGCCACACATACAGAGTTACATCTATGTCAGTTTTTGAGAGCAGGGCTACAGGCAGTGTAAATTAGCCTTTATACATGCAGAAGCTGAATTTGTGGAATTAACCCCAAGTGAACAGTCCAAGATGATGGCAGTGAACATCAAACATTAGAAAAACTGTAAAATCTTTAATCCGTGCAGCCAGTGTTGCAGCAGTCGGGTTGTAAAGTGCAAAAAAAGTACTGTATTGTATTGGTAACGATACATGAATGGCTCAACCGTCCTTAGACAAAAAAAGTTTTTCCTTGTGTTTCTGACTTTACTATAAGAATGCACTCAACTCTGGAGTAATGACATTCCCAATATCCATCATTTCAGGTAACTAGAAAACGGCTTGGAAATCCAATACATATTTCACTCAATGGCGTCCAAATACATTTCGAACTTTTATGTTTTTATTCTGGATTTTTGTGTGTCATTCTTTCTCCATTAAAATGAAACTACCATAAACATTTGAGAGTGTTCATTTCTTTATAAGTGAGTAAACTTTACAAATTCAGCAGGGCATCAGATAATTTTTCCCTCACTCTAAAAGAGAAAAGCAGTAACATCTCTAGATTTGTTTAACTAGAAGAACCAGATTTTTTTTGTTTTTCCATTTGTTGAACTATGTAGTGTCACCCATCAGTTTCATAGACTATACAAATACTGGACAGACTGCCATGTGAGTTTAAACAAATGATCATGAATCCTAATGGCTGGTGACCATAGATTCATCCTGAGACTATGAGCCCCTAAATACACTTAAACGTTCTCTCACCTGCGTCTTGCATCTCTTGGTAGTTGTTTTGTGACTATTTGAAGTCTCTTTCGGGTGATGTTATTTGTGGTTGTTTGCTCAATCATCAAAGTGATTATTTTCTTTTGCGCACTCTTTGCAAATTCAGGAAGAATTTATTAAAAAATTTTGTTTTCATTGAACTCCATACTAACCCTAAAAAGTCATACATGATTACCTATGCAAACAGCACTTAAATGTTAAATGGACTGGTACTTATATAGCTCTTTTCTACTCAATATGAGCACTCAAAGGACTTTCTACCACAAGTCTTTTTCACCCAATCACACATTCACACCACTTTTATCTAGTGCTTCTAGATGCATCAGGGGCAACTTGGGGTTGAGTGTCTCGTCCACGGATACTTTGACATGTGGACTGGAGGAGCCAGGGCTCAATCTACCAACCAAATTGGTCGACACCTGCTCTCCTACCTGAACCACAGCGACCTGGCTCTTAAGTTTTAAGGCTCTTAAACAATCTAACAAATATTTAAGTTATATAATTAAATTTTTATTCTGCTTAAAGCTTTGTTGCCCAGGACTTATGAGCTAAAGTTAAATATATGTATCTCTGAACATTTAAATATGTACTTCAAAGGTTGTTTAATCAAATAAAATCAGAAGCTGCACTTCCAGCTAGTTTTTAGGACCACTACTTTAAATCTTATGAGCTTTTACTCATGTGTTTTATTTGAGCTCCTATAATGTTATGTGATTCAATGACTAACACTGTTATTTAAACATTGTCTCATTAGATTGCTTACAATCATTGACAGATATTGACATGTTTCTATGGTGCCAGATTGTTTGTATGGTAATTTCTAATATCAGAAAGATGATTCAGATTTTTTCTAGCAACATTTGTAGTTGCTGAGATTTGGCTTTGTGGGCTAGAGTAGCTCTGAAGGTAGTCTGTATATATGCAATATCCATGCATAGTTAATTAAGATAATTTTTGCAAATAAAATGCATTAATATTCAATATCTCTGTTTAACTATTGGTAACTTTCTGTGGCGTGAAAAATCCCACGTGTCCCTATCAATCCATAGAATTATTCATATTGTGATATGGCCAAAAGAAGGAGAAGCTTGCTGTATTAGTGGATGCAGCTTAGAAAAGAAATAACCCACCATGCAAAGAAGATATATTGGTAATCCAGTTGGTGGTATATAAGACCAGGCTTACATGCACATAGTGAATATTAAATTCATAGAATGGATGGACAGGAGGCATTATTCAATGAAGATGTCTTCAGTGGGACAGGAGTAGCCGACGTGCTCCTTGTAATACTGCTGGAATGCCCTCCTGTTGGGAAAAATAGCACAAAAGATTCCATAACCAAGCAGACCAGGTCACTGGAAATGGTTGATTTACAAGCTACAAGCCAGACTGACTTGTTCTAATGGTCCAGCCAGTGTTATGGCAAAATGTGACCCTATTGTACTTATTTTGTGTACATAAACAAAAATTGTTTTAAAATCAGCTTTAAACCTAATATATTTCAACAGAAGAGTGTTTATGTGTGTGAATGTGCTGCTGAGAATCCTCAAAGGGAACTCATCGAGAAAAAAGCTCTTTGAATGACATGGCAGCTGTTATATTTGAACCCAAAACACGATCCTTTTATAAACCTTTTATTGTCTAATGTTTTTATTTCCTGAACCTAACCAAGTAGTCAAGGCCCGCAGCTTTCTGCATTTAACACAGTTCTGTTGTAGAAATCATTTCGCAGGCCAATTCATGAAAATCGTGCCAGTGAAGACCATTCCCATCAGCCACTAACGCAAGTTAAAACTCTACATGGCAAAGAAATAACGAGACATAAAAGGAATCCAGAAATGCTGCTGTATAGGTATTAATTGGGTATTTAAAATCTCACATCTAGCATGAAAACATTTAGCTTTTAAAACTACAACTGGCCTCCTGGGCTTCCAGCACTTTTGTTGTTGATAAGGTTGTAATGTAACATTGGAAAATATTCCACTGTTCTTTTAATAAAAAAATGTAATTATATTTTTTCTTATTTATCTTTTACACAGCCTAACATCTTTTTTGGAAACAGGTTATATCTCCATGTTGTTTTGTTAAGGATGAAAACAAAACTGTAGCTAATAAAAGCCTCCCAACATCAGCCTTGTTACTTACTGGACACCATAGTGACCATAGTGAATTGTACTTAACCTCGGTGATGTGTTTTTCCCCCCATAAAACAATTAAAAAGACACTACTTTCTCAGAGCTTTCATCTGTCAGAGTTTGAAACCCTGATAGAAATCGTAACACACTATAAACTAGTGTCTACAGAAGTAATAATCCCTCTGCAGCATGTCCATAGATAGGACAGTCATATGCATTGAATCTTAAATATAATTGAATTAAATGCAGAGCAGAACACAGTAGAGTAGGACTTACCCGACAGATTCTGCTAAAGGATGTAAAGTTGTTTGTGACATCAGGACATGACAAGCAAAGCGCTGCTGGTCAGGGTGCTTGGTGATGAAGCCAAAGTACCTGCAGTGCAAATAAAACAATTATTTCCAAAGGTTCAATTGAGCCTGTTGCAGGATGAAAAACAACAGAGCAAGCAGCACACAGGAAAGATTCATGTTCATAAAAGTTAACTAATCTCTCACGAGGTGAGGGAATTGTAATACAAGCCATCTAAAGCATTTGACTCACCTGCTGTATTTTGGATGACAACCACAGAATGAAATATTTTTCAACTGGAAGAAATGGAAGCACTGGTCCCCCTGATAACAACAAAGACAAAGAGCCATGTAAACATGTAATTCTGGAATATTACTCTAAATTAACATCATAGTTAGAAACTTTTGTTAAGCTAGAATTTAAATTAATTCATTACAGTGAATAACATTAGAAAATGTTGTTAAATGGTAACTTACAACTGGAGAAATCAACTACCAGTAGATCTATTGGAACTAAAGTCCCATAGCAAAGTCACCCGGTAGCAGTCAACAATTATATTTAAGATAACTTTATGAGTACATCACTAAGAGTTGATTATCTTCTACCTAGAGGGGCTATGATGCCACTGACAGTTGTTTGCCCACTCCGGGTCAGGGATGAGTTCCTGCCCCAAGTGGAGGAGTTCAAGTATCTCAGGGTCTTGTTCGCGAGTGAAGCGAGAAGGGAGCAGGAGATCAACAGACGGATTGGTGCTGCACCGGTCCGTCGTGCTGAAGAGAGAGCAGAGCGTAAAAGCGAAGCTCTCAATTTACCGGTCGAGCTACGTCCCTACCCTCAACTATGGTCACGAGCTGTGGGTAGTGACCGAAAGAACGAGATCGCGGATACAAGCGGCAAAAATGAGCTTGGCCTCTCCCTTAGGGATAGGGTAAGAAGTTCAGCCATCTGGGAGGGGCTCAGAGTAGAGCCGCTGCTCCTCCACATCGAAAGGAGCCAGCTGAGGTGGTTCGGGCATCTGACAAGGATGCCTCCTGGGCGAGGTGTTCCTGGCAGGTCCCACTGGGAGGAGGCCCTGGGGCAGACCCCGGACACGCTGGAGAGATTATATCTCTTGGCTGGCCTGGGAACGCCTGAGGGTGACCCGGGGGCACCGTGACCCGGCCCGGATAAAGCGGAAGAAGATGGATGGATGGATAGTGAATATAACTTCTTAAATTTGAACTTATGCAGGACTTTTCTAACTAAGAATGCAACCACATTCAGCCATTAATACATTGCTTCTATCTGTGCCTTCATTCTGAGCAATTTGAGGATTTGTAGCTTGCCTAATGACACTTTGACAAATGGGCTGGAGGCCTCTGATTAGAAGATGACAAGCTTTAAATCATGAACCATGTGAATATGTTAGGTTATGTTAGGTTGTAAGTACACAAGAAAATGCAATATTTAATATTGGGTTTGTTGTATTTAGAAATTAAACCCATCTCAATGTATTCAATTGACATAGTATCACAGTGTGACCACAATAAGGACCCACCCACAGGGTGTTGCACGTTGAGAGGTGTTTTATTGATAAGGGTTTTTGACAAACTTTGTTCGCGCAGCTTTTTAACTGCCTTTTCCTGAAATAGGAAATATTTCAGCATCCTCCTGAAATAGGGAAGGAATGACCCTGTAATGGAGAACAGCTGTGTGGGTCAACCTCTGACACACCACACCCTGAACTCACTGCTCCACCCCTCCTATGCTAAGCCACAAACCACACACAGAAAACAGAAACAGCATATAAATGTGGATGAAAACAGTTTCTTTTCTGAAGACTAAAACAACAGAAAAAAATATTTTCAATAAAAATTAATAAAAAATAAATAAATAAATAAAGATGGGAATTTTAAAAATTAAAATGGCATATGTGAAATGGTGAACAAAAAATCCCAGGAGGAAAATCCATCCTTGTTTTAATTATTTATTCAAGTAGAGATATGAGACCTACGGAGCCCCTCTGATGACATGGTCCAAAAACTAAATAAATCGTGGCCACAAAATACTACTTCGTGCCCTTGAAATAGTATAACGTGCCCACGAATTACGCATTTGTGGCAATGAAATAGATAACGTGCGCACACCATATTGATACAATTCCTGGACAGCTGCGTAGACACATAAGCATAAGAGTAGGCTAAACCTATACACCATGGACAGAGACAGTATGATTGACTTTTATTTTAGGCTGGGAATGAGCTACAAATGCATTTTGAAAAGCCTGGCAATGCAAGGAACCATTATTACGGAGAGACATTTAAACAGGATATTAAGATAAGATAAGATAAGAAAAGATAAGATAAGATAAGATAAGATAAGATAAGATAAGATAAGATAAGAAAAGATAAGATAAGATAACCTTTATTAGTCCCACACGTGGGAAATTTGTTTTGTCACAGCAGGAAGTGGACAATGCAAAAGTTATGTAGCAAATATTATTATTGAGAGCCCAGTTGCTTTACAGATGTAAGTACGACCTGGATGCCGGGATAGATTTTATTGTCAACCAACTGCAAGGGTCTGGGAAGGATCACGGTTATCGGTCAAGTGTTTCGTGCCCACAAATTAGCATTTCGTGGGCACGTTATACCTATTTCGTGCCCACGAAGTAGTATTTTGTGGCCACAAATAAGTATTTCGTGGGCACGTTATACCCATTTCGTGCCCATGAAGTAGTATTTTGTGGCCACAATTTATTTATTTTTTGGACCATGTCATCAGAGGGGCTCCGTAGAGACCAAATATTAGGATGGAAAATGGAAATACATATAAAGCAAAATGGGAAACGTGAATAGAAAATGCTAAATTAAAGCTGCTGAATAGAAAATGTATAAGAAGAAATACTTTGAGGATCTTCTTAATCCTTGTTCCCAGACTCTTATTTTACGAAAGGCATGTAGAGGAGTCTGGTAGAGGCCAGAGGAGTGGATGAGATTCACCCTGAGTTCCTAAAAACCCTGGATGCTGTAGAGATGTTTTGCTTGACAAGCCTCTGCAATGTTCATTCAAGATGTGGGGTTGTGCCTCTGGATTGGAAGACTGGGTTCATAATTCCCATCATCAAGACGGGGGACTGACACGTCTATTCCAACTATAGGATTACACCACTCAGCCTCTTTAGGAAGGTCTAAGCTTTCCTGTCTTCCTCCCCTCGACCCCAACAGGTCATGGCAGATGGCTCCCTTCCCTGAGCCTGGATCTGCTGGAGGTTTCTTCCCACTGTTGCCAAGTGCTTGTTTATAAGGGGCTGTCTGATTGTTGGGGTTGTCTCTTTATTATTGTAGGATTTTTACCTTAAAATGTAAAGGAACTTTTAATGAATACTGTTGTGATTTGCTAATAAAAAAAACTGAAATTTATTGAATGAGAGGTCCGTTAGTCAAACCTTGGATTCTGGAGAAATAATGCGGATTTCCTTCTCATCATGAAACGCTGCACCAATTCTTTAGCCGTTCAAGGGTGTTCAAGAGCATGTTGGAAAAAAAGTAGAGGCGGCTGCTCGACTTGACTGAGATGGATGCCTTCCTTAAACCACGATCCAAAGCAGGCGAGATTAAGTCACGTACGGTGTCGCGAGATTTAACATTGGTATATTATTGTTTATTATTATTGTTTATTGTACATATTAAACACTATTTGTTTTAATGGTTTTAGCACCATTTTAACAGTAGTCTAATATTCAAATGTGCTCTCTGTTCAAACAAATACTACTTTATTGTAAAATACATACATTTTAAAAATTCCTTCTATAAATCAGAGTTCCATTTTCATTCTGTGAGTAAAGAAAAGTGTGAAGAGAGAGAATAGTGCTGTACCCTGTGAGCGGAGTGGCACCGATCCTGGACACTCATCTTCACCCCTTTCACACTGACTTCCAGCGCACAGGCTGATGGAGGCTGACCCGCTGACCGCCTGTTGTATGCTACCTGTAACACAAACACACAGTTAGTTAGTAATCATGCCAGGCGAGATTTGCTTTGAGTCTAACAGGACTAATCCCGCATGAATCAAGTATGAAAGTGGCATCGGGAAAATGTTCTTTAACCATCTCTTCAAAAGCTTTTTTCAGAATCAAAATCTTTATTGTCATTATGCCAAAAGCACAATAGAATTATATGCAACCCCATTCAATTTAACTTTTATTTTCTGTACAAAAAAAGAAAGAAAGAGAAACTGTGATAAACAAATAAAAAGTATCAAACAGTATACAGTACTGTGCAAAGGTTTTAGGCAGGTGAGAAAAAAATGCTGTAAACAAAGAATGCTTTCAAAAATGGAAGTGTTAACCATTTATTTTCATCAATCAACAAAATGCAGCAAATGAACAAAAGAGAAATCTTAATCACATCAATATTTGGTGTGACCACCCTTTGCCTTTAAAATAGCATCAGTTTTTCAGGTTCCCAAACATCTCGGGGAACTAACCACAGATCTTCTGTGGATGTAGGCATCCTCACATCTTCCTGTCTCTTCATGTACAACACTCAATGATGTTGAGATTAGGGCTCTGTGGGGGCCATACCATCACTCCCAGTACTTCTTGTTCTTTGTTACGCTGAAGCTAGTTCTTAATGACTTTGGCTGTATGTTTGGGGTCATTGTCCTGCTGCAGAATGGGGCCAGTAAACAATCATTTATATTTCTGAAAGCATTTTTTGTTTACAGCATTTTTTCACACCTTCCGAAAACTTTTGCACAGTACTGTGAACACACTGACTGAAACTGGACTAAACTTTCAATATATTGAATGAAAGTCAGTAATGAAGACATAATTCTATGGAAAATGCACGTAATGCTGCCCAATGCTCTGTGGGGCTTGGAGGTGCTGCTGCTGTGAGCCCCGGTGTGAATGGACCCAGGGCCCCTGCCCTTGGTGGATTCAGGGGGACGGGCGTGCCCATGGAGGTCAGCGGGGGAGCTGCCCCTAGCCAATCCTTTCATTCCCATGCCCAGTTGCCTCCCCCCTTCCGCTCCATCACACCACCACACATGCAGGGCCTTGAGGTACAGGTGCGTCACTGAGGTGCAGGGGAGGCATTCCTCCTCCGTCCCCTCCTGGCCACCTGTGCCTCAATTTTATTCCACAACTTAGACACTCAAATTATTTACATTGTCACGACACATACGTATAGGCCCTTGGCACTCTGTTTATTCAACCTCACCTCTCAATTTTATGTAGACATTGAGGGTTCTCGGGAGGGGCCGTGCTGACACAAGCTGCTATCTGGTTGTTGACACCATGCCCCTCCCAAGTTTTAAATGAAATTTAGAACAGCACATACCAACACCACATATGAGCTCTCTGGGCAAAACCTGGTCTTGTTAGGAGAGCTGCTCCATCCAAAGTTGGACGGAGCAGCTCTCATTTCTAGTAATGTATTAACCCCCCCCCCCCCAAAAAAAAAAAAATCATGACTGTCCTGAGTTGGAACCAGGAAGCAAAGTTACAGTCTTACACGCCTATCTGCAGTTTTTTTCCTCCTTTTATTCACTCGAGGCCCCGTTCCCTTAGAAACTGTGTCTCCCAAACCACTAAAAAACCAACCAAAAAGTGAGTAAAAAACAATTTAAACATAATAAAACAACGAAAGAACAATATAGTATCCACAACTGCACCATAGAGTAAAGCAGTCAAAAATGGATTATTAAACATTAGGTCTCTTTAACAGGTCCCTGTTACTTCATGAATTAATAACTGATCAACACACTGATTTACTCTGACTTACAGAAACCTGGTTACAGCAGGATGATGTTAGTTGAAATGGATCATTTAACATTTACATTTAACAGTGTTTCCTGAAAACTCTCTTTTGTTGGATCATTTCCTAATAACATTTAACTTACAACAATACCACTGTAACTCCTTTAAAAAAAAGCCTCAAATCAGAAGTATTTGACTCCCTTGTATTACTTTCAAATGCGCAAGTTCTGCCATTAATTAATGCTTCAATCTTAAATAGGATTAACCCATCTCTATTAATCGTCTATGTACCACAGGCCTTCAAGCTGCCAGTCGTTAAACTGTTACTTAAAAAGTCATAATTTGACATTGGTTCTAAATTCAGATAAAACTGAAGTTATTATTGTATATTATTGTACTCAGCTCTAAAAATCTTAGAAATATGGTGTCTAACCAGATTCTTACTCTGGATAACATTACCTTGGCCTCCAGTAACACTGTGAGGAACCTTGGAGTCATTTTTGACCAGGATATGTCCTTCAAAGCACATATTAAACAAATATGTAGGACTGCTTTCTTCCATTCCAAATCCAGAATTGAATTTAAAATCTTTCTCATCACATACAAGGTCTTTAATAATCAGGCCCCATCTTATCGGAAAGACCTCATAGTACTGCATCACCCACTTTGCTCTCAGACTGCAGCCCTACTTGTGGTTTCTTGGGTATTTAAAAGTAGAACTGGAGGCAAAGCCTTCGGTTTTCAGTCCCCTCCTTTGGCGAAACAGCTCCCAGTTTGGATTTGGGAGACAGACACTATCTCTACTTTTAAGATTAGGCTTAAAACTTCCCTTTTCTATATCAGTGTGAAGAGCTGCCTTTATCTCATTTGTTTTTTATTTAAAAAAAAATATTTTATCTGATTCTTGGGGGATTTTGATAATTTATGTTAATGAATTTGTTTAGTCCATACTTCAGCTGTGAGCTTTAATTTAACAGTTACTTTTTGTACCTTCTGCATTGCAGCACACAGCACATCTTTGCCTGTGTAGATGGGAACCGGAACGGAACCCAGATATTGCACCAGGAACTTCTCAATCCAACCATCTTTTTGAACTGCAAGAAGAAAGAAGAAAACATGCTTTTAATCATCGTTGCAGCTGATGAAATTCTCTTTACACAATCCAGTGTGCTGCAACGCACCTTGCTCAATTTCTTTGGGCACCCTGACAGCATAGAAGGCGGGAAAAATGCCTATAGCCCCAGTCCTCATGTTGTAACCCTGACACCACAGGTCCTTAGACTGGTTCAACATTAAGATAGGGTCATCTGCTTCAAGGTCCAGCTCATCTGCATGACGAGGAACAAACCTAAAACCATAGAGAGAAAAAGTACAGGATTTCAGATTCATGTGACTCTTTGCACATGGCACAGTTAATTTGTGTAAGTTCATGTGTGCTGACCTGTAGACAGCTCTGTGACTCTGTTGCCTCTCCACTCCATCCAGAACACAGGAGAACACACCAAACGAGCCAGCACCTGAACAACACATCACTGGCATTATACTCACAATCAGCTACTTAAAGTTTGTATATTTGCCATCCTCAACATCTAATGGGAAACAAGGAAAGAAAAGAAAAGCAACGAATCAAAATAAAACAAACAAACAAAAAAAAAAGCATCCACTGACATTTATTTAGAAAAGCTTCATTTTTTATGTAAAATTATGGCTGCCCTGCATCATTTTCTAATAATGTAGTATTGGAAGGCTTAAATTAAACCAAAATACTTGTCAATACTGCAGCAATACTGCAGCATATCATTGCTCTTGCTGCTCCAGTCTTTCTGATGGGTTAAAGACCTTCCCCTAAAGTAACTACTTGTCTTCTGGAGTCTCCTTCTTACTATTCTGGGAAACACAGCAAATCTTTTGGCAATGGCACGTATTGATGTGTGTGAAAAAAAGTTTGGAAATACACACCTGTGGCACTGTTCTGGCTGTCGTTCTTGGCAAACAGGTTGAGGAACTTTCTGCTTATGGGAGCACAAGCTCTTCCACCATTCGACTCTTCTTCCTCTGACGTTGTGGATGATGTTACCTTGGACAGCTTGCAGGATCTTGGCATGACTTCCCTGCTCCTCTTCACCTCCTCCTCCCTCCTCTTCTTCACGTCTTCCTCATTTCTTCTTTTTTCCGCCACTTCCCTCCTCTCTTGGAGCAGTAGAAAAGACAGGTTATACTGAGAGCAGAGAGGAACGAGCAGGTGGTGTAGGTTTGATTTCAACTTCGCCAGTATTCTCTCTTTTTAAATTGTCATAATTTAATCTGGTCAGTGGTGTTACACAAGGTTTTGTACTAAGTTATCTACTTGTTTCTGTAATTCAATAAGAGCATGGCATGCTTTCAATGTTTGTTGATATTCAGAAGATACTTATCTCTGCTCAAAAGTCTTTGCTATTAAAATCGGACATAGGTGCAGTGATTTACTGAAGTGTGTGCAAAAGGTAAAAGAGAGTTTGTATAATTATAACAAGCTTTCAAGTCCGTATTTGATATGACCATCTTTATTCATCAACACAATCTTAACGCTCTTAAGCAAAATCTTCAGAAATAGTTTTCTAGACTTTCCAAAACCCTGTGGACCCACCAGCCCAGGTTCAGTACACACACCTCCTCTTAATCTATCAGATCCGCTGGAGGAATACCGTGACCTACAAGAAATGTTTAGCAAAGACAAGGCTCTATGTCTGCCCCCGCACAGACCCTATGACTGTGCCATCGTCACACATTAAACTCATCAGTTTACCTGCCTCAAACAGTAAGACAGTCATCCTTTCAATTCCTTGCCCTCTGAACTGTCCACCTGAGATGGCCAAACTGCTTGTTGCCCATGTTTTCACGTTACCCGGGATCACAGTACAAGTCGTGGCTGACAAGGGGCGTCAGTTCATCTCCCAAGTCTGGGAGACTTATTGTACCCCTGAGGTACGAGCAATGTTTAAGTTCTGGTTTTCATCCTCAGACAAATTGATAGAGAGAGACTCAACCAGACTCAACCAGCAACTCGAGCCCCAAGACCACCATCTGCTGCAACCAGGTCATCAGCAGCAGCGGCAGTATTTAAGCTCAGACCTTTACTTTCTGCCAGATCACCAGCTACCGTATGGTGGCATATTGGTCTTCCTGTTTTCCTCCCTATATTTTTTTAAAAGGGAAAAAGTGTTTTAATCCCGGAAGAAATGGGAGTTGCTATTACTCATATATATATATAATGTTATGTGAGATTGTAGGCCTTAGATATACCTTACTACACTTTGTAGCCATAAAATATGCTTATTTCTTTTCTAAAAACAGAAATGTGCAAGGGGCATGTTAAAAATTAGCAGAAGTATTTACCTTTCTTTTTTGCTTCCTCATTTTTCTTCTTCTCCTCCACATACTGTGGGTCTTCATCCTCATTGGCTGACTGATAGACCGTTTCTGCATCACTGTCATCATTGTGCTCGTTGTAACCATTCAAGCAGTACTTGAGGTTCACCAGCTCCAGTTGAGCATGTTCATCCACCACCAGAGTATATTTAACAGAGTCATAATTTAACCCTGTTAAAGTTTCACGGATTGGTACAGTCTGATTAGCCACAGAGGCCATGATATTGTCATCCTTTTCTTTCTTGGGTTCTACCCCTGTTTCAGTGGTACAGTCCGTTTTGCTGTTACCTGTGGGACAGCACGTTAGATCATTCTGTAAGTTTAGGCATGGAGTTGGAACTCCCTCCCCCTCTTCTTCACTGATGTCAGGGTTAGTTCGGTAGGTCAGAGAGGGATGCAGAGGCCCTGATGGGGGTCCTTCTGTGTCTGAGCTAAGGGACATCCTGTTGGACCCTCCCTCACTGCTGGACCGGGAGAGGACAGAGGGGTTGTCCTGGGTCCTGTCATGGTTCTGGTCTAAGAATACAAAACACGGAGCATCATTGTCAAATGTTTCCAGTTTGTAAAATTTTAGATAACACAGATGAACTTCACACATATGGTTATACTCTAAGATCGTTTTATTTTGCAATATTCTTTATAGCTGATATCAAGGGAATTCTAACAATTGGTTAACAAAGGTTCCAGAATACGTTTGCAGGTTTAGGTAATAGAATTTACAATAGTCCCACAGTATACTTGGGTATTTATCAAATCCCAGGGGAATAATTTTCAAACATCAAATATTGTAGTGCACTGCACAAACACGGGGAATTATTTATAGATAGCCCATTTATATCTCTACCTGTAGCTATAAATGGAACATTTGCCTGAGCTCAGTGAGATATGAATGGTGAAAGCTGGCAACTGCTAATACTAAAACAATTCTAATTAGTAAAGTGGGGGTTCAGTCTAATTAATACAGGTGAACCAACCAATGTAAATAAAATTGTGTGGACTATTTGCCTTTAGAAATTTCTAGGAAGCTTTTGAAATGTAGGCTAGCAGGTTGATATTAGCATTCTGGTGCCGCCTCGCACAACACAACTATAGGCTTCCTGTTCACTGCAACAGTTATTAAACCTGCAAATATTTTCTGTGCTCTAAAGTAGTTTTTTATGCAGGGTGAGTTTTTTCAGAATTTTTTTATAGGGGTGACCATTGGGGGCTACATAAGAAACAAAAATAGAGAGGGAAAAAAAAGGAGAAATTTCTAGGAAACTACATTTCTAGTACTGCGCTGGACCTCAGTAGAGCCTATGCTGTACTATAGATTGCATCACAACTATACTTAACTTTATTAAAAGGTGCATTTGTAGGGTTTAAGGGTATACCATGACTATAACATATATTTAATGCAAGATTTTAAATCAAGCGTAACCCTGGATCTCTGATTTTCTTTTAATAGCTTTGGCTCAAAAGCAATATCAGGCACAGAAATCCTTCATTAGTCGACTCTAGTAATGTATTTTTAATTACTTAATATTTTTTAATTGATTTCAGAAATATAAGTAGCTCATTTCAAATGTAATGACTTAAAGAAATTTAAAAAAGATATCTATCTCAACACAGACGTCTCTCTGACTTTAGTTTTCAATGCTAATAATAACATTCCTCCTGATAGTGATGGTCCGTTAAGAGATTTTCTCACTCTCATTTCCAGGCATGTTTCTCTCTTTCTTTCTTTCTGTCACTTTTCTTTTTCTGTTCCTCCAACTTCTTCTCCTTTTACCAACCTGGTCTTCACCCCCTGTCCAATATCCACGCAGACATTAAGGTCAATAATAAAATAAAATCAATGTAAAAATTAATAAAAAGAGGAGCCTGCAGAGAGCATAATGTGTTTCACAGACGAAACCATGATCCTGTTTGCTAAAACTGCCAAACAGGAAATGATTATTAAAAAAAATTGGTGTGAACCTTGGTTCAATACCTTGGTGTGTTGTCTCCAGGTTTCTCTGTACTATGGGTGTGCGCGGCACCACCATAGCAGGCAGATAGACTTCCTTATTAGACAGAGTTTTATTCGACTTTAAGACGCTTCCTCTGTTGCCTCCTTTAGTGCCTCCTTTTCCTCTCCCATCAGCTGCTCGGCCTTTCAGTCCGTTTTCTTCCCTTGGCCTCTGATGTCCATTCTTGTCTTTTGCTTTTGACTCTTCACACGGTCGTCCTCCTCTTCTATCTATCACTCCATCTTTTCCTCTGAGGTCGCCCAGGCCCCTGTCTCTCATCACTGTTGCTCCTTTTCCTCCCCCTCTTCCTCCTCCACTACCTGCTCTCCTCTGGTTCCTTAGTGTGCGAGAAGACTGTGTATGCATAGCTCCAGGCATTGATTGTTCCCGTGGTCGAGCTCGTGTGTCTGAGCCAGTGGCAGCAGCCTGACCATTGGCTCTGCTGTTGGATACATTGGCTGTTGGAGGTTTGGGTGCTGGCCGGCGCTGAGTGCTGTGCTGGACTTTGTCCTCAGCTTTTGGTTGGACATCTAGTGGAGCGAGATCCCCTTAATACATACACACAAACAACAAAAGCAGCAGATTATGTATTAGGCAATCAGATATACGGTATACAGAGGGATATTCAAAGTAGCCTATGGTAAGCTGTTAATCCTGTTACAGCAACAGCAGAAGAAAAAAACACACATGATGTTTTCCTGACTGAAGGAGTTGTTGTTCTGTTACGTCATCATTGCTTGCCACACAAATAATTCCACTGTTACATTAGACAAAAGGATGACAGCCGCGGATTCCAAAGAAAAACAAGAAAAAAAAGAACTCAGGAAAACAGAGACTTTAACAGTGCATGAACAGACTTATTATGCCATTAGTTGCTTACTGGTATGCTTGATCTGCAGCTTGAGTCTGACCTTACACAAAATGTTACCTTAACTATCAGTTTTCTACTTTTACTATTTTTTAAAGCTTTTAGACTTCTATATTTAGTGCAAAGCTTTGTACATATTGTAATAATAAAATAAAATTAGTATATAAGAATATATAATTTAGTCCAATTTTTAATTCTAATTGTACTTAGCTTGACTTTGCCCCTAAACAGGAAAATGTGTACAGTCAGGGGTTAAAGTGTGATCTAGCAGGTGGGGGAGCCCTAAAATCAGTTGTAGTGACTCAGTGGGGGGGGGGGGAAATCACAGGTGAAGTCACAATAACTGCTATTGAGAGCTCCAATAGATCTTTGTGTGCAGGCTGTGATCAGTTGATTTGGGCGACTGGCACTCTGAGGTTCCCTGCTCTTTGTAGATTTGCACAACTGAATTCAACAAGATCTAAGCAGGTGTTCCACGAGTTGTCCTGGCTGATTTCTATCCTCTGCACTGACAGTACACTGTTGATGCTGTCTTTTTTCTAGATCTAAGCATCATTAGCTAAGAGTCATATTCATCTCTGCTAATCTTGATCTAGCAGACCACGAGCACCACAGCCACTGTGCACCAGTCACACACTGTTGTTTACTTCAAATCCATGACAGACTAACCCGTTTATCCTGCACTAACCTGCAATGTATTTTCTTGCAGTCTTTAAATAACACAGTTAGTCTGCCTTAGTTTGTTTAGCAACATGTTTCACCATATGAAAAACAGTGTCACATGTACAGACCCAATATTTGATTTAAACACATGATTACATGCAAGCTTTAAATTTACAGTTTATCAAATCTGGGGATAGTGTCTGGCAGCCTAGGGTGATGTGGGGGAGGGCTATGGTCTGAATCAAACCTGATGAATATGTCTTTGTAGGTTCTCACTCATCCAGGTCATGGTAATCTAAGGAGCTTGGAAAGAAAAGCAACTGGACTTCTTTAATTTTCTTGAAGATGGTTCATCTCTCATCCTAGAAGCTTCTTCAGCCCAGGTATTAAAACCCTAGTGGGATCTGTCCCTTAGCAGGGTCGCTGACCTACTGTTGATCATGAGCCTCTTTGCATGAGCCAAGGTGAGAAAAAGGGTGTTAGTCATTATATGCAGAGGTTTCAGGTGAAACCATTGTGAGACCTTACCACACCCATTGAGATCACCTAACTCAAAATGTTAGTCGGCGATCAGGTGCCTGGGAAGGGATCTCAAAGCTGCATTGTAGGTGGCTGATAGTTGGTTTCATAAACCACCTCCTCTGTTCAAAGATGGCTGTTCACACTGGACATAGATGGCTTCTTTCACTCCTCTTTCAAACCATCTGTCTCTGTCCAAAATGTCAGCATTGGCATCTGTCTCTGATAAACCTGCTATATAAGGGATGACAATGTTGAAGCGCTACCTCGACAGGACAAGACTCAACTTTACATCTCCATCTAAAGGATAAAGGTCACTCTTTTGAGAATGCCAGTCACTTTTCTTTCAAAGCTTCTTTGATAACCTGTTGAAATAATAATCTGTTCACTCCTTACTGCCATTGTCCTGTGTAGTACCCCCATTATTTCTATGACCTAAAACTTTCTTCAGCCCTGTCCAGATCTCCCTATTGTTGTTTTGCTCCAGTTGCTGTTCCAGTTTCCTCCTGTAGCTGTTCTTGTCCTGCCTAATTTGCATTTTAGTTCCTTTTGGATTCGCTCGAGATTGTCTTTGTCCCCTGAGCTAAAAGGCATCTTCTTCTCATTTAGCAAGGCTTGTAGCTCAGGGGTCACCTATGGTTTATTGTTGGAAACCCCCCATATTTTCTTGGAGGGTACTGTGCTCTCCACACAGAAACTGATGTAATCTGTGATGCGCTGCGTCAGACCATCAGTGTCTTCCCCATGTGGACTGCAGAGTACATCCCAGTCTGTGGTCTCGAAGCAGCCCCTCAGCCTTTCACAGGCCTCCTCCAACTAGATTTTCACAGACATCAGTGGTTGATTAATCACATGCTAACGGCCAGCTGCTCAATCTCTGGAATTCTCTGTATTAACTGTAAAAAGACAAACTAAGCACGAAACCACCCACAGTCTGCTTCCTGGGTTCGAATTAGATAGCGAATTAGAAAAAAAAGAAATAAAATAAAGTTTGCTGACCTATGCCCTGCCCTAAACCTAGAAATAGCCAAATGAAAGTAAAATATTGCAGTCACCCACTAGTTGTAAAAAGCTATCTGCCCCACGAACTCTATATTAGTTACGGTTTAAGATTTGTATATGAGAGCACTGTGTGATTTATCCTGCTCTGTTCTAAATCATCAAATACACTATTTTGCATTATACTGTAATAATCTGAGGGATCTTAAGAACTACTATAAGTTTGTATTTTGAACCTGTGTTGAGTTTTCGTACCTGTGATATGTGGGGAGGAAGAGTGGGAGTCTTTCCAGCTGGCCTTGCCTAAAGAATTGTTGTTGATGGAGTCCTGAAAAGAAAGTATGAAACAGAGCAGCAATAAGAATAAGACCAACTGATAGGTTTGTAGCTTGAACCCATCCGCTGGAACGTTGAAGGCAATATAATTACACTGCAAAGCAAGACACAAGTAGGCAAGCTTCTTCATGTTTCTCGTGCACGGGAGAGAACCGGACAGGCACCGTTCCTTCGCTTGACCCCAGTTGCTCTCGTCCGTTCTCCCGTACCACTGTTCTTTTATTGAGGTTACATGAATATGCATAAGTTCATTAACATATGACGTCTACATACACACAAAGAGTACCTTGCCTGTGTGTGTGTGTGTGTGTGTGTGTGTGTGTGTGTGTGTGTGTGTGTGTGTGTGTGTGTGTGTGTGGACTGCTGATCAAAGGGTCAAACATCCTTGGTCAGGAAGAGGGTAGCCTCCCCCTCACCCTAGATGGTTCATCCTAGATAACACGGTGAGGAAGTCCTGCAGTTCATCTAAACAAAGAGCACTTAGACTAGAACAGACGTAACTACGTTAATCCTACCATAAAACAATAAGACACGGTATGACCTCTCATGCTCCCAAAGTGCTGTCTAATACACACAAAGTTTGCAGACTATCAAGGATCAAAACCTCTACCAATCTACAACTAATTACAAAACTCTAAGCATATATAAGTAAATATTTCTAAGTATAAATGACAATCAACAATACAAATCTAACACCAACAACAACAAATGACTGGATTACTAACACAAAAAGTGTGAAATCTTATTTCTATCACATTAGGTACATAACTAGGCCCAAAGTCTCTAATGACAGCAATGCCAGGAAGAGGTAGGAGGACTGATGAGGAAGTGTGTGGCATCATCACGAAAAGGTATGCCAATCCCTCACTGACCAGCCCTCTAAATGACCTCACACTCAAAGGTGCTTCGGATCTGGTCCAGAGGACAGAGCAATGCCAGGTCACCTTGAGAGGGTAATCAGGGTAACCTCTGATCCACACTCCTAACTTGTCTTTATTTTTTATAATATACACCAGAGGTCACCAACAGGTGGACCTGTATTCAGACCCATATGGAGCTGGAGCCACAGCCAAAACAGAAGGTTATTATTTAAAAGCTGACGTGAAGCTTCAATTTTAACTGGTCGTCAATGAATGGTCTAAGTGGACGTGAGTTAAGCAATCCCACAAGACATCACTGAGCTAATCAAGTCTGTGCATTCCAGGCAGTACGCACTGCAAATAACACAGTGGAGTCCCTGGATCAGAGGTCACCAACAGGCAGACTGTGGTCTGGGTCTGGGCAAATGTCACATATGGACTTGGATCTAGAGCCAAAAAGTGAAGGTTATGATTTAAAACCTGACGAGGCGCATCTATTTTAACTGGTGGTGCTTTTGTAGTCTTTATGGTAGGGGTTTAGTGGATAAGGGAATGCACAGACCAACTGGATGTGAGTTAAGCAAGCCCTCAAGACACCACTAAGCCAATCAATGCAGACAGATGATAGGCAAGTTACACATGAAAAAATGGTAGAAAAGTAAAAGAAAGATAGTGATACATGTAGAAAAAAGGGAGAGATACAGATGACTCCACCAGAGATAGCTGAGAAAAAGACAGGTAAGATGGAGAAAGTGAGAATAAAATAAGGAAAAAATTGTTTAAAAACTCTTTTTTTTAAAAAAAGAAGTGGAAAGCAAAAATGCATGAGTAAGTGCTGGGCCTTTCCAGATGCATTTGGTTTATCTCCAAGCAGACGTGGCCCTGAAAGAACAGATTCTTCCACTTCCTGGCCTCAAATGGTCCCTGGGACAGATTTCTTAGGTCTGATCTTGACATTGTTTGGGTCCACACACAACTGTGAGGCCCAATGAACAAAATCAAAACTAAATAATGTTCAAGGATCAACAATGAGCACCTCTATATGTCTATGAAAATGACCGTGACTCAATTTAAACCCAGGTACAAAATCCTGGCAGTACAAGATACAACTACTAAATTTTCAAACTGAACAAAAAAGTAGGGGGGTTCAACATAAGAGGGGAAAAAAGTGAGACCTCGATGACTTGGAAACATGAAGATGAGAAAGAGGATTAACAGATTTTCTGACAAAGGGCTGAATAAGACGGAGACAATATATATACTGAAAGGTGACAAGGGAAGTGGAAACGCATGAGAACACAGCAGAAATAAATTAGACATGACATGACAGGGGAGGCAAAACCAAACACACTGAACACAGGACGAGAAACTGTCAAAAATAAGACAGGAAACACATTGAGAAACAAACGAAAACACAGGGAAGAAACAGACATGTGAACAAGACAGACTCAGGCGACAAAACACAGCGACATGACTAAGAAACACAGAGGACGAGGGCAAAGGCACAAAGGGTGCCTAATAGACAACCAGAAAGTACAATAAACTCAGAGAGATGAAAAGGACTAACCTCAAGTGTAAATTGTATGAAACTTAAATCATTACAATATAAAGAAAGAATTAAATTCTAAATAAACTGAAAAGGCTGGGACAAAGACCCAGAACCCTGACATTTGCACATGTAATATATTCTGTCCATAGAGAATCTATATCATTCATATTTAATATAGTTGGGACAAGAGGTGTTTTTTATTCTTGTGCATTTGTTGTGCAGAATATACTCAGAGAATGTTCTCAGCACATTAATAACAAAACAGCACAAAACGGCTTTAGAGACTCAAGATTTTGCTGTTTCAAAGATTTTGCTGTTTCAGACTGAGGAACTTACAAACCTACACTGGAAACCCTTTATCAATAACAAATACAAAGTCTAGTGAAGAATATACTTTAAGGACATTGTACCAGACTACAATATACATTATATAATGTTATTTTCATGTATAGCATTGAAATACACTACCCTGTCAGTGAGGTACCAAACAAAAAGAGATACAAAACAACCACAATCATGTAAGATAATGACAGACACTGAAAATAACTCCCAAAATAGAAAAAAATGACCATGGATATTAAAAGACAACCACAGACACTCAATAACCACTAAGTGACACAAAGTGACACAAATGACCCTAACATTAACAATGTTAATCCATAACATTTTCTGTCTTTGTCATCATGTCACCTCCTGATGACGCAAACAGAACCACATCATCTGCAAAGAGCAGAGAGACACTTCTGACTAAGGGCGTCCACCCAGACATCCCCTCCTCTGTCATGATTTGATAACCTGCAGAATACTGCAGATGAACAAACATAGAATCATGTATGCAAACATGTATGGACGTTCCTTTCTACAGCTATGTGCAAACATGCAGTAATGGAAAGGAGAATGTGTATTTGGCAGCTCAAATGTTTATGTTTTGTTTTTGATCAATAGCATCGATCTACAGCAGAGATATAGAAAAAATATAACGGGATCCAGTTAGAGAAAATTTCTTGAAGCAAAGGTCTGGAAAATCATAACATGTAGAAACTGCACCATCAAATATTTCTACATTTTGCAGGCCAAGCAAAGTGTGGCTCTGTCAGTGGCTGATGCAAAAACTGGTTGTGGGAGGAGTTCAGTGAGACCATGGAAAAATAGTTTTGGTCAGCCTCAAAGCAATTCTGGCAAACCATCAGGTGACTGGAGGAGGAAGCAGTGCTCCACTCACACTGCACACAGCCGTAGTGGGACTCTGCTGACCTCAACTGAGACTATAGTCAGGCAGTGGAAGGAACAGCTTCCCAGATCTCTTAAATCCCTCAGTCACATCTTCTATGATAGAGGCAAACTCTGGGGGTGAGAGGAATGACTGTTCTACCACTAGCTGTTAGGTCACTCATTTACTTAGACAACTGCTCAGCTGCAGGGCCCCTAGAGTAGATGAGATTCGCAGAGCGTTCTTGGAGTTCCTGGATATTGTAGGGCTGTCCTGGCTGACACATCTCTGCAACATTGTGTGGAGGTCTGGGGAAGTGCCTCTGGACTGGCAGACTGGGATGGTGGTTCTTTGTGGTTCACTGGGAAATTTTATAGTGGTGTGAAAACAATGTTTGCCCCTTTTCCTGATTTCCCATTTTTTTTGTATGTTTGTCACATTTAAATGTTTCAGATCATGAAAGAAATTTTAAATATTAGACAAAAATGACACAAGTAAACACAAAATGTATTTTTAAAATGAAGGTGTTTGTGATTAAGGGGTAAAAAAATCCAAACCTACATGGCTTTGTGTGAAAAAGGGATTGCCCCCTAAACGTAATAACTGGTTGGACAACCCTTAGTGGCAACAACTGCAATCAAGCATTTGCAAAAACTAGCAATCAGTCTTTTACCGGACTGTGGAGGAATTTTAACCCATGTGTCTTTGCAGAATTGTTGTAATTCAGCCACACCGGAGGGTTTTCGAGTATGAACTTGCCTATTTAAGGTCATCCCACAGCATCTCAATCGGATTCAGGTCAGAACTTTGGCTAGGCAACTCCAAAGTCTTCATTTTGTTTGTCTTAAGCCATTCAGAGTTTGACTTTCTGGTGTGTTTTGGATCATTGTCCTGCTGCAGGACCCAAGTGCGCTTCAGCTTGAGGCCAAGAACAGATGGCCGGACATTCTTCTTCAGGATGTTTTGGCAGACAGCAGAATTCCTGGTTCCATTTACCACAGCAGGTCTTCCAGGTCATGAGGCAGCAAAACAGCCCCAGACCATCACACTACCACCATATTTTACTGTTGGTATCATGTTCCTTTTCTGAAATGCTATGTTATTTGTATGGCAGATGTAATGGGACACACACCTTCCAAAACATTTTTCACACATATAGGTTTGGATTTTTTTTCCCCTTAATAGCGAAGACCTTCATTTAGAAACTGCATTTTTTGTTTGCTTGTGTTGTCTTTGTCTAATATTTAAATTTGTTTAATGCTCCAAAACATTTGAGTGTGACAAACACACACAAAAATTGGAAATCGGGAAGGGGGGCAAACACTTTGTCACAGCACTCTAGGCAAGGGTACTATAGAGGAGGGTCCTTTTTTTTAGTTGAACCTTAGATTCAGGATGAACAATGCAGTTTTCATCCTGGTCGTGGAGCACTGGACGAGGCAATTCAGTCCCTGTATAATCATAACGAGAGGTTTGGTCCTAATGCTGGCAGCATGTTGAACTTCTTTCAGATGGCTGTTGGACTCCACCAGGGCTGCCCTTTTCACTAATTCTTTTTACAGTTTTTATATACAGAATTTCTAGAACTTGTCTTGCCTGTCCTACCCCTTCATACCACCATTCACTGAGCGTAACTCCAGATTGCAACAGAGTTCAGTTCCTCTCAGCAAGACTGGTTCCAGAGCTTATGCCATGCATTGAGGTAAATCCTATTTTATCTAGTCCATCTCCTCAACGTCAGGCACTAGCTGGGGCTTCTTTTCCACCAAAGAGCTGATGTTTCATGTACCAAGAGCTAGTTTTAGTAGTCAGGAATTGGACTGCCAGGGCCTCCATTTTTGACTGCTGACATACTCACTGGCACTGGACACTTATGGCACATTCTGTGGGTGGTGAGCCCACAGGAGATGTAAAAAATAATGTAAAATGTAAAAATGTATTAGTTGAACACACAAAAACCATACTAGTTAAATGTTAGGTGGTTTTAGATTGATTTAGCTTTTAACTGTTTTATTTTACAATTTGAAACCTTACAAATAGACAAGCTGTCTGAAAGTTAGTGTTTACAAGCAAAATATACTTATCTATAGTTTAATAACTTCTGAAAGCATGCAATTTAAAGGCAACATAAGCACATAAGAATTACTTTATACCAATTTATTAAATACTTTCCACCAGACCATTTCAGATTTACCTGAGAAGGTAAAGGTATGTTTTTCAAAAGGAATTGTGTAAAATCTCAGGTCACTACTGTAAAGAGTTTGCTCAGAAAAACAGAAGGAGAGTGAGAAAGCAGCCCCTGTAAATTTACTTGATTGTACATGACATTAAATATGTATAATTTAAATAACCTATATGAATGTGTTGACTCATAAGTAACTCAACAAAGCTAAGGAAGATGCAATGACAGAAAGAAGGGATAACACTGAAGGGGTGTTAGCTACCATCCTATAGACTAGATTATTCTGGTGTAATTTTAATCAAATGTCCAGAAGTTAGTTAAGGTATTCGAGGTTGGCAAGGCAGTGCAGTATACCTATATTAAGTATATATTTAATAGGATGGTAAAAAACAACAACAAAAAAACTGCTTTTCCAAGTGTCCTTGAGCAAATCCCCCAGCTAACCCAACCCCTAGCCGTTCAGCTGCCATGATACAGACTGATTTATCAGGACCGCCTCTCTAAATAAAAGCATGTGTGGAGAATTTGTGAAAAAAACAATAACAATCAATAAACAGGAATCTACAGCATTTGACTATGTGCCAGCACACGCATAAACACAAAATATACACAGATACACAACAAGCCACTGCTGTCTCATCCTCAGGACTGGATCCTCCCCGGAAATGCACAGAAATACGGTTATTCAGCTGGATGCTCAGATGTCTCATTCCAAATACACAATCCAACCATGACACACACTTTCCACAGCACCCCACAGCTCCTTTTAAAAACAGGCCTCCTACCTGGGTGCCGGCTTGTGGCAGCTGTGGGAACAGGGCCAAGGTAGTTGGTCTCTTTGGTCGATATTTGTCCATGACAGCATAGACGGATCCCCCCTTGACAAATGACAGCTTCCTTTCTCCCTCCCTCCCCCTCCTCTTCTCTTTTATTAAGCCAATGTTCGCACTGCTGCTCAGACAGACCCCCCACCCCCACCCCCCCACCCCACCCTCCAACCACCTCTACCTCCCTCTCTTTCCGTTATTTTCCTTTTGTCTTCTCAGCATCGATCAGCGCTGAGCTCAGCCTCAGGGCACATCTCTTTCAGTCCTTTCTTGCGTTATCATTCGGCATCCACAGCGTCAGACTACCATAATCATCATCATCATCATCACCACAGTTATCTTCCTGATGATGTGGAAATGGAGACGAGAGGAGACAGAAGGAGAAAGAGAAGTGGGTGGTGTTGGGTAGTGATGGAGTGAATGAGGGCTGAAAGAGGAGGAGGAAAAGAACAGAGATGCAGGGAGGAGGGGGAGTTCTGTACCAGCCAATCAGGGAAAAGCATGACATCATCAACTGATCTGCCTGTGGTGCTTTCTGATTTGAGGCTAATAAACATTGTGATGTTGTGGGCATGCATATGTGCTTGTGACCCAGTAAAATAAGATTAGACAGTAATATGAAAATTCAAACAAAGGAAATAGCCCAGTGAGCAAACCAGACAGTCGGCCTACAACACAGCTGAAGAAAAGATCAGCCAGTAAACTGAGAACCAGTTAGTGAAACACACAGATTTTAAAAATAAATAAATAAATAAAACAACAGTCCACAAATCAGTTAGTTATTCAGTGAACATCACGAACAAGCCTTTTCACATGATTCACAGTAGTCAGTGACTAAAACCAAGGCCAGAGGAGGGAGCATGTAAATAACAGTATACAGATCATTAATTTCATTATAAAACACTTGGAAAGTCATCTCCATAACTACTTTTTGGTGATTTTACCATAATCCACATCAACCCCATATACTGATCCAAAAAAACTGACAGATGAATGTTAATCCTTAGACAAATAAGTTTTATTTACCATTTTGCCCAATCATGTACTGTTGGCTGAAGCAAAGGAAAAGAAGAGGGAAAAGCATGTTAGGAGGCAGCAAGAGAGAAGGGGTGTGAGATTGTGGATGTGAGAGTAGGGACTCTAAATGTAGACGCAAGGTAGATATACTGTGTGTGCAGAAGACCAGTTGAAAGAAAAGCAAGGCTGGAAACATTGGAGGTGGATTCAACTGTTCTATGAAGAGAACAGCCGGCGAGCACTGAGGGTCATGTTTTTTGACTTTTCTAGTGCTCTCAATACCATCAGGCCGACCCTCCTGGGTGATAAGTTAGCAGCGATGCAGGTGGATGCTTCTCTGGTGTCCTGGATTGTTGATTACCTGACAGGAAGACCACAATATGTACGTCTCCCACAGTGTGTGTCTGACAAGGTAATTAGCAACACAGGGGCACCACAGGGGACTGTCCTCTCCCCCTTCCTCTTCACCCTCTACACCACAGACTTCAGCCACTGCACAGAGACCTGCCATCTTCAGAAGTTTTCTGATGACTCTGCGGTGGTTGGATGCATCAGCAGGGATGATGAGACAGAGTACCGGGCTGTGGTCGACTCCTTTGTCACGTGGTGTGAGCAGAATCATCTGCAGCTCAACGTGGCAAAGACCAAGGAACTGATCGTGGACTTCAAGAAGACCAGGAAACACTTGACCCCTGTTTCAATCCAGGGGGTCAATGTTGGAGTACACATCGACAATAAACTGGACTGGGCTAAAAACACCACAGCACTTTACAGGAAGGGCCAGAGTCGTCTCTGTTTTTTGAGGCGACTGAGGTCCTTCAACATCTGCCAGAAAATGCTCAGGATTTTCTACGAGTCTGTTGTGGCCAGTGCGATCCTCTATGCTGTTGCATGCTGGGGGAGCAGGCTGAAGGTCGCAGATGCCAACAGACTTAATAAACTAATCCGTAAGGCCGGTAATGTTGTGGGGATGGAGCTGGACTCCCTCAAAGTGGTGTCGGAGAGGCGGATGCTGTCCAAGATAAAGACAATGTTGGATAACACCTCCCACCCACTCCATGACATGCTGGTCAGTCACAGGAGCATGTTCCACTTAACACACTGTTTACTGCTACAACTACACGTGTTTCTTTTCCAGCTATTTATTTATATATATATATATATATATATATATATATATATATATATATATATATATATATATATATAGTACTATTCTTAGTTAGCGTATTGTCTGTCTTGTTAATGTTTGTTTATAATGGAGCACTGTAACAAAAAAATTATTTCCCCCAGGGATCAATAAAGTATTCTGATTCTGATTCTGAAAAGGAGTAGGGGTATTCTTGAAAAAGAAGTATCTAAATAGTGTTGTGTCTGACAGGATCATGAATTTGAAGCTGGAAAAGAGATATTGTTAATTGTTATCAATAAGTATGCCTAACAGATTGGATGTCAGATATGAAAAAGGAATTCTGGAGTAAGCTGGATGAAGTGGTAGATTGTGTCCCCTGGGGTGATTGGGGTTAACATGTAGGTGAAGGAAACCGAGTGGTATGGTGTTAAAGCTGAGATGAACACATACTTCAAACAGATGGGGAAACAGAATATAAGAGTGGAGGAAGGAGCACACAGGTGAACTACATCAAATGCTGATGGTGCAAAAGAAACAGGAGGCTGTAAGGTGGTGGCAGGGAAGAATATGACTAGGCAGCAATGAATGGTTGAAGATGAAGAGGGACGAATGTTGCACAGAATTCCAGAAGTTGAGCCAGATTCTCAGTGGTAAGGAAGTATTACCAGATGACTGGGAAAATATAGCTGTAGTGCTGAGGGAAAGTGCCAAGAAGGTGTTTGGTGCATGTTCGGGATGAGAAAAAGAGGACAAGGAGATTTGGTTCATGTTCAGGTTATTTTATTTGCACCTGTTCTGCAGGCACGAGTCATGCATCCTTACATGCACACTCTCAATACAGACACAACACACAACAAATAAACATAGTACAAAGTACTAAAAACAAGAACTAATAATAATTTTCAGCATCATGTAACCCACAAAGTAACAAAGCTATAATTTGTTGAGTGATGGCTAGTGAAAAAAGCTGATTTTAAAAACTGTGTTCTTTTACATTCACTATGCAAGGAGTCTGAACTGCCCAACCTCCAAAAAATGAAACCAGCCAATCAGCCAATCACTCCTTTTCATATGGACCAACACACAGAATGAAGTGCGAGAGAGATCAGAGTGGAAATGATCAGTTTGTTGCAACGCATCACGGTCAACACTTGGCCACCTCGTTCAGTGAGTTCCCGTGCTAGCTTACCTCGTGTTTGTAAAACACCAAGGAGAAAACCGCTGTGGTTTTCAGGATTATTTTCAAGGCACAGTCCAGGAAGATGGTCTGCAGCTCGGTCCTGTAAGGCTTCCCTATAGCTAAACCTGGTAAATTAAAAAGGTTATCATTATGAAGAGTTTAATCAATGGGTAGAAGAATTACTAACTACATATTTTGGTAGATGGGTGTTTTGGGAATTGTTATGTGCAATTGCAGCGTTTAATATATTGCTTGGTGTTCACAAAGTATACTGGGCTGGTTTTCTTTTGATGTTTAAAGTGTCAGGTCTTAAAGTGCTTGAGCTTCCTTTGTGTATGGTTTGCAAAACAAACTAGGTTTATATGTCAGGGAGAGAAACCTGACTGGCACCCTGGAAGAGACGACTCATTGTTGAGCCTCCTTGGTAAGCAAACCACCAAAGTACTATGTTTAAAACCAAGATTCCTTTTCAGTATGATGGACTTCACAGATTTAGTCACCAATGGTTAATTACTAGGGTATTTTATTAAAAAGAAAAAACTTGGATAGAAAGACTAATCATGTCTCTACAAAACACAGTGTAAGAGCAAATGACATCAGTAAGTGTTGGGTTAACTTGGGATTGACATCACTCCCAAGTTCCAACATTCGAGTTCCGAGGCATCTGGAAAGCAGCATCGATATGCCTCCCATAAGCCATCGTAGAGACAAATGTCACACTACAAGTTTGGAATTTGTAATGTGACATCTTTCACACGAGATAAACTCTGTAGGTTAAACTGCAACAGTAGCCTACATCTCTCGTGCAGGTGTCGACACCTGCGGAGCACTCCGCTTAGTTCAAATAAAAAATAAATTGGAAAATGAAAATAAAATAGAACAAAATAAAGATCAAACTGGGTGAATTAAAAAGAGTAAATAAATGTGACAATAAAAAACATAAAAGACACAAAACAACTACAATGTGCAACACGTTCTCAGTCCCAAGACGTAACATTTTACGCTAGGTGACAAATCGTGGATATAATAATAATAATAATAATAATAATAATAATAAATTTTATTTATGAGCGCCTTTCAAGTCACCCAAGGACACTTTACAATAGGATAAAACACTTAGTAAAAAAGTGTTTTATCCTATATTATATTACGCTTTCAGCCACCCAACATGTCCCTATATTATGAGTTTGGAAAAATTTGAAAACATCAAAACAGTTTGGAACAAATCTACGCATGTATGTTTATTTTACTCAAATCGCTTTGGAAAACACTATCTTACGGAGCCCCGCAGGGGACATGGGAGAAAAAAAAAATTAAGACGGACTTTTGCGAGATCTCGCAAAACAAACTCGGGATCTCGCAAAAGTTTTAGCCGCATTCTTCGGAGGCCGCCAGATCGAAGCCAACCGGGAGGTCGAGGCACGATGTGCCGGGAAAGCGGTGTTCCTCCCGGCTGTAGTAGGTCTCGACCTCCCGTTAGCTTCAAGATGGTGGGTGTCAGATCTCCGAAAACATCGGAGCACTTTTGCAAATATGTGATGTCTTGTAAACCAAGCAGATATCTGATGTTTACACAACTACATTCACGCCTCAAAATATCTTAAAAGTGTATTTTGTGACCCAGAAAGAGTAATATTACAACTAAGTAGCTGCCGCCATTGTTGGAATTCAACTTTTGCGAGATCTCGCAAAAGTTTTGTGAGATCCTGAGTTTGTTTTGTGAGATCCCGAGTTTGTTTTGCGAGATTTCGCAAAACATTTGCGAGATTTCGCAAAACTTTTGCGAGATCTTGCAAAAGTCCGTCTTAATTTCTTTTCTCCCATGTCCCCTGCGGGGCTCCGTACTATCTAACATGATTAAGGTGGTGGTTAAGATTAATCCACAATCCAGCGCGTAGCATATGAACGCAGAAGGACACCTTTCGCGTTCCCATGGAACACTTTGGGACGTGATAAATCGTCGGTATATTACGCGTCAGGAGTGAGAACGGGCTCCACTGTGTGTGCATTTGTCCTTGTGATGCGCAGTGGTGGTGGAAATGAGGAAGTATAGGAAAGTACTGAAAGTAAGAAGTTACCAAAGAAAAAGAGGGAAAATGAAAAAGAGAAATGTGCTAACAAGTGCAGAGTATTGATGGAAGGATTACTTTGAAGAGCTCATGAATGTAGAAAATGAGGACAGATGGAGTACCTTTAGCGAAGCAGCAAGCGCAGAGAATTATTAGGGAGGAAACAATGACAGTTGTAAAAAATAAGTGTGTAAAGGCAGTTGGTTCAGATGACATACCTGTAGAGGTACGGACATGCCCAGGAGAACAGGCAGTGGACTTTATGTCCTGTGTTTAACACAGTCTTGGAGAATAAGAGAACACGTGAGGAACAGAGAAATCGAGAAGTGTATCGGAACTGATTTGGGGGTTTAAGGAGATGAGCCATTCTTTAAAGCTATGGGAGAGAGTTGCTGGAGCCAGGTTAAGACGATGATTGGTAAGCAGCAGCAGATCAAGCTAAATGAGTATGAGTTTAAATACCTTACAAAGCAATGGACAGGCACCAGAGGTGAAAAAGACTTTGCAGCCACTGAGACATCACTTATTTTGGACTCCACATTTTGTAGCTGATATTTTGAAAGAATGTAGAGTGCTAAGCTATGAGCTAATGCTACTAACTGTGATCCAAGCTACATCTATAAGCTGTCCGAATTTTTCTTTCCTGCCTGAATGTAATGCAACTTTGGATTTCAGGATGGCTTTACGAGATCAAGAACATTTTGAGAAACGGTTGCCTAACTCTGAGACCAGCCAAGCAACCAAAGGGTTCAATGCTTTGTAGATCGAGTGGCAGTCAGAGGCAGAGGTCGTGGTGCTCCAATGCTCAGCTTCCAAAACTGGCCTTTGGTACAATGTCGGGAGATACCAATTAGATATAGTCGGGCTCAGCTCAATGCATAGCTTGAGAACATATGTCAGAGGCCCACTCCGCGAAATCTTCAACTCCCACTTCCGGCAGACTGCATTTTAAGGGGGGCTGGGGACATTGAGTACAAGTGGACCATGTTCGGCTCCACGTTCATCTGCAGCTACAAGGTTCTTCACACAACTTTTGTGGTGGCAGTAATCCCAGAACCATATGGTGGACACCAGAGGTGAAAGAAGACGTTAGGCTGAAATAGGAGACTTATCGGGCTTAGCTAGCCTGTGGGACTCCAGACGCGCTTGACAGGTACGGCAGGCCAAGCAGATTGTGGCTCTGGCAGTGATTCATACAAAGGGGGAAGCGTTATTCTGAACACTGTTTACAGTGGTGGTGGGATGCTGCTGATTTCAAATGGGTAAGTAAACTGAGTTGAAGTTTATTCATACAGAGCTTTCTACAGACACAGCAGAGGAACACTCCTCAATCTGGACCAGCTTTTTATCCTCTCAAGGATATTTTGGGTGCATGCGATTTTACCCAACCAGTCCACACGTGTTTTTTGGACTTGGAAAAGGCATTTCTCTGTAGCAAGGAATCATTTTATGGACCAAGCTGAGAGCACATTATTAAAAACAAACAAAGAAAAACCCACACGCATTCCAGTCACAACTTTTCATCAGTTTTAATGAAAATAAACATTATGTTTAGAATACAAAACAAATAAATAACCAAGTATTTCATGCTGGACTCAGGCAACACATTATGCTGTCAGCAAGTAGAATGTGAAGGAGCACACCAGCATGTCAGCACTGCTGTTGCTTCTAGGAAAAGTTGGAACTGAACTTTTCTGGCCAGCGTAGTTTCCACTTGTTTTTTTCTCCTGCAGGTAAATTTGACTTATGCATGGTTGTCAAATTTACCTTTTTTGTTTTACACAAACATGTGCATATAAATTACAAGTTATAGACTTCATAATTATATTTACTAATTACATTTACGGAGATTTGTTTGACACAAAGGAAAAGTACATCTTTTATTGAAGTACTCTTTTATTTCTGTCTATCAATATAAGTTGGAGATGTCTATGGTAGCTGACTTAAAAAAATACAATTTCCTGCAATTTGTTTTGGCAAAGTGACTAATTATTCATAAAAATATTTTATGCTAAAGTTAAAGTTGTCACCTAGAATTTTTTTTAAATTACTAATAATCAGCAGATAATATATCAAGTGCAAAATTATTTCAGGGTGTACCGATGTGTGTCACTTTACTTATTCATAGCTGTTGAGCCATGATCCTGAAGATCTTTGAACTTTGCTGGTGAAAGAAAGCGATTAAGCTAATCCAATCTATTCAAAAAGTAAAACACTTTCTTTTTAAAATTGTTGGTTGAAGGAAACAAGGGAATGATAGTCAGTTTAACTTTATTATTATTATCGTTATTATTATTATTATTATTATCATTATTATTCCTGCAGGCGAAGAGAAAAAACAAGCTGTGGAATCACTGTAGTACACTCACTGCTGGATCTGGTGTTGCCCTCTAGTGGACACTCTGGGCAGCCATGAGCCTTTATGAAAACCCCTCCATACTATTTCTAGCAAAATAGACAGGTTATGATATTTAATTTTATATACAAACAGATAAATGTGCGGAGAAAAGCACAACACTTGTTTCTGCTATATTCAGGTGACACAAGCAGGATCTTAAGTTGCCACAGAGGAAAATGACTCTCTTTCATGCCTGCCATCCCCCTGCACTATATCTACAGGATCCACTGTCATATTCAGTCAGCCATTTGCCATTTTTTCCACAAACCACCAAATACACAAAGGATTCATAGACAATCAAATATTAGCCAATTCCCTAGTTACCATAGTTAGTAACAAAAAATATCAGATATATTCAAAATTGGGGATTTATAGTATTTACAAACAGTTGGAGCTTGGAGCAACTGTGTAAACAAGTGCCTCCTAAAACTGTCTTCACACTGAAGCCACATGCAAGATTTAGACTGAGAAGAAGAAAAAAGAGAAGAAGAAGAAAAACCCAGCTGATTTAATGCTCAACATGAGCATAAAACCATTTCACGTCTGTGTATTTTTTTGAGTAGAAAAAAAAAGAAGTCTTGGTGCTTTTCTTCATCAAAACTATTTACAAAAACAAAAAAGCCCCCGAAACTTTTTTGAATTTGGCTGTATGTGTTACAGCAACTTCAGTTCTGAAGGTGTTTGAGCTTTAACAACTAGACTTAACTTGGTCGAGAGCAAGTTAAGTCTAGTCTGTTTCTTTGACAAGAAAATCCATGTTACATGGGCTAATGCTCAGTCTTTGGTAAGAAAAGATGGCAAAAAGTTGAAGATACAACTTTACACAGTGCACAAAATAAAGCCAATCTACCCTTGGTCTTTCCTTTAAAGGGAATATTGGGATGCTGCAAAATCTGAACCTAGTGTATAACCCAGTAAAACTTGCCTGAAGCTTTTGGTGGGCTGATACCTGCAGCTGTAGTTAAAGATGAAGACTGTGCAGTGTGGTACCAGTTCTTAACTGGAACGGTTCCCCATGCTACGACAAGTGCACAGTTGTCTACTGCTAACCATCCCTGTACAAAATATAATTGTGAACTCTCAAGATGGCCGGCCTATGTCAGGTTGAACTTGAAGAAGTGACGTTGAATTTCTTCTATCAAAGAGCACAAGATGGTGTGGCGGAGGTGTGGTCCCGGGCGCGTCAACGGGGCGGTGCTGGAGATGCCGGTGAGAACCACTCCTCCCCTGCAGACGCGCCCGGGACCACACCTCCGCCACAGATGGTTTCCGGCATACTTAGCTTTACTTGTTCATCTTCATTTAGTTTGCAATTCAGATCATCACTCGTTAAACCTCGTAAAGCATAGTAACAAGTCACTGTATGTAAAATCGTCATTTCACCTTAGAGATTGTCTAGTGCAGAAATATGACAGACACATTGAGTGCTAAGGGAAGAACAAGTGCCACTGTGTGTTGTATGGCTTCAGTGTGAAGAAGTTGACATTGCTTCTTATTCACCGTGTGCTTCAGAGGTGGAATTCTATAAACGTTTACTCATACTTAAGAATTTCTGAGGGAAATGAACGTCCACATGCAGTCAAGTTACTTTTAATGATATGATTAAAATGCTCATCTAGACAGCTTTTTAGCATTTCTCTTGACTGAAGTAGGATCTAAATGCTTTTGTACATCTTTCACTAGTGTTATATACATGCTTCTGTTTGTATTTATCCACATATCCAGAAGATTGTTCTTTGTGTGTCTTTACGTGTCCCGGTGTGCGGGATTTATTTCTTTACTCATTCTTCTTTTACATTCCACCTGAAGAAAAAACAGCAGGAAAGATTTTAAAATTGTAAAACAAACACAATTATAAAAAGTAATAAAATAATAATCAGCAATAGAATTCACGCCGCGTAGTAAAGGTAAGAGCATTTCGATACGCAGAATCTAAAGAGAATTAATAATCTGTAACCCTCTTTGTGAGAAAGAGACTCAGTTATTTTACACACAATACAAGAAAAGTCAGGCTCAAGTTGAGCAGCTCATACATAAAGAATATACATGTACTGAACTATTAGGATTTATTAGGTAAATAATCCATGTAATAAAAGACAAAAAGTCCAGGATAAAAATAAAAGGAGAGGTCAGGTCATCTCCTGAAATCAAATCTAAGGTTTCCCTCCATGACAGCACTATTGCAGTGCGTCAGCATTCAAAATGCCAGCACCCTGGAGCTGTAACGTCCACTCTGAACGGGCCAGTTTTTGACAGTTAAGTTAGTGCGTCGCATTGATACCTTATGTTAATGTTTGTACAGTAAGTAAAACTTCTCAGGATGATGCCTAAGTGTTTCCGTTTTGCATTTGTATTACCAAATATTTTGATTATTTTGAGCTTCAAGTCATTATATGCCCCAAAAAAATGAGGTCAGTTGACTACTCGTGTATATAATAAATAACTACACATGTTTCACTTGATTGTGTTGGAGCAGTTCGTGGAGGGACTTCTACCAGGCACTGAATGGGTCCACTGCCAATGCCCAGCTGGCTTGGACCCAGTGGTGACGCTGGCAGAGGAACCCCCAGCCGAGAGAGCACTACGCATACACATAGGGCCAGTGGGACTGCCACAACCAGTGGCGGGCAGTCAGTCAGTCCCAGGCCCAGCCCAGAGGAGGAGGCTCTAGGGTCCATCTCCATCATGACCTGCTGCTTCAGAGGCCCCAAACACAAGCTAAACAATATATTGTATGTAGTGTCACGTTTGCTGTTTTGCCCTGGCAGCTAAGGACACTGTGCCCCACCCACTGAGAGCAACATGAACGTAGGGGCAGGAGTGTTGAAGGTGTTGGAAGCCAGGAGTTTGGGACACATCCCACTGATGGAGCTGCTCCAGGCAGCTCACTATAACCCGATGACAGGGCATATGGAATATAATAATGACCTTCTACCTTAAGGTCGTGTTTGAGTGACTGGCCCGAACCTCATCAGGCCATTTCACCAGAGCACACAGGGATATTGCTTTCTATTAGGTCTGGTACGTTATGCAACGTGATATTCTGAAGCAGTTTCTGTCCTGGATCAGGTTGAACTTACCCTGTGCTCAGTAAAAATTGAATGTTATATCCATATTCACTGCTCTGGTAATATCCTCCTCCAACACACAAACTGAAATCACCTGATTGTAGTGCAAGTGCAACTAGAATTGATACGTGAGATCGACAAACAAGCAGACTAACAATTTCAAGGAATGGGACAACCGGTTCTTGACTCCCCTCCAGAAATGTGACAATGCACAAGCTTATTGAAGTGATGCAATAGCATACAACATAAAAGCTAAAGGTGCTGCAATGCCATATTAGAATGTGTGACATGGTACAGGAGCACGGGATTTTTTTTAGCAGATATCTTAACTTCAACTTTTCAGTATTGTTCTCATTTCTTTTGATGACTTTGCTGAGCTTGCATGTCAGTCACTAGCAACAAAATCCACATTTTGTAAATAATTATTTGTTTCTATGTATTGAATACAAACGCAGACACCAAATGTTTCACCTTTTATCACTCTAGCTGTCCTGCAGTTTCTGCACAAGTCTCCTCTTCCTCCTCCATTCTTTCCTCCTCCTGCTCCATGTCCTCCTCCATCGTCTCCTCTTGTCCTGTAGCCTCCTCACGAGCTGTTAGAGTGCAGTACTGTCGCCCTCGCTGCCTTTGGCCACGTCGCACCTTGCGGCTAAGGCCTTTTCTCTTTGTTCCCAATGAGGATGACTGAGATGAACAAGAAGATGAAGGGGAGCACGGTTTGGACTTTAACGGTGGGCTGTGTCTCTGTATTGAGGAAAGGGAAGGAGGATGACTGGGATCAGTGTGGCAACCTGAGGAGATGCAAGGAGCCTGGTACTCCTGGTCTGGATGTGGGGCTGATGTGGAGGATGGACAGACTGTCGAAGAATCAGGAGCTTCATAGCAGACATCTTCCTCTGTGTTTGCAGGAACTCTTTGAGGAGAATCTAAGAAAACAGAAAACAATAATGAGCAAATTGCGTACAGTTTATTTGTGAACATTCTTTTTAGGGAGAAAATGAATCTTGGTTCTTTGTTTCTTCCGACCTGGGCCACTGCTGGTCTGGGACTCATCAGTCATCGGTGGCTCTGCTTCTTCCTGGATTGTTGGTACAGATGCTAGCAGACCTAACATACACACATACATACTTTATAAGTGCAATGTTGATTTAATGTCCTGTCTAATGATAAAGTGAGAAATCTTCTTATGTTGTCCCAATTATTTGTTATGCCGAGATATACTGTGGTAGCACTGTCATTGGTAGATAATGACATGACACTCCCTCCATGCACAAAGGTGTTTATTATTAAGGGGAAAAAATCCAAACTTAAATGGCCCTGTGTGAAAAACTGATTGCCCCCTAAACCTAATAACTAGTTGCACCACACTTAACAGCAGCAACTGCAATCAAGCGTTTGTGATAAACTGGTAGTCATTCACAGCACTGTGGAGAGATTTTGGTCCACTCATCTTTAGAGAATTGTTTTAATTCAGCCACACTAGAGGTTTTTCGAGCATGAACCACCTTTTTAAGGTCATGCCACAGCATCTCAATCGGATTCAGCTCTGCATATGGCTTATTAGCAAGTCACAGGCACACAACAGCATCAGTACAGATTCTTCTGTTTAACTGACGCCTTCTTGGATTGTTAAATCGGGCCTGGGGTGTCTGTATATTTTGACTTGGGGTGTCTGTTTTTTATCAGTCTGTTCAGGTTATCGACAGACAGACTGTCATGTCATGCTGCTACTGTTACCATCTGTGAGGTGCATGAATGCAAAAACAAATTATGTCCAATAGAAGTCAATCCACAGAAGCCTCTCTCTTATTTGAATTGCACATTCCTAGAATGAATTACTGATGGAATTTTCAAGAAAAAATATCCTGCAGCGGGGTTAGGCCCACAGTTAAAAAATCTTGAGGTGCTATTCTTCTTATAGCAGTAGGAGAGCAACTGTTATAATGCCATTTTGAGTTTTCATAACGGAGATTTTTGTTGTGTTGCATTATTGTGCAGTTTTTAGAGTGGAATGGTCTGTACACCCAACACATCCCTGTATTAGCTTAATGGTGCACTTCAACCGAGACTGGACACTCTGCAGTCAGTGTTTGTACACAAGCTAGATTCCTGACAAACATACAGGAGCAGTAATGAAAGGCAGAGGCTTCAGGGAAGTAATTGCGTGACTCCATAGGGTCATGTAGCATGTATCACTATGGGATAACGCCACATAAGCCCCCAAGTTCATTTCATTTTTGATTTATTTAAATGTAAAACAGAAATAGTGCTTTTGATGTAATGATTACATTAACTATGTAATATATGTACAGAAAATGCACTGTGATGTGATATATGTCGTAATCCAGGGAAACAAATTCTTATACCAGGACCAGTGAGATTCTACTCATATTCTACTCTACCCTAATCCAAACCAATCTCAACATGAAGGGAGTGGCACACTTTGCCCTTTGGTATGATGACTTACTGAGTCCTCTGTAGTGGGAAAGCTGCTGGTAAACTTGTTTCATCCTCTCAATGTTAAGCCTACTACTCTCTGCATGGTTGATCATGGGTTTGGGGTAATCCACTCCCACCACACAGTTGGCTGCTTTCTGTAGTGACTCAGGGGCGTTCCATGGCTCATAGATATACCGGTTCGGGTAGTCCTTAAGAATGGGGATGTAATGCCTGCAGAGATTTCAAAAGAATATAATCTGAACTTTAATATGGCATGTGTTTCACTTCAAATCACTTTAAGTCAGCCTATAGCAGAGCTTAATCATCCATTCCAGAATTTACAGACATTTTTAATCCTTTTCACATGAGTGCATTACGACATCAGTTATCTACATGCTCAAAAGCCCGTGACGTCAAGGGACAAAAAAAGAAAGCAATTTGGTCCTCATGTGCACAATGTTTTGAGCTGTTATTGGTATATACTATAACACAAAATTTGGAAATGATATCTTGAAAACTTTGGATGCTAGACTGTCACAAAACAGGCTAACAAGCAAACAGAATTGATTACATGCTACCTCCCCTCAGAGGTAATGATGTGTTCAGAATGTGATGGTACGAGATACCTGATGTAGTCTCCCGTCGGGTCAGTTCTCCTTCCGAAGCCAACAGGACAGTAGCAGTGGAAGAACTGCTGAAAGAAAGCACTACAGGACAACCACATCCAGCTACCAGCATTCACACTCCAGTCTGCATCCAGCAGCATTTCCTCAAACACCTGCAGGAACACAGAACCAGATTGCAAGGAGCACTGTTACCGTGTCTTATAAGGTCAATTTACCTGTTCATCACCTGGGAGACAACAGGTTTCAGATTGAATGAAAAAACAGACAGTCCTACTTTCATGCCGCTCTCCCAGCTGATCCACAAGTCTCCCCTGGTGAGAAAGCAGGCCACAGCGTGCCGCGCCAGGTGGTGGATCCAGCCCTCTTGTCTCAACTGGGTCATAATGGCGTCGATCCAGGGGAAACCAGTTCGACCCTCAGCCCACTTGGCCAGTGCTTCTGGGTTCTGGTCCCATGGGATCTGGAAACAAACATGTTACATAGTAAGTAACTGTGTTTAGACATATATTTAGGCTGATAAACATGTTACCTGTACTTATAAGCTGAGAAATCAACTTTTCAGTCTCTCTCACCTAGTTCCAAAATTGATAATGCAGCTGTTTATCTTTTTTTTTTTTTTCTGGGGGGGGGCGTATTATAAAATGTCAGTTTGTGGCACTTTATCTAGAGACAGGTGCTAATAACTCTTTTACCTACAGTAATGCTTATTTATACATCCACTCCCTGCAAAGGTTCACCTGGACACAGATGGGGTTTCCATCCATACGGTCAAAGTTTGGGTTGTTGGTGGCTGCAGTGTAAAAGAATTCCCTCCATAAGAGCTGGCCGAACAGGGACAGAGGAGGAGTACAGCGTTTGCGGACCTGATGGAAAAACAGACAGGGGAAAAACTGGGATGAGAAAGTAATTCATCTTCAGTTAACACTGTGTTAAAACCCCATTAATGAGGGGTTATTGAAGTGCAAGCTAGTTTGGGAGTCACCACACCAAGTGCTCCAACTACCACTGGGACCACTGTTACCTTCACCCTCCACATCTTCTTGAGCTCTTCTCTGAGCAGTTGGCACTTCTCGTTTTCCTTTTTCCTGATGTTGCGGTCATTCGGAATCACTACATCTACTTGTCTATCAGCACTATGTCCGGTTAGTTAGCCACTATTATTTTGTCATGGGGTCTTGCCTGGTGTGATAGACCCCAGCCTCTATGGATCTTGTGCTCAATGCTTGTTCCTGTGCTGCCATGATTAGTGCCTCCGTGCTGTCTATCAATCCAGCTTTGTCCAGCCACTGATAGAGGAAGTGGCTGACATCCAGAAATCCTATCTGCCGGTGGTACATACCGTGCAGGGGCCTGTTCTTCCATGATGATTCTTCCTCTTGCTCCTCTTTTTTGGGTTTCTGCTTCCTCAAGTATTCATTGAGCATGCGGTTGGACATGGACATCTTCCTCATGTACTTATGGATGTTCGTTGTGTCATCCTTGATCGTGGTACTAACACTTACTAGTGTCTGGCCTCCTTCCTTCCGCTTGGTGTACAGTTTCAAGGTGCTGGATTAGGGGTGAAACCCTCCGTGCATGGTGAGTAGCTTCCTTGTCTTGACGCCACTGGCTTCCATCTCCTCCTTGATTACTTGATCACGGGCATGGTGTAGGTGTTGATAACCCAGCTCTTGTTCTTCCCATTCAGCGGACTCCTTAGGACTTGCCTGATTCTCTACAGGTATTTAGTGGTTGCGCGTTTCCTAGCAACCTCTTCGTGGTTCCCATTTGCCTGCGGGATTCCCATGTACTTGTAGCTGTCCTCAATGTCTGCAATGTTGCCTTGTGGTAGTTCAATCCCCTCAGTTCTGACTACCTTCCCTCTCTTTGTTACCATCAGACTACACCTCTCCAGTCTGAATGACACTCCACTGTCACTGCTGTATATCAGTAGTGAAAAGCTACTACCATCAATAGGAATAAAGCTCTTGTTTACAGGGAACGAATGGACAGTAACAATGGGCCAGAGATCCCATACTTGCGAAGCACCACCCACTGGATACGTCAAAGGACTCAGTCGAATGTCTTTTCCATGTCAACAAATCATTTCTTTAACTGGTTGGACAAACTCCCAGGCACCCTCGAATATCTTCGAAAGGATTTAGAGCTGGTCCAGAGGTCCGCAAGGAGGACAAAACCCAGATTATTCCTCCAGAATCCAAGACTCTACAAACAGATGGACTCTCCACTCCAATACCCTTGCATAGACTTTCCCAGAGGCTGAGAGAGTGTAATCCCCCTGCTGTAGGAGCACACCCCTCGGTGCCTCTTCTTAAACAGGGGAACTCCTTGGCAAAAGTAATTTAAAAAAAATTATTAAATTTTTTTTAAACTAATAAATACCTTAAAAAATAAACTGAATCACTGTCTGCTGGAAGTTCTGATGTAGTCAAGAGAAACATGCAATAACTATCCAATACAAATTTAGGTCAATGTAACATTTTAAGGCCTTTTTTAGATGAATATTAATTGAAGACATTTTAAACCACCCTTCGGTTGTTTTGAGTCATTTTATCTGTGACAGTACCTTCATGTAGAGCTCTCTCAGGTTGTAGTACAAAACTCTGCAGGACAGACACCCGAAACGCAGGTAGGGGCTGAGACCGGTAGGACTGGCATATAGAGAGCAGGTTTTAACACGGGAGTGCTCCAAGCTGGTTACCCACACCTAAAGAGACAGACACAATCAGGAATCATCATCTTCAAGCTGAGGCTGTATCATGTGAAAAAAAAAAAAAAAAAAAAAAAAAAAAGCTTGACCCCACCAGTGTGACCCCTCAGCCTCCTAGCAGATACACCTATGATATGAATTTGAAGCTCCTACAGCGCCTCATTTTTGAGTTATCACATTTACAAACTTAGCTATCCATGCTGTCCACAACACTTAAATTATGACTGTCCAACCACTATGCCAAAAAGTATTTTATATTTTATGATATATTCTCTCTAACCCAAGTGGGGTCACGCAAATATCTCATCAGCCTTTTACGTGTGAGGGGTAAAAACTGAAAAGAAGCAAGACAAGACTAGCTGTGTAATGCTTACAGAAATATGTGTAGTAACTCTAAATTAATTGCTACAGGTAAACAGAATGACTTGAAACAAACAGAGCACCTTAAAGACGCTAAGGCTTTCAGGAGTCAAAGTAGGGAGTGATTCACAAATGCAAAATTACAACGGAAAAAAAAGTATATCAATGAAAGCCTTATGGAGTCACAATCATGATATTATTTGGCTATATCACAATATACGATATATATCACCATATGTTTAAATAAACTACAAAAACAAATGTTATTTTCAACCATATAGTGGCTGAAATTGCACTGGCATACTCATTCAAATCAACCATTCAATGTTTTTTTTCTACTTTGAATACAAAAACCATCAGTTGCATCACATGGGGAGACAGGTCGGAGATCGGTAGTATTATGGAAAAACACTGAAATGTACACTACAATGGGAAAGTCCAAGAGGGGAAAAAAGAGACCTCTACTCATGCTGGGCTCCTGGGAGGACAGCATGAGAACAGAAAACAACAACACTCCTCTACACAGAAAGCACATAAATGTCCACAGCACAACATTATGGAGCACGTGACAAGCAACAGGGGTGAGGAGTAATCCGAAGCAAACACAGCAGCCATCTTGTATACTCGATTGTTACGATAAAACCATTTTAACCATCGTACACGGAAAAACTTGCATTACATCCGGAGATTACCAGGTAAGTAGGTATGGATAGCAGAGCAAGGAGGCAACACTGTCAAATTACTAATTTATCCCTATTCTGTGGGCATTTACTGAAAGTTTAAGAACAAGGAGGACAAAAGTAAACAAACAAACAAACAAAAAAATCAGCCAATGCAACTTAGCATTCAAAATAAACTCCTGGATTCTGGATTAGACCAATTAAAGCACTTTGACTTTAGCTTTACCTTTTTGTCCAGATGTTTACCGAGTCTGTCCAATGCCTGAGACTCTCCTCCATGCCACACAGCCAGAGGTAAACCATCTGTCCTGAAACCTGGGCACATCAAAATAAGTTTAAATACAGATCAATGTGTTAACTTTAGATTCAATAAATAAGGAAAGTAGAGTTGTGTAGTTTGCAAACCATTAATTATTTTTCTTAAAATCAGATTAAAAACATAAATGTTATAGAAAAACTTTACGTGAAAAGATAAATTATGCGTACCTAATTCTTCTAAAGAAGGGATACTGTATAGCTGGTCATGGTTGTCTTCTATTTTGGTGTGACATTTGTCCATTTGTTGCTGAGTGATGGGAGGCAGAGGTCTCCTAGGCAACTCCAGTCTGCTCACAATAGTCTGAAAACGCTTAAACGTCAGAGGAGGACTGTTGTTGTTCATCTCTATTATCCTGTAGCAAAACAGAAAAGGAAGAAAATTTGAGTAACACACAGCAACATATCTGTATCAGTTTACCAGTGGCCTCTCTGGGAGAGAAGTCTGGGAAATACAGTGTGCCGGCAATATGTAAAGGGGCTCCACACGGCGTGACAACACTATGCTCAGCCTTTGAACAAGTGATTAAAAGCAATGGTCAATTGGTGCGCCCTGATGTAACACTGACATTACCACATTTTTTAATGATTAGGGACAGACTGTATTAAGTGAGTTGCCAGATGTTGGTACCAAAAAGCCATCAGGAAATTATTTTCCAGGTGAACCACACGGTGATATTAACCCAGGAAAACACTGAGTAATGTTACAACAGTTAATAAACAAAACTATTAATGAACTGTTCTTAAGATGTAAGTTTGCAAGAGCATCTGTGTTTAATCAGCTAGCTGATTAATTTCACATATTTGTTATAGGATTAGTCAGTCACTTGAGTTCAGTTTGACTGAGCATGTGATTCACTTCCTGAATACAAAACTGAGGAAGGTATTCAAGTATCAACCAAAGACAGCAGAAGCTAAATCTAGGACATCACCTCAAGGCAGGAAACCCAGTCATCAGTTTCAGTATTAAAGGTGCAGGTCGACACTTTAATTCACAACTGCTTAATTTTAAAGCCACTGTTGTTGTTGTATGAGGTCAAAATTGTCATTTTCCAAATGGGCTTGACTATACGTAACTGAGAATTGGATTAACAAGTTAAAACAACAAACAAACAAAAGGAAAATGATACCTAAGTCCATAAGCTTGCTATCAAATACTGGTTGCAGCAGACTATGAAGACTTATTCATTACCTTTTGTTAAGGTAAAAGAATTACTTTTTAAAATTACTTCTCAAACACTTGTCAATAAAGAGCTCCTGTCGTTATACAAGAATGGACTGCTGATACAGGAAGGAAGAGACTAAATGGAGTTGCATAATACCTGCGTTTGTGGTGGGAATACCACTAGAAATCGACTAATTGTGTGGAAAACACAAACCTATCTAGGTTGTAGAGGGTATGAGAGTTTCTGACAATGGTCTCCACTCCAAATTCTTGGGCCAACTTAATGATTGCGCCATCCCTCTCTTTCCCGTAAGGCTCTGGGTCATATTCAAAGGTCAGCCTGGTCACGTTCCACTCCTGCAGCAAAGAATAAAAGAATTCGAAAAAAGGATGTTAAATAGTAACAATGATCAAAGAACTAATTAAATCTTTGGCTTTAACAGTTTGTAAGTCTTGTATAGATCTATCATGTGCCTACTTATAACCCAGACCACCAAGTCAAACTGTTGTATTCAAGTTGTGCATTCAAGCTTCGGTTTACAATGCCAAACTGGATTGTTCCAAATGGGTCAGTTTGAACAGAAATAAGAAGTAAAGAAAATGAAATGTATTTGACAGCCACTTCATCTGTTGTGTTTCCTGTTCACACTGATGGTAGCAGATGATAGCAGCGAAACACATGGCAGGCCTAAAAGAAACAATGGGCCAGAGAATTGGTTTGTTATAAGGTAGCATAAAATGTTACCTTATAACTAGATAAATGGTTAACAGAGAGCTAAATTGATTGTAATGCATTAGCTAAAAGCATTGAAAACATAGATAAAAGGTTTGGTTTTTGTATGCAAATGATAGACGTATGAATGTGAACTTGTTCAGTTCTAGATCTTTAATCTAGTTTTAGATGCAGAAAAATATTAGAACAGCAATTTCAGTGAGAAAAATGTAAAAATAAATATATCCCACATGCAAATTCTGCATCTGTACTATCTGAACATTCTTTGCAGATGAGGAATAACAGAGGAGAAGCAACTGACAGGAATACAGACCTTGAAAAGCCTGGGGAACACATCTGTAGGCTGGCCTCTGACTACAAAAAGCCTGGAATTGAGCTTCTTGAGACTGCTGTCCAGGTCCTCCAGAGCTTCCAAGAGAAACCTGCACAGACATAAACATGAACATAAACTCCCTTGTGGGGTGTTTCCAGTTTGCAGTGATCAGCACCTATGGTTCGTATCTATGAAAAGTGGTCCAAGGAAAGAACAGCGATGAACCAGTAAAAAAGGTGGCCGAGGCTCATTGTGCAGGTAGAGAGTGAAGGTTGTCTCTTGTGATTGTGGTCTTTATTTACAAAGTCAAGAAAGCAATGTTTTTCTTAAACATAAAAGAAAGATTTCCAGTCTCTTTTTCAGAGTGAGGAATGCAGCTTATTCAGTCGGGCTGCAACTATTCATTCAATTTGAATTTGAAATTAAATAACATGACAAAAAACCCTGAGCAATTTTTTTGGGTCAATGCTTTACTTAAAATCTTTAATGCTCAGTCATCATCATGTGATGCTGCAGCTTCAATCCAGCAGTGTTTGTTTTACAGCAAGGAAATCTACAGTAAGCCTAAAATATACAAACCACAGCTGTAGCTGCTTATCTGTTTAGGCAACAAACTGTGCGTAGTAGGCTACTCCGACCGTTTTGTCCCAGCAGGTAAGGGGACTTGGTTGCCCCATTTACTACATCAGCCGGAGACTGTCTGAGAGAGGTCAGATACAGTACAGTGGAGAGAAAGTGTCTGGTAATCCAGTGAGTGGTAGACTCCCTTTTTTTATTACCTCCTGAGACGCCCGTTCACCCTGTGCTTAGACCATGCGCCGCTGCAGTGGGACGTACTGATATCTGGCCCTAGAGACATTTAAGTTCAAGGTGGACGATAGGCCGGGGGTTTAGTCACATGGGAGGGGCTGAGAGTAGAGGCGCTACTCCTCCACATTGAAATGAGCCAGCTAAGGAGTTGCAGCTGATAATGTCCTACTGAGAGGATGTCCTGATGTAGACCCAGGACACACTGGAGAGATTACTTACTATTGGCTGGGCAGGGAAAGGCTCGAGGTTTCCCCCAATTGTTAAATTATTTTAGGTTTTAACTTTTGTTAAAGTAGCTGTCAATCAGCTTTGAACAGTGTGGATCATTCATAATCCACAGCACAACGTGCCACACATTTCAGTCGCAGCTTTTTAGTTTTTTGGATGTTAATTTGTCATATTATATTAAAACGTGAACATCTTTTATAGTAAGAGATTTTTTTTAAATATCATAATTAAGATCAGTTTATTTTAAGTGTTTGTCTTCTTGTCTGTTTGGAGTTAGGGCTGGGTGATATGAGGAAAATCTAATTTTGCAATTTTTTGTGGGCTATATAATGATACATATTGCGATACGTTTCAATAGCATCCTAAAAAAAGTTTTTTTCCAATCATATAGTGCCTAAAATTGCACTGGTATACTCATTCAAATCGACCATTCAATATTTGCACACAGATGTTTTTCACAAATGACAATACTGCCACAGAAAGTCTCTTTCAGTGGTCAACACTAAACCTTTACCAAACAAAATATAACAACAACAAAAAGAAAAACTACATCAAGCAAAAATACACAAGATAAAAATTAAATGACCTTAAAAAGGTACTCTTGTGCTTATAACATGTAAAAACCATAAAATAAAAATGTGCTGACCTCAAATTACAGAAACATTCAGAAACAACAGTGGCAGATATCAGAGCTGGTTTATTTAACGTTTTCTTTGCTGTGCGGGGAGACGCTGATATGCCGCGTTTAAAACAGGCTTCATTTTGCAGTGGATGACTTTTCAGCTTGTTGGATAAATTAGTGTTACTGCTACTTTTTGCAGCAATGGTCTTTAAGGCATGTTTTGGTAATTATCACATTTTGTTCAACATCCTCCCAGTGAAATCCAAACGACAGCAAGTGTCATTCTCTCACTTATCTGAAACTCCTGCTGCCATATTTTTCCCTATCTGGTAGTATATAAACAGACATGCTCAGCACAGCGTGCCGGGTAGAAGATTTTCCGGTTGGGAGGCCGGGGGTTAATGTTGCATTCGCAGTGTGTGGGATGGTAAATGGTTAATGGACTGATTCTTTTCAAACTACTTTTCTACAACATGCCCCATTCACCCAATCACACCCATTCACAAAAGCACTTTCTTTCTATACTTAGTACTTCCTAACTTCATTCATACACATTCAGATTCCGATGGATGCATCGGAGAGCAACTTGGGGTTAGTATCTTGCCCAAGGATACTTGGCATGCAGACTGGAGGAGCCTAGGATTGAACCACTAACCCGCCGATCAGTAGGGGACCTGCTCTAAACGATGCGAGGTGCTGCATGATTCATTACTGAAGAATTGGATTAATGGGTTCAAATATCTTTATTGTTGGTTTTGACACTGTTCATTAAACAGTTCTCAAATTTAACATAATATCTGAGTGTTTCTTAGTTTTAGACAAGTCGGTTATTCAATTTTTTTTCCTCTAAACTTTTTTTTAGTACACTGGGAAATTAGTTGCCGTAAGTATTGATAATTCTTAATAATTACATATTAACATGTACAGCATTATAACTTGCTGTTTTCAGCAGCACAAATTTTTGCATCAACACAAAAGGCAAACTTCTAAATGCTGATTTTGTTGCTTTTGTTTATTGCAGCCACAACATACTCCTTTAAAGGCTTACAGACACTAAATATACACTAACTGACTTAAACACAGACACACACACACACACAAAAACCACATACATATAAACAGACACAAAATCTAGCTCATCCAGGTGATATAATACCGTCAGAATGACTTTGCCTTCTATTAATGTAAGAAAGCCTAATAAAGCCAAATTTAATTTATACCTTGATCTAGATTGCGTGTGTACCTTATTTTATTTGACTGACCTTTGACTGTACCTGAGATTGTTTTACTTTTTGCATATAAGAAATTTATGCAGTTAAACTTAAAAACCTTATAAATTCTATATTCCAATCCAATGAGCAGTTCTTTTTAAAAGACCTGTGGGGTTTTTTTGTCTTTTACCTTTTAATATTTACCAAATACTCAAGTAACCAAGTAATAGTAATAAGTGATACAATAGACAGATAAACATAATCCATAGCTCCAGCACTACTATTGAGTGAACACAGTACTTTGTATTACCAAATACCCATATCCAAGCCACTAGTATATTATAACTAGAAAAAATTAAATTGATGAATATGCAACAACCTTAATATTATTAAATATATAGAATTTTAAAATACACTTTATAGTGGTATAAATTTTAACATAACGTATCAAACCGTTGCGCTTGAGAAGCACTGACATTTGAGGAATTTTGGATAAATGTGTTTATATATTGCCTGTAGTATACCTGTAGTAAACAGAAAGTACAGCGTTCTCTTCTGAAACGTGGTGGAGTGTTGACGTTTATGCAGTTATTCCAGCTATGTCGTGTTGGAGCGTCATTATCAATTAATTTACTATAGCAACCTCTATGTTTCCTTGGCAGGCGTGACAATGAATTATTTTGTAATAATTTTCGCATAGCTACTCACTAAGCAAATCGAAATTGACATCAACTCCCATAGTGCACCTCTCTCCGCTTGCGTGATTAACGGGCTTTGCCATTTCATGCGAACCTTTCTTTTACTCATGTTAAATGGACATCGTTGTCTCCATAGTTTCTGTACCAAACTGTTGTAAGTTAACTTGGTTAGCGGAAGCCTTTCAGACACCATCAAGAATTAGCTCCAATGTTTTTTAAATGTAATTTTGAGTGTAAGCCGAACAAGAATGTACAGTATTTAATTTACGTTAAACACTTCGCCTTTTAAGTGGACATACTTGGCTGATATGCGACGATAAGTTAAAGTTGTGTATTTCTTCAATGGCGCTTAGCATTAATCGGGTTGCATTCTATGCTAGCATTAGCTAAATGACGTGGAGCCGAGGCCCAAGAGTAATGGATCGTGTAAATATTGACCTAGTAAATGCTCTTCCTGTATTTCACTGGGTTAAGTTAGCCTTTAATAACCCCAAACTGTCACAATATAAAGTCACAAACCTCCATCGGTTGATTCCCACGTTAGCAGCTCCAGCAAAAAAGGGGTCTAGAATATAAACACAGCGCACTGCGTCCGCTCCATTCAGGGCCTCCTGCAGCGCAGGATTATCGTGCAACCGCAGACATTTACGAAACCAGTGGACTGAATTCACCACCATTCTTATTTGTTATTCCATCGTTATAGTAAAATCCGAAAAAACAGGCGAAATTAAGCAAAAAGGTTAAAATCACTGACAACTCAACGACTCCCAACAAACTTTACTCACTGTCAAACGAAAACTGACACTCGGGGGCGTGGCCTGTTCTGTGGGCATGGCTATAGGTTAGGTTGTGTCGGTTTGCTGGTTGGACAGAATTGAAATCGTGAACATGAGTTACAAAACTGGAGATTTGTACTTGGTTGAAGCTGCAGATGCAGGCAGCATCGGTGAGAGGTTGTGTCACCTTTCTGATACAGACCAGCACGGGTGCCTGCAGGGATTTGGGGACCCGTGAAAACAAATATCACCTTGGGCCCCACCGTTTAATTTTGGAAACCATTCCAGCACTAACACTATAGCACATTGCAAACATGGATATATATTTTGCTTAGATTTTGCTCAAGATTGTTGAGACATGTGCCATTTTCTTTACATTTTATTTTTTAATGGTAATGTTATTTATTTACTCATTCATTTCGTTTACACTGATTGGTACCTTGTACCAAAATAAAAAAGTGAAAGTTGGGGTTTTTTTTACTCCTTAAATGTGTAAATATAATATTTAGTATTATTTAGGAAATATAATTTTATAATTTTAATAATTCTTTGTATATTAATTTTCAAACAAAGTATAGCCAACTAAAATATGTCTCTGTCCTTAGACCTAGTTAAACTCAAAAAGGTTTTAATCTAAATTCCCAAAGGCCCTCCTGCAATTAGACACAGTGTTTGACATAAAAGAGCTCACCTATAACTAAGCCTGAGCCAGGGGTTTGATCTGTTTGGCCTGGCAGTGGATTGTCAGAGAATTGATTTCGCGTACATATGTAGAAAGGGTCTGTCTGCACCAATTGCTTTTTGGCTATATTAACAGAACACATTTTCTGTTAGAAATGAAGTAAGCTAACTGATACTAGTAAATGTCAAACTGTTTCTTTCATGTGGAGCTTGCTATGAGTTTAATTTCTACTGTCTCCCTTTTCTTTTTTGAAACCCAGACTTTACTTTTAAGGTGCCATCCTTACTTTAATCTCAGCATCAGCACCACTTGGACTAAACCAAATCATGAAATAAGGAGGGGGGAGCAGAGTCAGACTTAATTTAATTTATTCTTTGTTGCCAAAAATAAAATGCTAGGAAATCAACACGTTTATAAGTACCATGTGAAGCAAGCATTATCTCATTGTGATAGACTAATCATTTTCATTAAAAAAAAACAAACAAACAAAAAAAACCTGTACATTCCCAGTTCAGAGAGGTGTACTGTTTTCCCTCCTTGTAAATCTCACATTTGATGATGGACCACAGGTTCTCAATGGGGTTCAGATCAGGTGAACAAGGTGGCCATGTCATTAGTTTTTCTTCTTTTATACCCTTTCTTGCCAGCCACGCTGTGGAGTACTTGGACGTGTGTGATGGAGCATTGTCCTGCATGAAAATCATGTTTTTCTTGAAGGATGCAGACTTCTTCCTGTACCACTGCTTGAAGAAGGTGTCTTCCAGAAACTGGCAGTAGGACTGGGAGTTGAGCTTGACTCCATCCTCAACCCGAAAAGGCCCCACAAGCTCATCTTTGATGATACCAGCCCAAACCAGTACTCCACCTCCACCTTGCTGGCGTCTGAGTCGGACTGGAGCTCTCTGCCCTTTACCAATCCAGCCACGGGCCCATCCATCTGGCCCATCAAGACTCACTCTCATTTCATCAGTCCAGAAAACCTTAGAAAAATCAGTCTTGAGATATTTCTTGGCCCAGTCTTGACGTTTCAGCTTGTGTGTCTTGTTCAGTGGTGGTCGTCTTTCAGCCTTTCTTACCTTGGCCATGTCTCTGAGTATTGCACACCTTGTGCTTTTGGGCACTCCAGTGATGTTGCAGCTCTGAAATATGGCCAAACTGGTGGCAAGTGGCATCTTGGCAGCTGCACGCTTGACTTTTCTCAGTTCATGGGCAGTTATTTTGCACCTTGGTTTTTCCACACGCTTCTTGCGACCCTGTTGACTATTTTGAATGAAACGCTTGATTATTCGATGATCACGCTTCAGAAGCTTTGCAATTTTGAGACTGCTGCATCCCTCTGCAAGATATCTCACTATTTTTGACTTTTCTGAGCCTGTCAAGTCCTTCTTTTGACCCATTTTGCCAAAGGAAAGGACGTTGCCTAATAATTATGCACACCTGATATAGGGTGTTGATGTCATCAGACCACACCCCTTCTCATTACAGAGATGCACATCACCTAATATGCTTAATTGGTAGTAGGCTTTCGAGCCTATACAGCTTGGAGTAAGACAACATGCATGAAGAGGATGATGTGGACAAAATACTCATTTGCCTAATAATTCTGCACTCCCTGTACAGGCTTCAGCAAGTTCAATTAGTTCTATTTCTAGCAGTTGTATAAGACTATCATTGTGGCAAAACATTTTGTGCATGTGTGTGTTAGGTATTTTAGTACCATGGGAGCATTTACTGGATATTGTTTTATAGTGACATTATACAGGAAAACTCTGTCATTCAATAAGGCCCCTTTGTTTTAGTTATTTTTCTCTTTGACCCAAGAATTGATGTGTGAGAATCACAGGCTGGTACAAGGTTGAAATACCACAGAGATCACTCCCTCAGCTACATTAGTTTCTTAATCTTTTAGACGCCTGTTGAAGGCCAGATGGTTTGTTTCAGATTTCACTAATGAAAGAACTCTTCGTTTTGTGCCTTGAAAATATGTCGCTGAGATAATCACAATTGTAGCTGAACTGATACACTACACAAAGGATGCTTCTTCACCCAAGGGCAGGAAGACGCTGCCTTATCTTGGTCTGTACTGGTTTAAACTGATAAATCTGCTGTCTCATGAATTTTACCCTCTATATAAACTGTTGTACTTGTGAATAAAGTTGAGTCAATTTGGGAAGACAACCTGAAGCAGTCTCTGTTTTCTTGTTCTCCCAAGCTGCTCCCGAGCTCGTACTAACACGCTGAATGGCATGCTTGAATGTTGCTTGAGAATATATTTGACTGTGTTACAGACTAAGGGACATTCTCTGCTGATAGGTGAAGGTACATTCTCTGCTGATAGGTGAAGGTACATTCTCTGCTGATAGACGCCCACGCCTCGGAGGAAGCCGATCCACGGATTAGGCCCTGGAAACAGTTTCCTTCAGTGTGTATTTTGATTTGTGTGCAGATTTGTGTGTGTGTAATCAATTTTTAAATGTTTTGAATAAATCGGTAAATCTGTACAGACATTTCTGAATTTTCAAAGGAATCTGTAAATGTGTATTTATAATTCCAGAACAGCGACACTCAATTTTAGCATTAAAAAAAATGGCATTGAAAAATAAAAGTTTTACATTTACCGCTCTTTTTTTTTTCTCGCTTTTTGCTCTCAGCAGTTAAGTTTCGGGGCTTTATGGCTGAGCCTTGGCTGTAATGTCACATAATTTGCATCCAACAGACCTAATAGCTGCCCAACTTTACCGAACAACATTGTAATGAATGTTTTGAGTTCAGGTGAGACTCAGAAAGAGCTATAAGGGTTTTGCACTTTTTCCTTGTTATCACTTGGAGGTGGACTGGTTTACAGAAGTCCACTCTTAACTAGATTAGTAGTTGCATTTGACAAACAGCTGCAAGATGAGCTAGATGACCTTCCTGTAGTGCCCTTAGCCCACGGATGGGCATCGCCAGGCCTCGAGAGCCGGTGTCCCTGCCCGTTTTAGATGTGTCTTTGAACCAACACAGCTGATTTAAATGGATAAATTAGCTCCTCAACATGTCTTCAGTTCTCCAGAGGCCTGGTAACGAACTAATCATGGGATTCTGGTGTGTTGACCCAAGGTGAGATCTAAAACCTGCAGGACCCTCGGGGCCTGGAATTGCCCACCGCTGCCTTAGCCCCAAGGAGTTGGTACTGCTGCACAAGCATCATAAAGCTGCCTGTAATTCCCAAGGCTTGAGTCAGACTATTAAAACATCCTTTAACCTTACCTCTGTGCCCTGCAATTGTGTCCACAGTAAGCTATATATAAGAACGCCTTCAAGGTGACAGTAAAGACCATTTTGTCCGTGTTTAAATTGCATGGCTCAAATTTTGACATTTGATCATTTTCACAGTTAAGGTTTTTAAAGATATATATATATATAAAATAATAATAATGATTTAGTGACAAGACTGCCAGTTTCTGGAATATTGCCTCAGGAAACATGGCAAAAGGCATCAGAATTGATTTAAACAAGTCAAACCAAAGTCATTTATTGACAAATTTTGCGTCATAAGCAGCAGAGACACAACATTAACACCTGCAAGGTAAAGACAAGTCCATCAACCATCACTAGCTTAAGAAACCCAATTCAAGAGAGCTAGTCCCAGCTCTTCAGTAGACAATGTGAGGAGCAAACATGTAGCTGGTGTATGGGAATAGCGGCACAGACAAACCAAGAGATTCTGTGGCGGTGTAGCGGGTTTGGGCGAAAGCCGCTCTTCCTTTGTGGTAGCGTGAACGGGAACTTAAGGAGTAGACTGGCTCCAGACCATACACGTCACTGAAAACTGGCTCGTTTTCACCATTGTTGATGCCAGATTGAGTGTTAAACTGTGTAGGTCCTGTCTGATACTGACCTGCTGCATATCTGTCCGAACCTCCTCCCGGAGACCCATACTGACCTACTGCAAAGCCAACTGCTGGAGCTCCATACTGACCCACTGTATATCCCAACGAACCAGCTGCTGGAGCATCATACAGGGTATATGGAGGACTGCTCTGTACTCCATAGCCACTACTAGTGCGTTCTGGTGCTTTGTCAGAGTCACTCCCCGTTCCCCTGAATGTATACCAAGGAAGAGTTTGTGGTGTCTCAGCTCTGTTCAGTCCCAGCCCTAGAAGAGAAATTAATGGAAGCTAAGACTTTTAAGCTTAGCTACTAATACATTTAAGCTCCCATTAACTTTAACTGGTCAATCATTTAAGTTTAGTAAACCTCTTGCCTTTCTCCACAGGTGCACAAGTGATGCTTCCAGTGAGACATAATAGCCACAACCACCTGCAGACCATGTTTTTAAAAAAAAAAAAAAAAAAAAAAAAAAATATAATAATAATAATAATAATAATAATAATAATAAATAAAATTCATGATATGTACACATCCAATCCACACCCATAATGCACCCTTCCTATGAAGCATCACTGCACATGAACAGTTTTTAAAATTTCTGACTTTAATGGAGACACCGCTGGATTACGGCACTCTTTTTTTAGTTGTTTTATAGCATCACTTACCTCATTTTGCTGTAGAGTAAGGTGTTTCAACCTCCCCAAGAGTCTGTTACAGGATCACAAAAAAATAATAAGATGCATAATAGACCAATAAATAAACTCCAATGCAAACTCAATACCAGCACTGTACCTTATTGCAATAGGAGCTTCCACATACTGACTAGAAACAACAAGAGCTGATTTTATATGATCTTTGCTGCAGAGGGGACTGATTGCTCAGTGGTAACAGCTGCCTGTGTAGTTAATTGGAAACAAGTAGCTTCTCATTTGTGGAGATGTCCCCATGTTTCCCTTTTATTCTACCATCTTAAGTTGTTTCCACATTGTCTTTCCACCAAATTGTGTCCTCTTACAGTCTCTAAACCTTTCATCACCAACACAGTTTTGTTCCATCCTTCTCACAGCTTCAAATCAGACCAGATGCATTTCACAAGGTAGCATTTAGAGTTTTAATAACATTTTAGGAATTAATAAAATACTTATTAAAAATACTATGTATTTCATTCTTTTTGTCAAATTTCTCATTATCTTTGATTATGTATGTGAGGGGGGATCTGAACCAGTATCTTATCCATTTAGTAACTGAAGTTTAAATCCCAACTCAAAACTCATCTGTTCAAATCTGCATATTCACTGTGAATCCACTGTTTGTTCATTTTATCTTGTGCTTTATTTTTTTGTTCTTATTCTGCCATTGTTTTACTAAGTGTTTTATCCTATTGTAAAGTGTCCTTGGGTGACTTGAAAGGCGCTCATAAATAAAATTTATTATTATTATTATTATTATTATTATGAAGTGTTTTCCAAAATTTTAAGGAAGTGTTCACATTTTCTGAGATAAAATATGCAGCCTTTGCATTTATTATTGTCACAATGCATTTATTGCAGAGCTCTATAAAGCATTTCCAATCTGAGCTAGGATCTGTTTTTCTGGTTTTGGCTCACACCACATTACACTCATGAAGTAACTTTAAAAGTTCTTGTGTGAACCAGGTATTTTTACGACCTTAAAATCTCTATTTTTTTTAATGGAACATGTTTATCAATGATTTTAATGAAACCTTCATAGAAAAATTCCCATAAATTTTTCACGTTTGGAATAAGATAAAGCTTATCCCAGCCAAAAACATGTACAACATTTACAAATCCCTATACAGGAAAATGTTTTATGTTTCATTTTACAAGAATTCCAGGCTTGGTTTTGAGAATTGTCTAATTGTAGCAATGACACAGTGGTCACTGATGACATTTTATATTTCCAGAAATTAAAAGCAGTAATCAATTAAAAAGAAAAAACTATACTTGAAAGAATGATGACAGAAATAAAAGTCATTTTTACTAAAAAATATTTTCACTAAATAAACAAACATAATTGTTTTTGTAAAACCATTACACTAGAAAAAAGAACCAGAGCCATGGAACAAAAAGTTACAATTGAGGTTGAGGTAAACTGATTAACCTTTACAAAATCCAAAGCACATGAGCCGTCACAGGTTACTTAAGAAAATAATGTTGATCCCACACCGTGTGCACACCGTGTGCACACAGTGTGCACACGGTGTGCACACACTGTATTCAGTCTATACTCTGCAGCACACAGTTCTTGAAGATCACGGCAGAAGTATTACAACAGAAGCAGATCTTTTTGTCTTCTTTGAATTTTTTCTTCTCAATTTCAGTGTAGACAGAGAAAAGTATGAATCTGAAAAGGGGAAACAAGTGAGATCACACTGCTCGCTCTGTCCCAAATGTAAATCAGACCCAAGTGTGCTGAGGGGGCCTTCAGTTACTGTGGTCCTGATCTTTGGAACGTGCAACCGTGCAGCCTGAAGGCGTTATTGTAGATCAGTGTAGTTTTGTCACTTTTTATTGACACATTCCTACTGCTTGCTAAGCACACGACAACCCCATATTCTGAACACAATGACCAATGTGCCGTCACTTGGCTGCACATTAGAGTAGCTCTATATCACCACTTGATCGATGATGGTCTCCTGTTCATAGAAAGTCTCTTACAACAGTGTTGCCCTCCACTATTTTATTTTCTTTATTTTGTGTTCTTTATAGATAATTTCATTACCATTTGATAATGTCTCTGGTGTAGGTGTCATATAGATCATTTTCTGTGGGAGAAAAGTGATATGATCTGTGAAACACCTCTTTTAGATTGGTCAGATGCTGCCAACACCACACCTTTCATGTGAGTATTCTCTGGGTTAACCTAGTTTGTAGATAGCCATGTTTCTGTGACCAGTTATCCTGATCAACAGTGTTAGGGTAATGAAAAAATATCCTGGATATGTTGAACTTGCTTCGTAGTATAGGTCCCAGATGTCAGAATAAACGTATCTATAGTCTTTCACCACACTCTTTGTCCAGGTTGCCTGCTATGACCTTTTAAAATCCAGTAGATGTTGTTACTGAACACCAATGCAGTCTATTAAAATAGTGTCTCGTTTACTGACCTCCCAGCCCATTGTTCCTTCACTGGGCTGATTTCAGTCATTATGCAATGTACTGTTTATAAGATTGGGGAAACCTGCAGTCAGCTGAGACTGAAGAAGTCACTCGGATGAGTGACGGAACATTTCTCCCACAAAACCATCCGTCCAGATGAACAGAATCAACTTTTCGTGACTCATTTACATTAGTTTCTAGCTCTGCTAAAATCAACGTGATGGACTGCAGCTAAGGTACATTTTTCAAGCAGGAAGTTAATGGGTGTTTCTGTTTCTTTGAGTTGTTCAGTGTTTCCAGAGAGAAATATAACCATAAATGTTACTCAGTATATACTGAGTATGATCTCTTTAATAACAAAAAAACAAAACAAAAACCGTGGCCTTTGGGATTGCTTCTTTATTCCTTCGGGGTGACTGTGGCTCAGGGGATTGGGAAGCTCATCTGTAACCGGAAGGTTGCCAGTTCGATCCCTGGGCTCTCTGTCCTGGTCGTTGTGTCCTTGGGCAAGACACTTTACCCTACCGCCAGCTGGTGTTGGCCAGAGGGCCCGATGGTGTGATATGGCAGCCTCGCTTCTGTCAGTCTGCCCCAGGGCAGCTGTGGCTACAACTGTAGCTGCCTCCACCAGTGTGTGAATGTGAGAGTGAATGAATAATGGAATTGTAAAGTGCTTTGGGTGCCTAGAAAAGCGCTGTATAAATGCAATCCATTATTATCCTATGGTTTTACCTTTGGGAGTAGCTATCCCAGCAATGTGACTTGAGCCATGTGAGAACCAAATATCATTACCCCATTGATTTTTCCTGAATGTCAAATCATCTCAGCATGGATGACATTCCTGTAGAACAATTAGATCTGTTTTCATCTATAAGTAAGACAAAACACAAGGCTTTCCTCTTTACTGAGTTTTGTAAATCACTTGTATAAACAGATATTACCAAAACAACACTTCTTTTTCAGGAAGGACCTGTTCTTTGTTCTCTTCCAGATGAGGTCTCTCACAGAGCGAAAGACAAATGGATGATGATTGCACACTTGTACGCGTGCAATCATTCACCTGCATTGCCATCGGGATACTTTTTTTAAAAATCCTTATTGTCTTGTTCTTCTTTTGTACCACTCTGCTTCAGGTATTCTGTCAGTTAGGGCAATATGTCACTTTTTTCCGTTTTTTCTAAGAGCTTTTTTTTTAATGTGTTCTTCTTCTTTGGTTTGGATTTTAGGCTATATGCCAATTTCTTCTTCCTCTGTTGCTTGTCCTTTTCAGCTTGTTCTCCTTCATCTTGCTTTGTATTTCACCTTCTCCTGTTACACCATTCATAGCTACATCTGCTGTGTCTCCATACATTCTCATTGTGTGAGGAAAACTAATGACTTTGAGGGGACCCAGTGGGATGAACCATTTTTCAATTACACAATATGTTTATATTGTGTAATTGAAAAATGTATTTCATATTAATTGTTTCTACACTTGCACAAAGGGTTAATGCTAGCCTAGGGTTTTTTAATAAATAGCATTATCATATGCAAAACTAGGGTCTCACTAGGGGTGGGAAGAGATTATTTTAGGATGGCACATGCCACCTATTGCCACTACAGAAGATCCGCCCCTGCTTTGAGCAAGCACAATCCACAGTCCATAGCCTAAGCCTGCCTTGCATCAGCACAAATCACTGAACAGATGTATTCACACATTTACAAATGTGATTATATACACATAGATCTGAAAATGCACAAAGAGCTCTAAATACATGTGTATAGTTCTGAGAGCACACACACACACACACACACACACACACACACACACACACACACACACACACACACACACACAGAGAGAGAGAGAGAGAGAGAGAGAGAGAGAGAGATTTCAATAGGCACACACAAATCTTTACAAAATTCACACATGCAGACTAAAATAGGCTCACACAAAAATCCTTTTGCTACAACAGTAGTCCCATAAAGGTCAGCATTTAGACACAGCCTTCAGATATTAATAGTTGTAGTACTAAGTAGTAATGGAAGCTGAAGCTCCAGCATATTTGTCAAAAAACATCAACACACTGCTTCAGAAACACTATGCCAGGGCTTTGTTAGTCTGAACAGTCACATGATCAATGACGTCCGAAGCTTAATTCAGCACGTCACTACCTCAGTACCAGATTCAGTGGTTTATAAGGAATTGAATCATTAGTGGGATTTGTGCTGTGTTTGGGTGATTTTGTGCGAGAGGGAGCAAACCAGTGTGCGTCATAATTAGAGCCAGGAAAAGAGGACGCTCTGCCTGTGCCTAAATAAAAAACAGTTCATCAGCACTTGTGCTCCCAGGTATAAAATGGACATAAGGAATACACTATAGGTTACATATAGCTATAATTATGGAAGTTACTAGGGATGTGTATTGGCAAGAATCTGGCGATACAATATGTATCATAATACAGGGTAGACGATACGATATATTGCAATACTAAAAGCCAGACGATATTTGTGTTTAGTAGGACTAAATTTAATTAGGAAAACTCACAGTAAACAGTCCAAACTGTTTAATGCTTGACATGAAACATCTGAAACAAAAACGCTCTCTAAGTTCAAAATGAATGGAGAAATTAACATCTGCCTTATTAGAAGTCATGTCAAATAAACAAACAAAAACTACTTTACTGAAATATCAAGTATTTTTTAACATGAAAAAAGTAAACATGTAACACTGAAGTCTTTCTAAGTACTATGATTGTAAAATACTTATCCAAAAACTGCTCTATGGAGCATCAAAACAAAGTACTTTTTATGTGACCTCAATATAAACAAATATAAATCAAAAATGAAATTGCTTGAAGAATCCATCCAAGTAAACATTAACAAAAAATGTAAAGTGCTATTACAATTAAGTGTTAATAAAATAAAGTACAGCTCTGCAGTGTCCATCAATGGAACACTTTTAGTACAACCTGAAAAAAGGAATTTACTCATCTAAATAAGTGCTTATGAGACTCAACCAAAATGTCAAACATTCTCATATCAGAGATTTTACATGTGTAGTGTTTTCTCAGTGTTTATTTTTCAATTTTCAGATTTTTGTGCAGGAATACAAGCTGATCGACATGGTCAGCTCTCAGGACACTTCTCTGTGCATTTACTATGTCTCCTGCAGAGGAGAAAACTCTCTCTGCAGAGACACTTGTTCCAGGAATGCATAGGAAACTCCTTGCTACTTTGGATAGCTGAGGGTATTCCTGTTCATGGTCCTTCCACCAACTGAGAGGATTTCCTGTGAGAGGCAAAGGGGTCTCATCTCTATACCTCTTGATCTCAGCTGCAGCAACATCATGGTCTGATTTTGGTGCAGTATTGTCACTAGTAGAGGCAAACGTAGCTCCGACCAAGTCCACCAATGCACATGAGGTCCTCTGTCTCTTTAGGGGTGGCCGAGGGATGGAGTCAAAGCTGTCTTTGATATGTGGGTGGCATCCTCCACAGCCTCCTCTGTGGCATTCTCTTCCTCCACCTGTTTGTCAGTCTCCTCATTCTTTTGCTGCTGAAAAACATTAAATTCAAATAATATTAATGTCAGAAAGCCCAAATTCAAATCCAAGATTCACCCTGTTTTTCACTAATATTTGATGACAAATGTCATCAATATGCATTTTTTTTTTGCTTTTTACTTTATTCACTTGCTTATAACTTCAGTTTAATTTTTCCAAATAAATTCATTTATTTACTTACATTTCTTCCTTCTTTATCACAGTCACCACAGTGTCCAACAGTCTGGAATAGGTCTCTGCTTCAGACAGGAAGGGCAGGTCCTTAAACCGAGGATTAACAGTCGATGCCATCCATAGTGTCTCCCTCTCATTTACATATCCCTTTCCTAGATCTTCTGCTATGGCAGTCTTAATGTTAACCTATTAACCTATTATAAGATTGTGTTGTACATTGTTATATATAGTGTATTTTAGTTTTAGTTAAAAAAAAACAAACATCAAGACGTCACAAGCAAAAAGAAAACAAACCATGGCACATGTTTAAACAAGGAAGGTTTATTTGTCTGAATTATTTATTATTAAAATAGACATAAGATAATTTTTTCACCCCCCAAAAAACATATTCAAAGCACCATAGCTCTGTAGAGTGGGCAGTCATAATGAAGCAGTTCATTGTACGTTTTAGATTCAAGCTGCTCTTCATATTTCTGGCCACCAGATGTCCCTAAAGAGGACTGTGTTAAAAAGCTTTGAGTGATGAACTGTTTTTCAATACAAACTTCCTTAAACCTCAAATTCTGTTTTGCAATACAGAGCTAAGGTGGTTCTCTGGTCCATGTATCAGTGTAAATAAATGGATCGTCAATTATAAGGGTAAAGGCGAAGTGAGGGAACTGAGAAGCCGGCTGTTTGCGATTAACTTCAAAGGCAGCTGCTATCACTAAGCAATCAGCTCCTGCTGCACTGAGGATCATATAAAAGCAGCTTCTGTAGGTTGCATCAACTAAGGAGAAGTTCTTGGCACAAGTTAAGGGTTGGTAGAAGCTATGAGTTTGTGGCTTATTTTGGGCTGGGATTATTGATATATTATGGTTGACCAGGGTTTCTCCATTTTTGTTAGTGCAGGCTCTCAGGGGCAGGTCAGAACTCAAACTGCAGCAGAATGAGGTGAGTAATTATGTTTAAGTCTAAAGCTAAATTTTAAAGGGCCTGTCTGATGCATCAAGATAAATGGGTACTAAAACAGCTAAATATTGGCTTAAACCTTGTGTTCTGAAATGACTGTTTCTAGGGTTTTGTGGATTTCATGTCTGCTGATTGGAAGCATCATCTGTGTTCCTGTAGAATATGGTATGATAACACTAACAAAATTGAGAAAGCTGAACAAAATTAAGTGGCCTTGAATACATTCTGGCTCTTGCCTTGTTTCTCCTCAGATTATGGATTTGATATGGAATATGACGATATGGGCACATACCCCATGCAGGAGGGAGCATTTTTTTATGACTATTCCCAAGACAGTGCAAATTATGAGGCAAATGACGGCTATGCCCACATCGCCACAGACTCCAGTGCTGGTCCTCGTAGTTACGGGAGTAACACGATGGTTGGGGATGACTGGTTCACTAGTGGCTATACAGGGGGGGACCGTGTTTACACTGATACCAGCGGTGAGGAAAACAAGCCTGTTTTTAGTGACGTGTCTGGTCTGGAACCAGTCTACACTACTGGCTCTCGTTCACGCTACCAAAGAGGAAGAGCAGTGTTTGCCCAAACCCGCTACACCCCCACAGAGTCTGTTGGCTTACCTATGCCGCTACTCCCATACACCAGCTACACACTTTCTTGACATGCAATCTTCAAACTCCAGCCAAAGCTGCCTATTAACTCTTGGTGAGTTCAGTTACTCTTGGCTTTTCATTTGAGTGGTGTGAATGATAACTGGTTGATTAACTTGTCTGCTCTTCTCTATTCTCAGGTCTGTCAATGACTCTTTGCCCAGTTGCCAAAATACTTAATAAATTGCTTTAAACTTAAACAATGCCACTTATTTCCTCCTAAGCTGGTGTTTAACAATTTAAGCATATAGATGCATGTATGACTGTTCTGAAAGTTTGCCAAAAAATATCAGGTATTGATATCCAAGCAGAAGGCTTTTTACAATAAAGACTTATAATCATACTTTTTTTTTTTTTTTTTTTTTTGAAGCAAAAGAGTGTGCACAAAAGAATTTACTTTTAATAACGGGGCAAGGAATAATTAAAAAATTATTTAAGAACATAATGTTGATTAAAAAATATTTACTAAAAGCCAGACTCCAATTGGGCTTAATCGATAATATCTCTGATGCAAGATCTGTTAAATTATGCAGAATGGATAGAAGACGATAGGGGGGGTGGATTGTTTCAAGAGAACCCACTGAGCAGAGGTGGGACCAAGTCATTGTTTTGCAAGTCTCAAGTCTTTATCCTCAAGTCTCAAGTCAAGTCTCAAGTAATGTCAGGCAAGTCAGAGTCGAGTCTCAAGTCACTGGTGTAAAAGTCCAAGTAAAGTCACAAGTCTGAAACTTTGAATTTCAAGTCCTTTTGAGTCTTTAAAAAAAAAGAGAAAAGCATGTTGCAGTTATGCTAAATGTAAATATTAGACCATGTGATTTTTAAATCTGTGTTTTTCTCAACACATGACAAAATAGTGAACTTAGAAAATATACACAAATTGTGAAATTGCACCTCTTTAAAATGCAGCTCAATTAAACCTAGCTCCAAGAATAATTTTCACCGACAGTTCTGAGATAAGCTGCATGTTGTTCTTGGATGCGCTTATAGGGCCGGCTTAAAAATCGCATGACAAAAATATCATACACATTAAAAAAAACTGAATCACCAACGTAGCCTGGACAACATTTGCTAGTTAGATGAAGTCAGCTATCTCATCGTAGCATATTTATATGCATATTTATAATTATACGCTTCTTGGAGTGAGTGCATACACTCATGAAGTTTAGTAACTTCAGGTCACTGCAACAAGCCCAGGTACAGTTTACCGACGGATGGGTGCAGGACCTTGAAACGCACCGTGTAGAACGAAAGACCATCGTACGTATCATAAGTTTACCAGTCTCACAAATTGTCTTCATAAATACACATTCGTTAACCGTTTATTAATAGGACCTTTGAGCTCAACGGTAATTAATTAGCAGTGGAAATAATTTCTGGTAGAATCACAGAAATGTAGCAGTGACAATAATATTGTATGCTGCAATCGTACTGGGCAATTAGTGATACAAAACAACTGTTTTATCCTGTGAATAAAAGTATATGTTTTTGTCAATGTACCATAATAACAGAAGCGAAACACAATATTGTGTCAGGACAATTCACTATTTATGCACAATAAACAAAGGAGCATAGCGCGACAATTTCTGTTCAGCGCCAGACTTGCTTGTAACCTATATCACCAATTATTTTATGAAAAATGACGCATTAACTACAACAGCAGACTGACCTTTGTGGGAATGCTTGGAGCAGACTAACCTGTGAGCTGGAGTGTTCTGGGACGTTATATTTGATCTTTGAATGGCTGCAATCCAGTCGCCTCTTTGTTACTTCGGAAACATGGCTCGAACAATTTCTCTTCCACGACGTAATCCGATAACAACCGATCTCTTTACCCGTCGGCTTCCCGTGGCTGTCATGCGACCGGCTATTGCAGTTAATAATACAACAGCTTCTTGGCATTTTTTGTTTCTTTTTATCGCTGTGTAACTGATTTCAATTGAAAGCCTGCGTGCGCTAGTACCTCTTGCCACGAGTTCCCAGAATCCTTTGCGGTTCTACCCCTGAATGACGTCACATTTTAAATCTCTATATAATATGCATGTTAAATTTTATATTTGGGGTGAAATATCAAGTCTTTTCAAGTAAACCGGTTCAAGTCCAATTCAAGTCCCAGGTCATTGGTGTAAAAGTCCAAGTCAAGTCACAAGTCTTAGAACATTTTTTCAAGTCAAGTCTAAAGTCATAAAATTAATGACTCGAATGTGACTCGAGTCCACACCTCTGCCACTGAGTGTCTACATGTTCTGTCTCTGGGACACTGTCCCCCTCCTGCCTAATTGGTATGCTGACTGGCAGGTGTAAGCTCTTCCTCATTTCAAGCCAAGTCTTCTCTCTCACACTTGCTTGCTCTTCTCAGTCTCTTCCCTTCTGCTTTTCCTCTATCTTAATAACTTATACAAGTACTGCACATGGTACTGTTAACTTTAGATTAGAGCTGGGCGATAGAACGATAACGATATGTATCGCGATATAACTTTTACTCGATAGAGAAATTAAGCTATCCCGATAGACCTCGCTGCTCTTGTCCTCAAAAAAAAAAAAAAAAAGGTCAGCCAATCCAAATTAAGTAGCGCAGAGCCGAACCAATCACAGCCGCAGCGTCACATCGCGTGACTTGTTACGTACAGCACAAGTGCCAAGCCGCACGTGTGTTTGTTTGGGAAGCAGCCAGCGGGTAATGGAGCCAGCGCGTAATGGAGGAAATGAGTGTGCCGACTAGAAAAATCAACCGAGCGTGACCGAAGAGAAAACATGATGGTTCCAATGCCGGAGAGATTGTCGAACGGAAGAGCCATAGAAGTTCCGTAGGGTGAAGGTATTTCGGCTATTTCAAGTCTGACAAAAAACAGAGTAGCGTGCACTGTAAATTGTGCCGAAAGCAAGTCTGGAAATACAATAAACTGGTGCATGCGTCACACTGTGCGCCACGTTATTGTTTCTGTGAAATGAATTTCTACAATACTGTTAATTCTACTCTCTGCAGTGTTTAAATGCTCACATATACACACAGTTACTGTCCCTCCACACATACGACTCGGTTCTGCTTCTATGCCCCAGCTTTGTTTACTTTTTCCCACCGAGGCTTCTAGACTTCTGATTGGCCAACATTTCTGCACGGTTAGGAATCTAGCGCCACCTGCTGCTTTGGCATGTTCATAGCAGCGTTTTCCTTCATTTCTGCCTTTATGTGTGGACGGGATTATTTTTTAAAACGAAAACGGAAAATCTCCGTTTTCACAAATACCCGTGTACGTGTGGACGTAGCCTCAGTGTCTGACTGGAAGCGCTAATTCGTCATTCGGCTTTTGTCAGACTAAAGTAACTGTTAAAACTGTTTGAAAAGCTAAGCTATACAACAAGGAGAGATTGAGAATTTCCTTTTAGTTCTCAGTTTATTTGATATTGAAAAAAGTTAGTCAGTTTTGTCTGTTCTTCTGTAAAACAAACTAAGATTTATTTTTAGAATTAATATTTTGTTTCTAAGTGGAATTGACAATTTAGTCTGTTTCGTTTGTTCTATTTTGAAACTTAAACGCTTTAGCGGCTGCCTTTTGTGTAGTTTGCAATATTTGCCTTTATTTATCTGAAAAAGTCTCATGTTCCTTAAGTACATCTACCCTGTTGAACTTATTATGGGAAATAAATATTTAAATAAAAACAAGCTGCTGATTATTTCACATTTTACTTGTGAGCAACGGCACATTTAAATCTTACAAATATAGTTATTTGGCTTATATCGTGATAGATATCGTTATCGCCTGAAATGAAAAAAACATATCGTGATATGAAAAAATCTCATATCGCCCAGCTCTACTTTAGATGTTCAAAATCTTGAAATAACAATCTTCATTATTTTGTTAATAGATTTTTGTAGCCATGTTATTTTAATTAGTATGGCTTCTTTGGGGGGTTTGGCTTTTGGTGAACAGCCAAAATTGTTTTTAGCTAGTGGGTCTTAGTAACTGTTCAGACTAACCCTCATATATTCTACTGTAAAAATACAAATATATGTCAACATGTAATTGCATTTGTTATGTAAATAAGATAAATTAATGCATTTATAGATTAATAATTTCCCAAAATTGACTGTCTCCATTTAAAGCAGCGGTAAGCACTACCGGAACTGTTTTAAGTCCCGTGCATCACGTGACACCCCGAAGTCTGAACCCACTGTTGGGAACGACCCTCCGGCACTTGCCAGTAGTGATGGGATTTCCGGATCTTTTTAGAGAACCGGCTCTTTCGGCTTGACTCACTAAAGAGTCAGCTCTTTCAGCTCCCAACCGGCTCTTCAGGTTGTTTTGTTGCTTTAACTATCAACAACAATATACAATTATGCACAAAAGGAATTAGTAATATAAAGAAACGTGGTTTTCTTTATGCATGTATGTGTGTGTATATATATAAATAAATAAATATTTATGGGGGTCCCTAGAGACGAAATGCGTCCAAAACTACAAAGCACTTAGATTATCTATCTATCTCAACACGGCCCCTAGCATCCTGGAGCACTTCCGTTGTGTTTTGGAGTTTGTACGTGCTTTGTCTCTAGGGGCCACTGTAAATATACTTTTATTTATTCACTCCACAAAATGTAATAAATAAAATACAAAAACCAACTATTTACATTTCAACTTTTAACTACTTCAATTTTCAGCTTTTTCCTTTTAAACAAATATAAAGTGAAGCAACACAAAACACTGCAAACCACAACACAATAAAATATGAAAAAAAAAAGAACGCTCAGATCTTTAATTAATCAGAATCAGAATCAGAATCAGAATACTTTATTGATCCCTGGGGGAAATTATTTATTAAATTAAGGGGGACGTTGGCATTTAGAAATATTAATATCACACTCAACTGACTTCGTTTTATCTTCCCATTGCACTGATGGTTCTTAGGTGCCTGTGCATGTTGTTTGTGGAGCCGGCTCTATATGATATCCTTTTCTTGTAGACTCTACACTCTGCCTTTGTTTTGTCAATAAGATTGAAATGGTTCCAGGCTTTGCTTCTTTTCTTGGTGTCACTCATTTTCTTTACTGTACCTTTCCAATGTGATGGTGTTGTCTCTTGTTGCTCCTGGCTCTCTTTCTTTCCCTCTCCCTCCTGCTCTTGTTGTGTGCTGATATGAGTGTAACTACGGCCCTGCCCCCTCAGCTCAGCGCTGGGGGGAGGGGTGCAAATGCAAGGCTCTGTTTGCCATCTCTTCTCAGCGCAAACACAAGGGTGACTTGCAGCGTGAAGCAAAAAAAAGTGAAAGAGAGGGCAGGAGAAGGGAAAAAACAAAAACAAAAACCCCGACTACCAATAAGGAGTCGGATCGCATCGTTCACTTCAAAGAATCGGATCTAAGAGCCATTTCGTTCGCGACCGACCCATCACTACTTGCCAGCCAATAGCTAGGTTTCATTTGACGTAGACTTGACGTCGACGTAAAGCGCGAAATTTGACTGGCGGTCGGAAGTGAAAAAGATAAGCGCAAAATCACAGACAGACAGTACGCAAAATGCCTATGTCCTGTTGTGTTTACGGATGCTCCAGTAGGTCGACCAGAGAAACTGATAAACGGTATTTTAGGGTACCAAAAATAGCCCAACGAAGAGGAGAAAAATGGAAAATTCTAACCGAAAAACGTAGGAAAAAATGGATTTTAAATTTACGTTTACAGTCGGGAGGAGCAGAGTCTGCCAATGCCCGTGTCTGCAGCGACCACTTCGTCAGAGGTAATGTTATGTTTGCAAACGAACTTATTAGCATTAGGTTGTCGTTAAATTCTCGTTTACTTAGTGCTTTTAAGTTAGTAGTCTAATATTGACTTGATTGGGACTATAGGCTGCCCAAGTGCTTTGGATGACGAAGAGTCGGAGGACTGGGCTCCGACGGTCAATCTCGGCTACGAACGAAAACCCAGATCGGAATCAGTTCTCAAACGAGAGAAAAGAATGAAGCTTAAGGCAGAACAGCATCGATGTGCAGAGGCGATTTTGGATATGCAACAGACGGCTGAGAGCCCGGATTTGAGCCTAGTGACAGTGGAGAACAGGCTACTAACCCTGCCATACAATTGCAATGAGCTGCAATCACTTCTCCATCCTCCTTTGCAATTACCCAAGTCTTCAGAGGTGTCTCGTTAGACCGCTGAGAATGGTTTACCTTGAAACAAACAACTGTCACTCTAACGAAGTCCTAAGGATGTGGCATGTTTGTTGACGTTAAAGCCGCTACCGCTAACTGTTAGCGTGTTTAAGATAAAGCAATATAAGAACAAACACTCACCCTTGCAAACACCAAACTGTATCCATCACGGAGACGTTTTGTTCCAAGGTTGTGGACCCACCCGCTGACAAAAAAATTGTACGCCTCCAGACTCTTGAAAGCTTTCATTTGCTGCCTAGTGTAGTAAGAAGTCTGGAGGACCAAGTAGTTGGTGATATCCACAGCCTCGATAGTAGGCAAATCCTTTACTTCTGTGGTGTATTCGGACATTTTCAAAGAATACGGATCACGTCCGATATATTTTTTAACTATCTGTTTATATCTCTCCCGAGAAACGGGGTCTAAAGTTGCACAATAGCTGCTCTCCTGACTCTCCACAGTGTCCTCCATGTTTACTTCCGCCCTCCACTCAAAAATCGCGCTGCCTCCGCACGTCATCAGAACCACGTGACCGCAACCCAACTATTCCATGAAAGGAGCGTGCTGACGTCTTATTTCGGCGCCCGTTGGAAATGTTTTTAATAGCCTTAGCCGTCTATATCCGACGATCAACTTATTCTGTCTTACTTTAAATCAAACGCTGAAGTCGTACCCAGACTTGGAATGTAAAATTTGTAATCTGTATGAAAGTCAAATGACTTCCGCGATTATATGTGCGATAAACATCCTCACCAGACCTCTTAAAGGTAAGTGGACTGTTTTACAGCGTTAATCTAAATAAACGCATGTATTCCGGAAGCACATCGGTTAAGTACATTGAATAATATAAAGCAAATATTTTAGCTGTCTTAACTTTTGCCTTTGGTCTCACAGTCGGTAGAGAACGTCTTTGGTTTAAGATAAGATAACCTTTATTAGTCCCACACGTGGGAAATTTGTTTTGTCACAGCAGGAAGTGGACAGTGCAAAAGTTATGACGCAAAAATTAGAATACAATAAGAATAAATACAGTACACAGCTGTACAGAATAGAATAAAATAATATACTATATACAGTAGAATAAAATAGAATAAAAATATACAATAAGATAAAAATAGAATACGAATGCTATATACAACTGAGTAAAAATACAACGATGCCAGAAAAGATTATTGCACTTAGTGTTATTGCACATGTGTGGATGTGTGTGTTTGTTTCTGGCTACAGCTGGTGATTTGTCAAAAAACAAACAAAAAAACAAAACAAAAACGAAAAAACCCCCAAGTTGATTTATAATTTTTAATTTATTCTCCAATACCTGCTTATATAATTATGATTATGATTCTGGAAGCTAAACGCTTCAAAACATCGTACCCCTAAAAGTAAAAAAGGATGACAGATGTACTTGAGGACACTTTTAATGTGTATATTATGATGTTTAGAGAAAACAAGCCCAATTATTATATATTGTTGTAGGATCTACCTTACAATATAAAGCGACTTGAGATGACTGATGTTGTGATTTGGTACTGTATTAATAAAACGGAATTGAATTGAATTTAATATTTTTCTCTCATTAAAAAAGGTTTATAGTGTTGTATAGAAGTTTTGTGTAGTGTGATGTTCTGTGTGTCTGCAGAGGTATCTGCACATGAGGCTCAACTGTCACATCAGGAGGTCCTTCTGGCAGCTCTGCGGGCCAACTGGGCCCATCTCCTGGAGCAACTTCAAAGGGAGAGCAACTTTGAGGTTGTGAAGAGGCTAAGGGAGGAGGTTAAGGCAACAGCAGATTGGTTCTGTGTGGATACAGATGATGCCACATGGGCTTTTGTCCAGGAATGCCTCCTGCTGCTACTCACGTTATCACGTCACCTTTCTGATGAACTGGAGCGTTTCCAACAGGATCAATCTTGCTTGGCACCAAAAAGTCGTACCCCTGAGATGGCCCCACCTTTAGCCCCTGACATCCTCAGCATCACCCAGCAGAAGACAATCGGAGCTGCTCTGCAGTTTGTGGTTTGTCTGGGGCTCTGCCCATACTTGGCCCCTGGAGTGGGTGTCCCACTAGGACGGAGGTCAGCTTTTGGAGCCATGGTGGAAAAACTAGTCCATGTGGGCCCGGTGTCTGGAATGGCACGCCGCCTTCTTACCACCACTAAGGTCCTGTTGGAGCTGGCAGAGTTATCGTCTCTTGCCACACTCGTGTTCACCCGATATCTGGGAGACATTATTGCAGCAATATGCCAGCTGGGATACATGCCACACCACAAGGATGAAAAGGTAATTATTGTTCTCACTGTCAGGATTATTTTTGCACAAATTGAAATGTCAGGGAATAATGACGTAACTGACTTAATAGTGGGGTAGGCAGGGTGGGAGATGGGTTTTTGTTTTTAATTTTTGAGACCCAGCAGTCTCTTTGGAAGATACTGTTTTAATTTTCTTTCGTTCTTCTTGAATGTTTTTTTTTTTTTTTTAATGCAGCTGCTCAGTGCTGAGGAATGTCAAACATGTAAGGAGACCCTCAAGACCCTCCTTGGAAAAGTGTACCAGCCGATTGTCATCAAAGAGCTCCTTATTCTCCAAGGAGGAGCCAAACAGGTGATAATGACGGCATGGTTTTTATTTGACAAATATAAATTTGTGCTGCTGGATGGTGATTTGTTTGCTTGAAATCACCCCAAAGTTCAGACAAACTTCATCAAGGCTTATTGTTCTGATTTCCTCATTGGATCAATTCATTTGGGCTGCTGTGTAGGTCATGTTTTTTAATCTTATTCAATCTTTGTAAGCCTGTTTGTTTTTCACATAATAATAAAGATTTTACTTCAGAGGTCTCACTTTAGATGTCTCCTTCCTTTCAGTCTGGTCCAGTTCAGAGCTCCAGTGGTTGCAGCTGCAGGGCTCCAGCTTGGCTGAGGCGTCTGTGTGGTCAGCTGCTGTCTGAGCGACTGATGCAGCCCAGTGGTGTGCAGGCTGTTATCAGAGCAATTCTGGAGGGTGGCACAGGTGAGAAGTGTAATTGCAGCCAGCATGTACAGTATTTTGAAAAGAATTAGCACATCATGAAGAAGTGGAAATGTTGTGGTTGGTGTATCACCAGCTTGTGATCACTAATTCATCTATGAAATCTGAATCATATAAAATGCTGCCAGAAGATAATGTGAGCTCTAGAAACAAGTACAAAGTCCACAGACCAGTGGGTGATGCCAATTGTGCCAATATATGTCTGTGGTTCCAACCAAATAGACGCACTGTTTCTGTCCTGTTTCAGGGGGTGAGTCAGACTGGAGGAAATGCGATGCTGTGGCAAAGATCCTCATTGCCTGCCCTCAGCAGTCTGCCTCAGCTGACGCCTACTTCAGACACATCTGCCCTCAGGTCATCCCCTGTGTTTGTGGAGAGTACATCACAATGACAGTCACCTGTGTTACACAACCTTAATCAGTATTTGACTGATCCTTACCTTTATCCTAACCATAAGCTAAAACTAACGCTGTCCTTATGGACTCCTTCTTGCTTTAACCAGTTTTCTTTATTCATTTTTCTGTCTAGTTTATATACTCTTTACATTTCTTGTTTAAATAAATCAGCTTGCTTGCTGTTTGTGTTGTTTTCCAGATCCTTGAACTCCTGCACTTCAAAGACAAGCTGACATCCCGTCAATTCCAGCTTGTGGCCACCAGGGCGGTGATCTTTATGGTGCAAGAAAGATCTAGCTTTGCCGAAAAGTACCTTCTCAGCCCTCTGCTTGCTGCACTGCACCATTGCACCACTATCCCCAGTCAGTAACACAACCATCTTCATCTCTACGTCATAATATGACAAGATAAAAAAAAATATATATATACAGTGGGGCAAAAAAGTATTTAGTCAGCCACCGACTGTGCAAGTTCCCCCACCTAAAATGATGACAGAGGTCAGTAATTTGCACCAGAGGTACACTTCAACTGTGAGAGACAGAATGTGAAAAAAAAATCCATGAATCCACATGGTAGGATTTGTAAAGAATTTATTCGTAAATCAGGGTGGAAAATAAGTATTTGGTCAATAACAAAAATACAACTCAATACTTTGTAACATAACCTTTGTTGGCAATGACAGAGGTCAAACATTTACTATAGGTCTTTACCAGGTTTGCACACACAGTAGCTGGTATTTTGGCCCATTCCTCCATGCAGATCTTCTCGAGAGCAGTGATGTTTTGGGGCTGTCGCCGAGCAACACGGACTTTCAACTCCCGCCACAGATTTTCTATGGGGTTGAGGTCTGGAGACTGGCTAGGCCACTCCAGGACTTTCAAATGCTTCTTACGGAGCCACTCCTTTGTTGCCCGGGCGGTGTGTTTTGGATCATTGTCATGTTGGAAGACCCAGCCTCGTTTCATCTTCAAAGTTCTCACTGATGGAAGGAGGTTTTGGCTCAAAATCTCACGATACATGGCCCCATTCATTCTGTCCTTAACACGGATCAGTCGTCCTGTCCCCTTGGCAGAAAAACAGCCCCATAGCATGATGTTTCCACCCCCATGCTTCACAGTAGGTATGGTGTTCTTGGGATGCCACTCAGTATTCTTCTTCCTCCAAACATGACGAGTTGAGTTTATACCCAAAAGTTCTACTTTGGTTTCATCTGACCACATGACATTCTCCCAATCCTCTGCTGTATCATCCATGTGCTCTCTGGCAAACTTCAGACGGGCCTGGACATGCACTGGCTTCAGCAGCGGAACACGTCTGGCACTGCGGGATTTGATTCCCTGCCGTTGTAGTGTGTTACTGATGGTGACCTTTGTTACTTTGGTCCCAGCTCTCTGCAGGTCATTCACCAGGTCCCCCCGTGTGGTTCTGGGATCTTTGCTCACCGTTCTCATGATCATTTTGACCCCACGGGATGAGATCTTGCGTGGAGCCCCAGATCGAGGGAGATTATCAGTGGTCTTGTATGTCTTCCATTTTCTGATGATTGCTCCCACAGTTGATTTTTTCACACCAAGCTGCTTGCCTATTGTTGATTCACTCTTCCCAGTCTGGTGCAGGTCTACAATACTTTTCCTGGTGTCCTTCGAAAGCTCTTTGGTCTTGGCCATGGCGGCGTTTGGAGTGTGACTGTTTGAGGCTGTGGACAGGTGTCTTTTATACAGATGATGAGTTCAAACAGGTGCCATTCATACAGGTAACGAGTGGGGGACAGAAAAGCTTCTTACAGAAGACGTTACAGGTCTGTGAGAGCCAGAGATTTTCCTTGTTTGAGGTGACCAAATACTTATTTTCCACCCTGATTTACGAATAAATTCTTTACAAATCCTACCATGTGAATTCATGGATTTTTTTTTTTCACATTCTGTCTCTCACAGTTGAAGTGTACCTCTGGTGCAAATTACTGACCTCTGTCATCATTTTAAGTGGGGGAACTTGCACAATCGGTGGCTGACTAAATACTTTTTTGCCCCACTGTGTGTGTGTGTGTGTGTGTGTGTGTGTGTATATATATATATATATATATATATATATATATATATATATATATATATATATATATATATATATATATATATATATATATATATATATATATATATATATATATTGGGGGGGGGGGGGGGTTAATACCCAACATACTTCTCTGAAAGGTTCTGCAAACTCTCTCCTGGAGCCTTAAAAGGTTGATTCTGTTCATCTGGACGTAGTGTTTTTAGTGGGAGAAACGTTTAGTCGCTCATCCAAGTTACTGAATGTTTCTCCCATTGAAAACGCTACGTCCAGATGAACAGAATCAGCCTTTTGGGATTTACTTCCCTGGATGATTGAGCATGCATCAAGACTTCCCTTCTGGAATTTTATATATGTAATAAACTGTAATTTGGCATCTTAAAAAAAAAAAAAAAGTGCTGTCTTGGTACACAGTAAACAATAGTTTATTTTATCATGAAAGTTTTGATTTGCTTAAAGAACACACTGGTGGATTAACCATTATAGAAACATCCAACATTTGTTAATACCAAAAATTCCAACACTATTAACTTAGGCCACCTGTGGCATAAAGCTCACATTGGGTTGGTAGTCTTATACATTTGTTAAGTAATGCACATGACTACGATATATGCTAACAACTAAAGCCAGTATCAAAAGGTGAGTTTGACTGAGGATGAGGATTTACTTTGTGTAATTCATGTAGGAAGATGTCCAGGCTGTGTTGTCAGCACTTTGCATCAGCTGTGGTTTAAAAGTGCTTTATAAATAAAGGTGGATGGATGGATGAGCAGTATATGGATGATAAATCAGTTTATGTGCATTTTTCCAGGTGAGTGTGATTCCCAAACTGCTGTGGAAGAGTCAGAACTGACACAGTGTGTGGAAGATGTATACAAGGTGAGGACGCAAGGTCTTTACAGACATGTAAAAGCAGGAATGTAAGAGGAGTGAATTTCTTTCATCTAACAGAGCTCTTTGGGAAGGATGTGTCCGGCATTGAGGATGTTGGTGGAGTAGAATAGGGCCATCAAGATGATCTCTGAATGTGCCATCCAGCATCTTCCTAATAACTAGGTCCAGTGTATTCCATTTTTTTTAGCCAGCCTACTCATGCTGCATTATTGTATTGCCTCTTCCTATTCTTCTGCTTTAATCCAGCTGAACTGTGGTCTTTGAGTAACCTGCGTTTGAGTTTCATTGAATTGTTGTTGCAGTTGAGTCAGACATGTCTTCTCAGTGGCGTTGAAGTAGCATAGAAAAAAGTGCTTGTGCGAGTGGGTGAATGAGGCAAGTTGTAAAGCGCTGTGAGTGCTCAGAGTAGAAAAGTGTGATTATAAGAACCAGCGTATTTACCATTTACGAAGACCACAGATTAACTTTTGTAACAGTATCTAGTGAAAACTGCAGAACTTGAATAAATTGATTTGAATGAAATGTCATTAAAAAAGAACCATCAGCTGATTTCATGCCTGTACCTGCAGCTTGTGGCTTTGATAAACAGAATTCTTTCACAGGGTGAATCCTGGTCGTGCTGTTTACTTGATGCTTGTCTTGTGTCTCCTGTTGCTGCCAGGTCTGCATGGTTGAAAACACTCCCTCAGCTTCTCTTCTCAGAGCTCTAGAAGAAGTTCTTCCTGTTATCTTCACACTCTTCTGTTTTACCAAGAAGAATGTTTCTCACCTCCGGTAAACATTTTTTGTTTTTAGCTGCGATTTAACTTCGTTTCATTCTTCAGCTTCTTTTTTCATCAGTTTGTGTATTTAAATGCATTCATGCCTTAGAGCAGCGGTCCCCAATCTTTTTTGCGGTGCCGAAAAAAAAAAAGTTTTATGCATAACACATGTGAAAAGACCCAGGAAAACCGAGTTAACCATAAACCCGATAATAAAATAACGCTAAAAAAACGATAAAACCCTGAAAAGCATGCATTTCACACCTGAGCCTCAACGCTCGCGGCCCGGTACCAAACGACTCCGTGGCCCGGGGGTTGGGGACCGCTGCCTTCGAGTGTGTAATGGATGTGGCTACAATAATATTACCCTTTGCCGTGTGGATCACTGCTAATTGGTTGGATACTTTGACCAACACTTTTTTTTCTAAACCTGAGTTGACCATTTTGGAAGAAAGGGTTGAAGGATTCAGTTTTGGTCTTGGTGTAATCACAATTAAAATGCTGCTCAACAAACATTTTTAGTCACTAATTTTGTTGGAAAAGTTAAACTGATTCTGGATGTAGAACACAGTAATTACCTGTGTGCGCTCTGTGCTCCACAGCGCCCCCTGTCAGGAGATCTTGCTGTGGTACTTGACCCACGCTGAGATGTCTGCAGCCTTGTCAATGCTGAGGCAGCTTTCAGGCCTCCAGAGAGGGAATAACCAGGTGGCAGCAAACTTCCACTTCACTGCTGGCAGTGAAGGAGGGGCCAGGCTCAGCTGCAGAGAGAGCTGCAGGTAATGATGTTAAACATACAGATGACAGATCCTAAGTATTAAAAACCTTAATTTAAAGTAAAAAATAAAAGCACAGCAATGTAAAAATGTTACATTACAAGTAAAATGTTCAAGTTTTACAAGTTAAGTGTTTATTAATACATCTTTAATGACATGCAAAAATCTGAATTTGGTTTTCGTCTGATCCACAAGGTGTCGACAGTATACAAACAACAAGAAGCAGTCGAACAGCACAAAGCTGACAGGCAGTGTTTAGTTTTAAGGGAATATTGTTTTATTTTGCTTTCAAACATCGTGCACAAATAGATAATGAACATTTGGTATTAATTGGTAAATAACTGTACATGAACCACTTGAGCTTGTTATATAATTTTATACTATAGTATATTTCTAACTAACTAGGCAGCTTATTCTTTCAATGCAAACACAGGCAGTATTTGGCCTTGCAGAAGAGGTCAGAGGTCCAAAGTAATATAATATTTAGAATCTCATTATATTGTTCCCTATATGCTTACATAAGTTGTCAATATGAAGAATTAAGCATTAAGAAACATAGTTTGCCTCTGTATTTGAAAATCGCATATCATCTCATAAGGGAGATGATTTAAAAATGGGGCAAGTTAGAATAATGAGGGATGTATGTGTGTGATCACTTATGACTGGTTTTATTTAACCAAACATTAATGGGGCGTCCAAAAAAACATAATGCTTAAGCAGAGTAGTATATTAAATATGTTCTTTCTGATGCTGTTTCCCAGTGATGAAGATGATGAGATGTATGAGAGACTGTCAGGGGACCAGTGGAGAGTGGAGTGTCTGATGCACCTGCTGGCTGAGCTCAAAGACTGTGATCTGCCAGGAGACTTTTTCCTTGACCTGCTGCAGGTAAACAGGGATGCACGAGGATGGACTGCTGACCTATGATGGTCAAAAGTGAGGGTTACTTCCAGCATTCAATCATTACCTCTCAGTCTTAAATGACTGATGAAATATTATCATCACCCTGCCAGGTGGAAACCCAAGTTTGTGAATGCAATAACTTGATAACAAGGCAACATAGGATTTTGAAATTCATACCGTAGGTGCATCTGCTAAAAATCTTTGAGCTTGAAATTAAGTGACCTCGACTTCAAGGTGACCTCTGACCTTGACCTCAAAGCCCCCACTCCTAGGACCCCACCAAGATGGACCAGTCAACGATCCAAGTCAACTCTTACATGTCCTCCAATTTCCTGATTCCTGATTTCCTGAAAGAATAATGAATCTAATTAGTTGAACAACCAAATATTGCAGTGAAAATCAGAACAAAATGTTTTAATTTGCTTTATTTATATTATTTTTTTGGCCATTTTCATTTAAATATGGATCAGTTTTAAAAGAACTGAACCTCATAAATAGTGCTTATGTGAGCTTTCATCAGCCTCAGTAGAAATTGATCATTTTATGTAGTTATGATTGGGAATTGGAGTGTTTTATGTCTAGATTATATTACAGTGTTTGCTCTGTGACAGAAAGCAACCTCAGATAACTTTGCTCCTTCTGTAGGAGCTCACCAGCTGGGCCGTTGCAGATGAAGAAACAAAGGATGAAGAAGAGGTTGACATGTCGGCCATGACGCTGCTGGAAGTGGAGCAGCAGCTACTGGGTCGAGCTGAGAAACAAGCCCAAAGACTGGCTTTGCTTCATGTACTGGCTACGATGGTTGAGTCCCTGCAGCACGCTCATCTCCTGAGAAAAACAACACAGGTGAGTGGAGACATACAGAAACGCATGAAATTAGTCTTAAAAGGTATACAGATCTGATGTGATCCAGAGGTGTAAAGTATGACAATGATTGTGTATATATTTTGAGCAGAAATGAGTGTACCAGTCCATACACTAAAAGAGGGCAAGTTAAACACATGTAGCAGTATTTTACAATTGCTTATGTGAAAATGTTAACGTTGATAATTTACACACACATTTTTAAGGTCAATGTCAAAAATCAGATTATTTCTGCTCTCAAAACTCTTCTTGTGCATGCAGATGTCTTTAAAAAATAAATACATTTCTGACATTCTTTTTGCTCATTTACGGATTCTTAAATATGTGTGCACGATACACACAGGTCACATGTGTAGATGGGGTTTGAGGCTCCTCAATGTTTCAGTAATATAATGTTTGTTCAAGTACTAGTAGGAAACGGGGAATTCAACTTCCTGTGAATTCCTGTTTTTCTAAATAAGCAGAACGACTGATCACCCCTCTACTAGAAAACATACATTTACCACTACCAATATTTTACTCCATCTCTGTCACCTGTATAATCTGTCACTATTAACTTTTTTTTTTATTGCTCAGTATTAGTGTATCAATCCAAGCATGCGTGTGTGAGTACTCAAAATGTAAACACTAATCACCGTACACATTTTAAAATCTTAGTTTATCCTTGTGAATCTTTTTTTACACGTGTAAACCTTTGTTTTTACTAATTTCGCTCTATACAAGATTTGTGAGTGGAGATAATGAGATCTTATGCAGCACTCCATCACTTTGCTTCTTGCTCAGACAGACCTTACTCACCTTGGGGTCGTTTTCCTGCTGAAAAATTAATGATTTTCCCAGTAAGATCAAAGCTGTGCTGCAGCATGTTGTGGTAGCCATGCTGGTTAAATGTCACCTTGAATTCTCAAATAAAGCTTCTGGTCTGGACCTTCTGGACCAAACACAACATTTATACAGCAAGCCATTACCAGATTGGATTTGAATTGATTCGATATATGTAATTTAGTTTCTCCTAGACAGAAGGAACAGAATGGATGTCTTCAGTGTCATTTTTCCTAAAGCAGATGACTTCAGTTTTGCACTGTCACTGTCAGTTGACGGCACAAGTGGAGGGCTGTTACTGGTTTTGGAGCAGTTGGGACTTTAATGCATCGTTCTTCGTGCAATCGAACCGAAAGCAATATTAATATGTGCAGTCCTCAAAGTTGTAGACACAAGACCTGAAATCAGATGAAAGGACACATGTATTACCCATCAGTTTCTGGAGTTCACATTTTTGGACCTCACCACACTTACCATGTTAGTTTTTGGAGGCCGTGCTTGGGCTAAATTACTGGTCAATGCTGAGAAGCTTGGTTATCAAGATGCATCCACACACTGCACAGGTGCAACACACAGACACTCATTTCTGCTCATTTGTACTAAGTGAAAGGCTAAAAAATACTATAATTTTATTTCCCAACAGTGAAGCATAAACTTCTTAGAAGTTTCAAAGAAAAAGAAAAAATTTAAAAATAATCCATCTAAATTTTTCAGCTTTGGGTATAAATTCTAGTACTTTATTAGTATGCTATTTATGATAGTATTTGTTACAATCATATACACCTATGCTTGCTAATATCTTAGCACTTCACCCTTTTCAAATGAATTTTGTCACTTCAGTTTTTCAAATTGCTTTTGTTGTTTTTAGTCTTTCTACATTTGCCTCCCTGATGTTTCATCACTGAGCAACTGACCCCTGTCTGGGTTTGTTATAGGTTGTGGACTTTATGATGTCTCTGCTCCAGAGGGCCTGTGCGGGCCTGGATCTGACCGCTGGGCTGAATGCTGGCAGTGCAGCAGAGAGCCAGACACTGAGAATGGGGATGGGTCTGGTGTCTGCGCTGTTGTCTGAGCCTCAGGTATGCACAAGTGACTGATAACTCCATTCTGCTGCATGTGGCTCTTTCACGTTCAGTTCATAATGTTCTGTAGTTTCATTTTTTGTAGCTTTGATTATACATTATATTTGTACAATAACAGAGTATCTGCAGGTCTTGAGCATTAATTTTGCTCAAGACAGCAGCTTCAGTTAAATTTCAAAGGTCATTTTCTATGTGTTTTTATAGACGGCTACAGTTGGTAGTTGTTTGTTATTTTGGGGGGTTTTAAGAAAGGTTTTTAATTACCTTCAACCATAAAAGGTGATGTAGGAGCTTCAAATTGTTAATCTGGGCATATCTACTAAATATCTCAGATGAGTCCAAATCTCAGTGACCTCAACCTCTCAGAGGTCACTTTTTCCTGAAAATCTAATGAATGCAATAACTTGAGAAAAAGGAGATAAAGAATTTTGAATTGATACCATAGGTGTGTCTTCTAAGAGGCTGAGAGGTAGCACCGGTGGTCGCCAGTAATTTTAAGTCATTCTAAACCTGTGATGTTCATATGTTGACTTTGTTTTACAAAATGCATCCCTCTATTTCTTGCTGCTTATCTGCTATCATGCCTCACATAACACTAGATAGCTTTTTAAAAAAAACATTTAGAATTTTTATTTAAGGAACGTTTTGAGACTCTGAGGATGTACATATGCCTGTTATATGGAGATCTAATCAGGTAGTATAATTCCAGCTTTAGCTATTATGTACTTCTGTGTACATGTGCAAACAATTTGAAATCTGTTTTTTGAAGAACATTAAAGCAACATTAAAAACAAAGTTTTAGAACTTTAACACACTTTATAACAGTAAATGCATAACAGAAACTCTCAAGAAACCCTTACATTTGACTTTACAGTTCAGTGTGGAGGACTACTTGTCGATGTCAAAGCTGCTGCCACCTCTGGAGATACTCTCTCAGCAGCATCCTGACGTGATTATTCAGGAGCTAGCGTCCAACCTGAGAGCGGTCATTGCCACTCACGGGGCGTACCGCCCTGACAGCAGCAGTGAGGCTATCTCTGTCACTGACGCACCGCCCCCCAGAAACCATAAAACAGCTGTAAAAAATGTAGTGAAAGGTGAAGCAAACGACTCACATAAACCTGCCCAAAGCCATGAAAGACTTACAGCATCTTCTGGAGGGTCAAGAATAAGTCCAGGATGTGAAGGACAGATCTCTGGCTCCAGTGACTCTTGCCCTCCTTCCAAGCCCATCTCTGACTGGCTGATAGAGGCATGTGACCCAGACGTGCCAACAAGAGCGTACGCCCTGAGGGTACTGACACAAATGGTGCAACATAGAAAGCCAGAGGCCATCCAGGCGCAGGAGAAAATCCTGACGGTAAGTTACCTGGTAGCTGCTCTGTTTGTTGGTTTTTTTGTTTTAAATATGTTTTGGCTTTTTTGGTGTTTTCATTTTTTTTGTTCTGTTCTTTTTCTTTTTTTTTTAACTTAGGCTTTTCTTTTCTTTTTGTTTGTCAAGTTGAGTAGATGTTATGTTCTTCACATTTGCAAGTCCTGTATAAATTAAAATTATAAATTAAATTTTTAGGTAGAGAAATTTGATTCAAGTACTTTATTTCAAAATAAATTAAATGATTATCCACACATATAATATACAGGAGTTGGTGTGGCCTGTGTAGAGCGGGTGAGATACTGAAGCGTTAGTTGCTCCCAGTGTGTTCATCTTAGTGTGACAGTATGTCAGTGTTAAATAGAAAAAACATTTAGACATTGTAACGGTGGACCCAAGAAATACCAGCCGGAGCGACTTTGACAATGCAGAACTTTTTATTAAACTCGGGGTTGTACGTGGACACATATACTCCCGCGCTCTCTTTCTCTGCTGTCACCTCCGTCTCCGTCTGTCACTGCCAACATATAAAGAGACACAATCACTGTCAGATCCCAGCACACCTGTTCACCCCGCCCCTGCGCCGCCCCGGGAGCTCACTGCGTCACCCCTCCTCTGCAGCTGGCCAAGGACCACACCCACGCCACAGACATTAAATAGAAAATCATTATATAAGAACCAGTATCATTACCATTTGCAGCACTGTACAAAGGTCTTCAGCTACCCCTCATTTCTGTATATATTTTGCTAGGAGGATCTTAAGGCCATCTTAAAGCTATCTGTTACATTGTTAAAGCAATGATCATACTGCAGATTATATTATGCTGGTAAAATACTTTTGTTCATCCCCACAAACTGCGTCCAGCAATTTATTAAAAGTTGTTTAAACTGGTCACGAGCTGTGGGTAGTGACCGAAAGTACGAGATTGTGGATACAATCGGCAGAAATGAGCTTCTTCTGAAGGGTGGCTGGTCTCTCTTTTAGAGAGAGGGTGAGAAGTTCAGCCATCCGGGAGGGGCTCAGAGTAGAGCCGCTGCTCCTCCACATTGAAAGAAGCCAGTTGAGGTGGTTCTGGCATCTGACAAGGATGCCTCCTGGGTGAGGTGTTCTGGGCATGTCCCACCAGGAGGAGGCCCTGGGGCAGACCCAGGACACACTGGAGAGATTATATCACTCCATAAGACCTGTTATGCCCCCCATGGTGTACTAGTTAACACTTTCACTTGGCAAGTGAAAGGTCACTGCTTTGATGTCAGGAAGGGCATCCAGCTTGAAGCTTTGCCAAATCATGCAGGGGAGCAGCTAACGTAGCTTTTACTCCAAAAAACCAGTTGTCACTGATTCTCAGCCCAGTTCTTGAGTAATTTAGCGTACCATAGCTTTTCCTCCCAGTTTCCCTTCCTATGGTTAATAATGGCTTCTTGATATCTACTCTTCCATTGAGCCCATTTCTGTTTAGGCTTTTGTGAACAGCTCTCAAGTCTGTGTCAAGTTTTAGATGGATTTTTTTTCTTTTCCATGTTCATCTGGTGTATTTTTTTTTTGGCACACATACAATAAAATCTGTCACAGTGTGTTATTGTTTCAAAAAAAAAAAATGTGAGCACTGGCAATATCTTTGTCTCTTGAGACTTCTATAATAAATGAGGGAGCTGAAGCTCTTTGAGACAGCTCAAAAGAGCTTTGAGCTCTTGGGGCTTGTTAAGATGGTAAGAGAAGATACCAACTAATGTATTATTCTATTTGATCAGAAGCCCATCCCCTTCAACCATCCTTCAGCAAAACCCCCCTTTATTGATTTTTCTGCCTTGTCACACAGTTGAGTTTTCTAGAGGTCACTTTTCATGTGTACTGTCCTTTCTCCTTATTTTAACTGAAACTACAGTTTAAAAAAAAAAAAAAAAGTTGTTTGTTTGATGTATGGAGTGGTGTGTATTCTTCTTGGCTCTGCTGTTTGTATGTGTTTTGATGTTGTGTGTGTTTTTTACACAGTAGACCATGTGGTTATAAATCATGCTGATGGTCTATTTTTCTCCAGCTCTTCTTAGAAAGCCTGGAGCATGTAGACTCATTTGTCTACCTGTCAGCCATTCAAGGTAATCTAGTGATTCATCCCAATGTTGATGAAGTATTCAGATGCTGCTGATGATTGATGGACTCGTTATAAACCGTCTTTAGGTCTGGCTGCATTGGCTGATTCCTACCCTGACAAAATACTGGAACGGCTCCTAAAAGACTTCCAACATGGACCCTCCCTCCTTTCCTCCAACAAAGAGCGCTCCGTGGAAACCCGCCTTAAAGTGGGAGAGGTCCTGATGAGGACAAGCAGGGCCATGGGTGAGCATCATCAGATTCAACTTAACAGTTATGCTGTGATGTTACTTTGTTGTTGTTGCTTCTGTTTCATGTCTGTCAGTGCTGTGTGCTCTTGTGTGTTGAATCAGGATCTGAACGCACTGTTGTGACAACATTGCTTTTTTCTCTGATGAGCTCTATAGACTCTCTATAAACTCATCTTATTTCTGTATATATAAAAAAGAAAATAGGTCAAAAGACAAGAATAGCAAGACAGAGCACAAGTGGAAAAACACAATGTGTCTCTAATAGAGATGGACCGATCGGATATTACGTATCGGTACCGGTCTGATACTGACCTAAATTACTGGATTGGATATCGGAGAGAAATAAAAAATGTAATCCGATCCATTAAATATCACAAAAGCACCTCAGAAGACTTGCGACATGGCGTAACTCGGCTCATAACCGTAGCACGTCGGAGCAGTGTGCATCACGTGATAGAGCGGCTGTGGCTTGCCAGACCTCTCGGCGGTCTGGTTGAGCATTTGTAGCCTCCGAGGAAGTGATCCCAAAGAGAAGTAAAGCAAGTGTGTCAGTTCATCTCTGAATGTTTGTAAAGCATTCCTGCGTTAAGCTTAACAACCGATATATGGAGCGACTGCCTCTTCTCTCACCCTCCCTCTCCTGTTGCTACTTCAATCATGAAACCGATCAATGATCAGCTGATCGGCTTTTCTGTTGTGAGTCCGTGTCTCTTGTTTGTTTTTTGGCCCAGTTTGCGCCAGAAAGAGGAAACCAGCGGCTGAACAACAGCAGCACGTTTAAGCTTGATAAGCTGTTGTTAGAATGTATTTAATATTACTTTCTACTCGAGGATCTTTTTCTACGTAGCTGACGGCTGTAACTGTGCAGGGGCGGATCTAGCAAAGTTTAGCCAGGGGGGACGATAGGGCATAAACAGGGAAAAGGGGGCACAAAGACATACTTTTCTTTCTTATTCTCATTTAAAATGTCTAGCTTTTAATAAATTATCTGAATCTTACACCCAGTTTTAATCTGATGTAAAATGTATAGAAATCCATTATTGTATAGAGGAACTATTAAGTCTAATATAACCCAGTAAGCTATAGTACTTTTGGGAAGGTACGATCTGTGCAGTCTGCAATTCTGTTGAAGAAAGATGTTGAATCAATTTAATTATTGTAGAAAAATAATTGATTTCTGTGCTTTTTTTTTTTTTTTTTTTTTTTTTTACATGTGCATTAAATTAAGGTTGATTACGTCGATTAAGCATCACGGGGGGGTGGTTCCCTTTTTTTTTTTTTTTTTTTGTGCTGGGAGTTTGCAACCCTATTAGTTAGGTTGTTTAATATTTCTGCTAAGTACTCTTTAAAATACCAGAATAGGGAGGATGGTGCAGGTTTAAGTTTATTAGCTTGATCAGTGTTGCTGAACTATGAAACATTTTGGGTGCAGTGTATTTTTTGAATACAGGTATAACAGAATAGCTTTAGTGTTTTGTTTTTTAAAACTTCACTATGAACTTATACAAAATGCAGCAAGATATTAGAAAAACAGCTTTATTGATTAAAAATACACTATATTGGATTCATATCGGTATCAGCAGATATCCAAATTTATGATATCGGTATCGGACATAAAAAAGTGGTATTGTGCCATCTCTAGTCTCTAACTGCTGCACCTATAAGAAAACGCATACAAGAACGCAGCAGCTGACCACAATCTTGTTGGTGTGTGTGTGTGTGTGTGTGCCTCTGCATGTGTGTTTGTCACCAATTATACTTGGTAATGATGGAAGAAGAAGCCACACTAACTGTGTCTAGGAGCCAGAGGCAGACAGAGAAAGACCCAGGAGACCTGAGCCATCTGCAGCCTCCAGACTATGAAAAATCTTATTTAAAATTAGAATGAAATGGTTTATATGGTGTATATATCTTAAGGCATAAAATGTACCTGTACTCGACCTCTTTGACATTAATAATAGGCAAGTTTTTGTGTTGCTGAAGACCGATGGTAATTAATATTAACAATAATTCACTTGTCATGTACGTCTTTATTGGCTTGTAAAAGTAGCTTTTATTTTATTTTAGTTCACATTTTAATGCAATTTAATGAATACAATATTTTATATTATTTCACTTTTAATCTTAATAATCTTGTGAAATCCTTGAAACATGGTCTAGTACACCCATGCCCCCCTTTAGACTCGCCCCTGTTATGCAGAATAGGACAGCTGCCATCAGCCTTCAATAAGCTGTATAATTTAAACATGCTCTCAGATTAAGTTAACAGTTCATCAGCATATTTTAAAACATCTGGAGGCTTACTGCAGATTTTTCACTGTGTAAAACAAACGGTGTGGATGGAGCTCGTGCTAGGTTTTTCCCAGTAAAGGTTTGAAAGGTGGTTACGGGAGCAGCGCTGCTGCCTGAGCTCAGTGTGTCGGTAACGGCTCTGCCTCTTTGCTCTTCACAGTGTGTAAACAGACTCTGGCTCCACGTTAAACTACACCAGCATCATTATCACTGCTGCTGTTGTGTTATCAGGTTTCTAATAATTGCTTCTGAATATTTTTGTATCACAGGTCTGTTTTTAGTTGCAAATGTGGGTGACACTCTTGCATTTACATTGTTTAACACAACGATCAGGTGTGTTGACCCAGGGTGATATCTAAAACCTGCAGGACACCGGCCCTTGAGACCTGGAGTTGCCCACCCCTGCCTTAAATGAAACATTGAAGAAAATAATTTCTGACAAGAATTTTTTATAATAGAATTTCTCGATGAATCGTTGCAGCCCTAGATGTAATATTCGATTTAGTCATAATCAACATACTCAAAAAGCTGTACAAAACAGGAAATGACATTTTCACACCAAAAAGTGCTGACCAAAGAGCTAGCCACCTGACACGTTGGTAAAACATGGCACATGTCTGCATGGTGTGCTGTGTGTCCTTAAAAAACTGAGGAAACTTGACAAGTGAAGGGTAAAAGAAGTGTCACGTCTAAAAGCCATCCACAGCAGATAAACAATATCTGAATATCATGACCTTAAGAAACGGGTAAAAAAGTGACTACTTTGTTGTAGTCATCACAGCCACACAAAAACCACAGTGCACGCTTGTTTTCTTTGCAGATCCCCATCAGAAGGAACCCTGTGTATAAAAATCTTTCCTGACAGAACCCCCCCCCCACCCCACTCGGTTTTACTGTGCCAGATTGCCATCGTACCACTTCTCTGGGACAATTAGATGGTTTATATCCTTGCTGAGAGATTGGATCGAGATTCAGTTTGTTGCACAGGCACCCAGAGAGCTCCTCTGTTTGGCTAAAATGCTCCCACAAGACTGGCCAAGATTTGGCTTTTGCCAGGCCATCGTTTTTAAGTAAGAAAGTTCTCTTAATTGACTCGCCTGGTTGAGCAAATGTTTAATAAATGAATGTTTGGTTTGCTAACTGTGACTGGCTTAATGGCCTTGCACAGTCCTGTGAACTCTCATAGTAACCAGTGATAGGACATGTACTGAAAGGGAAGAGCTCTGAACCAGCTGCTGTTCTCAAAACATGATGTTTATCAGGATGTACAGGAAGAGGACGTGCAGATGTATTTGTTGGAGTGCATCAGTTTTACCAGCTTTACCAATGTTGAATATTAATGTGTGTAGTTGAGACACACACTGATACAAGTATGGACTCTAAAACAGCATTTCTCTTTCATGGAGTCTGTTAAAGCAAGTTGTGACCGGCTAGTGAAAGATGGAAATAAAGTGAGAGCAGCTGAGCTGAAAAAAGGCTATTGTAGAACAAGCTAACATCATTAAGGTGCAAGGTGTCTGTTTCTGGATAAGACAAATCTAACTGGCTCTGAACTCTACATCATAACTTGTGACGTAACCAGAAACCCCTTTGACCCTGTTCAGTTACTTTACTTGGGCTCCCACTTTGTGATTGAGTGGTTCTGAAATGCTTTCACTTTGCTGTAATACTGATTACAGTAAATCGTGGAATATCTAGAAGGAAAAAAATGTACAAATTGACTGTTTCAGTGGTGGCATCCTATTACAGTACCATGCCTGAATTCACTGAGTCCTTTACAATTAGCCCACTCTTTAACAAATGTTTTTAAAGGCAGACCGCATGACTAAGTGCTTAATTTTTATACATCTGGAAATACCTGGAATCAAATATTAAGAGGTCATCCCAGTACTTTTGTCCATATATTGTATTTTCCACAGAAGATGACTACAATCACCTAGAGAACCACAGACATGACATCCTCTGATAAATGGTCAGTTTTATGGAGCCTTAGATCTAACCTGTCTGCTTGATGTTTCTCCTTTAGGAGAACTAGCTCCCCACCTTGGCCGTCCTCTGGTGGGCATCTTCCTGCGAGAATCCAGAGACCCTGACCAAAGCATCCGGGCTAGCAGTCTGTCCAACCTGGGGGAAATCTGTCAGAGACTGGACTATTCCCTGGGGTCACTAGCTCAAGAGGTAGGGTTAACCAATAGACAATAGAAAATAAACACATTAACATTTCTAAGAACCCATTAAGCAAAAAACAGGTTATTGTTAGAGTATAAATTAAATGGCATGAAATTCTAGAGGCTTCATCTGACTCCTGTTGCTCAGGAGGTAGAGCGGGTTGTCTACTGATCAGAAGTTTGGTGGATCGATCCCAGGCTGCTCCAGTGTGCGTGCCAGATATTCTTGGGCTAAACCCCATGTTGCTCTCTGCTGCATCCATCGAGTATGAACGTCTGTGAATGTTAGATAGAAAAGCATGATTCTTGTATGAATGGGTGCTTTGAGTGCTCCTGGAGAGTAGAAAAGAGAGAGAACTCTCAGTCCAGTCACCAAATCAAACAAACAGCTGTACAGCTTCAACTGACAAAAATAAAACCAACAAGATTTTACAAATAAACATTTTACAGCATTATATAACTCATGCCTCATACAGGACAACCGATGGAACAATGTAAACACAGGACAATAATTTACAATAGAAACAGTGAAAAGATAATTAGTAAAATAATTGAGTTGAACAAGTGGGTTTTCAAGAACTTTGGTTTAACTTCACTCTGTAAACTGGCTGACATGTTGGTTCCATGCTGCAGCCAGCTGGCATGAATGAGCCACCTCTGTATATGTCTGCAGCACACAAACAGATCTCACTCTAAATATACTGAATGTTTGTCCTGAGATGCACAGCTCAGCTCTATAGTGACTAACTCTTTGTAATTTTTCAATGTTGTTAAATTAACAGACTTCATGTCTGTAATATTACATAGATACTGAAATGAAAACTGCAAAACTCACAAAAATACTGAAAATACACCAGTTCTTTCAACCAGGCTGCAAGGCTGCAATAACCAACCAGATGTATTTGTGATTATTTTGGTTTGGTAGGTAATATTTTGAGAGTAGTTTGAGAGTAAACCACGTGAAAACAAAAATGTCAAAAACCATTGCTATTCTCTATAAAACAAAGCATGTCCTGAACAAAAAATCATTATACACACTTTATTGTACTCTGTTGCTTCCATATATGACTTACTGTCTGGAGATATGGGGTAATGCATATAAAACGAACACTCTTCATATTTTCAAGTTACAAAAAAGAGCTATAAGAATTATAAACCAATCAAACTATATAGAACCAACTAACATTTTGTTTATTAATCTGAATACCCTGAAATTTTATGATTTAGTTGAATATAAAATGGCACAGATAATGTATAAAGCACAAAATAACTTGCTTTGCCCCAGTACTCAGAAGCTGTTCAAAGTCAGAGAGAGTCAATATGACTTAAGGGGAACAGATTTCTTTAAAAAAAACAAGATGAGGACAAATATAAAGCAGAGATGTGTTTCTGTTAGAGGAGTTAACCTGTGGAATAGTTATGACAGTGATTTAAAAAGGTGTAGTTCATTTTCCTTGTTTAAAAACATGTTTAAAAATAGAGTAATAGAAAAATATATAAATCAAGAATGAAAAGAGCAAAAAGGAGAAAGAAGAAAAAAAAAAAAAAAAAAAAAAAAACAACCTCTTGATTCTTTTGCTTTGATGTAGTTACTTATCTAAGGTGGAAAGTTTTTTTTTCTTTGTTTTTTTTTTTTTTTGTTTGTTTGTTTTTTTTTGTTGGTTTGTTTGTTTGTTTGTTTGGTTTTTGCTTTGTTTTATTATTTTCTTCAAGCCCTGTGTACAGGAGCTGCATACAAAAAGATATTTTGTGAAAAGGGTTGGCGTAATAAGCAAATGCTTCAGCCAATACCTTTTGATTAGCCTTGTCTCATGCTTTCTTTCTTTATGGTAGATTTTTGTTCTGTTTTCACTGTTTGTTTGTTTTTTCACTGTTTTCACTGAGATTTGAATTTGAATGCTAATCAATAAAATCAAAAATCAAATCAAAAGTTACAGCAGCTCTGTGCAAGATAAAGATGGTAGGTATTTAAAATAAATCAAACTGCACTAAGTCCAATTGGGAAAATAATTTTCTGTGTTTCTGAAATGTGAGACTCCATGCTTCCACAGTTATCTACAGTTGTGTTATCTGTGCTTGTTAGTTTAAAGCATTATTAACTGTTATTATCTGTCGTGGATACACTTTGTACAAATATAATTCCCCATAAATTGGGACACTTGTGTAAAATAGGAACAGATACATTGGACAAGGAATGCAATATTTTACATTTGACTCTTTCATGAAAAATAACTCAATTCATATTTGATGACAACAGCATGACTAAAAAAAAGTTGGGACAGGTGCAGCAAAACGCTGGAAAAGTGCTAAAAAGAACATCTTGCATGCTGTTTTTGTGCAGATTAGCTCCTGTCTGACGTCACTGATAAAGACGGAGAAGGAGGCAGAGGTGAGGAGAGCTGCTGTCCACGTTATTGCGTCGCTGCTCCGTGGTCTTGGGGACAAAAGCACACAGGTACACTCTCACAGCTCACTGGGTATTTTTAAAAATGTCTTCGGAAGCACTGGATTCAGTTTTCTAAACCTAATGCCAGAAGACCTTAAGATGAGATGTTACTTCATATTTGGTAGGTGTATTACTGGGGACCCGCGTAAGGTGCTATTGTGAATAAATGTTTTATTGAATGTTCTATTATTGTGACATTAACACAGTTCCATAAGGGGTGTTTCTGACAGTGCTGGGCTGTTTTTACAGACAACAGGCACAAGACACGTTTTTTTGTTTTCTTTTGTTTTTTCCATGTTTGACTGCGTGCAATTTGCAGTAAATTGTGTGCCTTAAACTTTTTAATTAACATTTACGTGACTCATTTAAATATTTTTCTCCTAAAAGTGAAACACTTGCAAATGTGCAAATACGCTTCAGTTTGAGGTCAGGCTGTTAGCTTTTTCTAATATTTACATTTAAGTGTGACAAACATGCCAAAAAATAGGAGATCAGGAAGGGGGCAAACACTTTTCCATGTTTTGTAGTCCATTTTCTCCACATCCTGCATATTGTCATTTCAACATCCGGACATCATGTTGTTAATGAGAGACTAATGTAAGGTCGTTTTTATTCTCGGCACGCTCTTTTCGTTTCCTAAGTCCTTTTCAAATTTCCTACCCACTTTTGCTTGACCTCGATGCCGTTTTCATCAATGACGTTTTTATCGAGGTCAAGGAAAAGAGGTGGGGAAGAGGAGGAGGTACATTTGGAGTGCACCAGGCAGAGGAGAGATAAAAATAAAATCCAGTGAAGTCGCACAGAGAGGACTGAGGGACCATGACGTAAAACTTATTTCTTTAGCCACTTTCGCTCTGTCTTTTTAGCTGTAAGTGGTTCTTCATTGTTGTCTACCTGAACTGAAATGGAAAAATCCGTCTGTTAGCCTTAATGTTAGGTTTTGTAGGTGTATGCATGGTGAATGAGAACTATGTGGAGAATAGACTGAGTCAGCTACACAGGTGATTCACTAGACCAGCAAGCTGGTTAGCAACTAAGTCCAGGGAAAACCGTGAAAGCAGGGAAACAGTCAGAGAACTAACTAGAAATATCTCAGGATGAAACAACAAAAGCACACCAAAGAGTCCTGGGGTCTGTTTCTTACACAGAACCCCCCACCCCCACCTAGCAACCCATAAGACCCAATCAGCACAGTACATCCTTACAGTTCCTCTGTCTATGGCCAAACTGATCAAAGCCATGAAATAGAGCTAATAATAATAGGCTGGTGGTTTTAAAGCTGTAGTAGCTGCTGCTAATTGTATGTAAAAAGCTGGCTCAGGTGTTATATAGCTTTTAATCACCTGTCATGACCCCAGTGAAGTGGCTAGCTGTTTGACTTAGTCCAGGTTGTATAATTACTGGAACAGCTGGAGAATGGTGACACCAGCTGCACAGCACTAATGACACACAGTGACATTATTGGAAGACAAGACTGGGAAGAAACCAGAAGGACTGTTTAACCCCCCTCACCTCCCCCAACGACAGAATCCATTTGAAATCTGGAACATTATTTTTTTTAATCATAGTTTTCAAGGTAAATTAGAAATACTAAATGCTGTGTTCCTACTTTATTTAATCAGACCCTAAACCAAATTATAACAATAACTATATCTATCTAAAATTCCAGATTTTATGTAAACTGGTTCCCACTTTATGTAAAAATGGGTTGTGCTGATTAAACTACTTTAAGCAACTTTCCAAGGCAGCAGTTGCCTTACAGTATAAGGGTCTGGATTCAGGGCAATTATCAATTGGTAATATAACTGGAAACAATATATTTTGGTCAATGTTGAGACCAACAAATAAAGTTTTCCTTGGCTTTGAATTTGACGATACTTTAAATAATGTCTAATAGAAAAAAGCAAAAAAAGGCAACTAAAATAAACATGCTAAAGCTCGGTAAATATGAATGAACAATAGTTGAAGTACAAATAAAAAATGAATGTAGTTCAGTTAAGCAGACTTTTTATTAAGTAACCAATTACTATTATGCTTTTTTTTTTTTTTTAAGTGTATGGGAGGATAAGGAGTGTTTTGAGTCATATTGTATGAAATGTACTTGGTAGCAAACTCAGCACCCCCACATTTGTGTCACTTTAGTGTCACCTTTTCCAAAGTTTCATTAGTGTCTGTCTCCTCCAGGTTCTCAGTGATGTTTTGTTGGACCTGTACCGAGCTCTCAAATGGGTGGTTAACTCTGACCTGGATGAGGTATCCGTGCTTCATGCCCACCTGGCTCTGGAGGAGCTTGACGACATAATGAGGAGGTTCATCTTCCCTGAGCAGAAGCTGGAGAAGAAGATTGTCGTCCTACCATAGAACTAATTTCCGTGGGCTCTTTGCACTACAATTTATGCCTCCGTGTAATGTGGATTAAGTCTTCAGAAATGTGGTTGACCACAAAGAGCAGAAAATCCTACATCCATGCATACCAAGGACTGTGACCTAGTGTACCACCCTATTCCACAATAAATTTTTAAGCATATTTTCTGTGATTTGTGATTTGAAATATGAAAAATATTTTAACTTTAGATTTATGTGAATTAAATACTGTAATAATACTGACTTTAATATATATTAATGTTGAATAATAATCCCAAAAAGGTTGATTCGGTTCATCTGTATGTAGCGTTTTCAGTGGGAGAAATGTTTCGTCACTCGTCCAAGTGACTTCTTCAGTCTCAGCTGACTGCAGGTTTCCCCAACCTTATAAACAGTACATTTGCACAGTGAGTGAAACTAGCACCCTTTAATGAACAATGGACTGTGAGGTCAGTTCATTGATCATTAATATGCAAATTGTCATGACCACTGATTAACAACCATTGATCAATGGCCATGAGTACAATTTACACAGAGTTGGTATTGTAAGAACGTGAAAAGACCCTTTGTCTGTATGATCAACTCGGTCACCTATAACAGCTCAAAGTTTTTGGCTTCGATCCTCAACCCCTTGGTAGGCAGCTCTAAACACCACCACCCACTACAAACGCTACAACCAGATGAACAGAATCTACTTTTTGGGATTTCCTTATGATTGAGCACGCATGAAGATGTTAAATAATATTCATATTGTATACCACAAAAACTATAAAACTTTAAGCCCAAAGAAAACCTCATGCCACAGTACTGCCCTGAACTTCTGCACATTATCACATTATCACACATCACACATTTGCACTTCTCTCCACTTCACTACCACGGGCCTTTCTAAAGTATGGGAGGCAATTATCCTAAACAAAAAAAATTACATTGAGATTGTCAAGGAAGAAATTTGCAAGAGAGGAAGAATCCAAATTCTGATTGAAATATGCTACAATTACATGGTAATAAAATAATTCAAATCAATTTTTTAAAATGGCGCCAAATCACAACAACAGTTGTCTCAAGGTGCTTTATATTGTAAGGTAAAGACTCTACAATGATAGAAAGAAAACAGAAAACCCCAACAATCATATGACCCCCTATGAGCAAACGCTTTGACAGCAGTGGGATGGGCGAGACAGTGTGCGGGGTTATGTTCTATGTTAGTATAGCCAACTAAAACAACACATTCTCACTCCCGAGGCGTAATATTTTACGCTAGGTGACAATAAAACATATCTCTGTCCTGAGACCTTGTGGAACTCAAACAGGTTTTAATCTGATTTTGCTTCCTGAAAGATCTCATCACCTGCAACAGTCACAGGCAGTGTGCAAAATATATGTAGAGCAAAATACACACTTCTCTGTTTATGTGGATTATACTTTTGTAATAATGGATTGTTATTACACAATGAATAGTGTGTGGAATAGAATTAATTTCCCAATGAACCTCCTCAAATTAGACACAATTAGACACAGTGGGGCTGGTTCAGTGTCAGGAGTGTGGGTATGGGGAGACGGGAGTGGGACAGCTAAGCCTGAGCCTGTGTTTGTCTGTTTGGCCCCGCACCACGTTGTCACATAAATGATTTAGTGCAGGGGTGTCAAACTCAAATACACAGTGGGCCAAAATTCAAAACTGAAACAAAGTCGCAGGCTAACGTTAATATTTATTGAAATATATTTATTCCTCCAGATATAAGAATGAATCTTTTCTTATAGACTCAAACACGTTTTGCTGAAAAACTGAATATGGAACAAGCAAAGCTTAATACTAAACAATATATATATTAGCTGTATAACACCAGTAGGCCAGCTCTGATAGTAATTTGGTATGGCTTCGCGGGCCAAATGTAATTAGGCTGCGGGCCAAATTTGGCCCACGGGCCAGAGTTTGACACCTATGATTTAGTGTATGGAAAGTAAAGCAGTTTCCTTCATGTGGACTTCTCTATGAGTTTAATCTCCACCTGTCTCTCTTTTGTTCTTTGAATCTAACTTGTAACTTTGCACAGAGCTATCCTCCAATCTTACCGCTCAGCGTCAGTCCGGAGCGCGTGCACCTGGACCAAACCAAATCGTGTAAGAAGGAGGGGGAGGCGGGGTCAGAGGCTGATTGGATTTTATTTTTTGTTGCCAATAGCAAAACAAAACTAATGCTATAAAATAATCAAGTTCACAAGTATCCTTGTGAGTCAGACATTATTTTATGGTGATAGGTTAATAATTTTCTTTTAAAAGAAAAGACTAATTGACTATTTTTACTGTTTTCTAGGGCCCCTCGTCATCACTTTTCTCCCCTTACGCGCCCCTGGCTAAAGTCATGCGACTTCTATTACAATAACTACTACATCTCACTATGTGTCATAGAGAAAGATAAAGTGTACAAGTTTAGTATATTATGTTACCTGGCATGGATAGTGAAATGTGTTTAGATGGCTGTGTTTAGATCGCTGTGCTTTGCCAGCCATCTATCGATTCTCCAGTGCATGCTGCAGTTTGTCCAGGTATAAGCCTGTCAGCAACTCAGCCTCAAAGAGGAGAGGAAAAGAGAGGGAGGGAAGATGAATAAGCCCATAAGGGCTGCCTTGAGTAAGGTAGAGAAGTGAAAGGAGCACCCAGACTTGTTAAAGACTGCTGGCTGCATTGCAGAGAGATCGGGTGCTGGTTAGGATGCCCAGGGAGGGGAGGGGAGCAGGTGGTGAAGGAGCCGCTCAGCAGTGTTGGGCTCTCAGTCGACCAGCTTGGACAGAGTGATAAAGGAGGACGCTTTCAGCTCTGCTGAAAACAGTAGGTGCAAAATTGAGCAGAGACTGCAGAAGAGAGAAGAGAAGCTAGAGAAATCCCCCGACAAAGAAGACGTCAAAACTAAGGCAGAGACGGAACCTTTTGCTTTGAATCTCAGGCACCTTCACTTTGCTCTGACCATGTCCATAGGATGGAGAGCAACACACAGACGGCAGAATAACTGCTGCTTAACACCGACAGAGACTGCACCAACGTCAGCTGCTGGCTGAGCACCTCTGATCACATCTCAGGTTGGGGACCTCATCCCCTGGGAAACTCCTGGAAGATCGAAGGAGAAGGAGGAGGGTGACTTACAGGCACGCTGGTTGGAGTGTGGTGGTCAAAGCAGCCTGGTGTATTTTTGGATGTGAATTAAGCAAGCAAGCTGGAATAAAGATGTAGTGTGAGCTGGAGGAAGGAGGGGGAGAGAACAAGGAAAGTTGTGTGCAAAGGAGAGGAGAGGGCTGGATGTCCTGGCTTGACGGACTGAAAACTGGAAAATACAGAGGGGGCACTGGTTCAGGAAGGTAAGGTCTTTAAAATGTTTTTCACTTGCCCTCAGGATAGCAAAATCAGTCATTTCTTATTTCTGTAACATAACTACATTAAAATGTGGGTTTATCTTACAAAAGCTCATTAAATAGACTATGCTTAGGCTTCAGTTTTGGATACCTCTTCAGATTTGGTATGCAGTTCTAAAGATTAACTAAATGAAGGTTGAATAGAGACAAAAACGGAATGAAAAGTTAGAAAAACCGTATTAATCAATAGTTACATTGTAGGATAGTGTTCAGGCATGTGTGTTGAATGTTTACAGTGTATGGTAGAGATTTCTGCCCGGCACTTAGCTTGAATTGCTCAGCTTACTCTGCTTTAAAATTACACTGAAAACTAAAAAAATCAATGTGAATCAGTCTGAACATAACATTGTTATTGTGTCCTTGTGTTAGCTCCTAGCATATGCAACATTTTCCCTGTGTGGAAGAAGACAGCAACTATCTGAAAAAATAGCCAAAGAGTACCCATTTGAAGCTTCTGGTGTCTCCAATGAAAAACCTTGTACTGTTTGATTTTCCACAGCATCACTGCTGTGTTGGACCTCCCTAATGTGTTGGTCCTTTTTGCACAATGCCTGCCATTATTAGAGAGTCTCAGTGCATACAGTAAGAACTTAAGTAAATCTAAAATGCCTAAGACTGTGGAACGTTCATGCAAGAATGAAAATGTTCTTCCTATTACAAATAGGAAATAAATCGTTCTTTGCTACAACCTTATTTGGTGTGCTATGTTATATGATGGTAGCTGTAACAGTAGCACATTAGCAAGCTTTAACTGACTTGAGACAGATGTCTAAGACGAACATTTCAGAGTATTTTAGGCACAACAAATTCACACCCAGTGTTTTGTAGTCATGATGCTGTTTGTTTTTTAATAATTATTGTGATTCTTAGGTTCATAATGTTCTTAGTTCTCCCTCACTCAGTGTTTATCTTCTCCTGTGTTTACTCGTGTCTCCCTAGACACTGTGTTAAGCTTGGGTGTCTTGAATCTGAGTTGTGTGTGTTTCCTGCTTTATTTTGATAGTCCCTTGTTGCGTGTTCAGTGTATTCAGCTTTGCTTCCTCCCTGACACATTGTGTCTGTTTACGTCCGGCTGTGTTCCCTCCTGTTATCCTCTGTGTATTTAAGTCCTCTGTGTTCCTTTGCTTATTGTCGTGTCGTCCCATGTGCTGTGTGTTTTCCTGTGTGATCCTTGGTACCCGTTTATTCCTCGTTGTTCCCCCTAGTTGTTTACTTCTGGTTCCTTGTTTTTGAGTTTTTGGTTATCAGAGCTTCTATGTTTAAATATCGTTATTTCAGCAACAAAGCTGCCTCCTTTAGTTCACTCCTTTTTTTTGAGTCCTGTGTTTTGGTCCTCATCCTGTCTGCCACACAGCGCCACCACGAGGCGTTGGTTATTGATGAAGTCTCTGAGGCATTTAATGATCACATGATTATTTTTTACAATGAGCACGACTTCTCATAAGTACAACACAATAGCAGTTCTGTGTTACTGTCAGCTACCATAACCATGACTGGCTTGGATTACTTTAGTAAGTGATTACTTTGACAGTCATTCATTTGTCTGAGGCACAAGTCCCATTGACTGACGCAACCCAGTATTGCCTTAATGCCAGATGAGGGCAAATTAATTTTTTCACTCTGTACTATGATGAACTATTTTCACAACAAACATATTAAAACAACATCAAGAAAAATGTTGAAACTTGTTATTAATGCTTAAAACATGGGGTGCCACACCCTGAACTAATTAATAATAAAACTCTGTTAACATGTTTTCTTTTTCATTACATTTCTTTCCACTACTAGTGCCTGTCCCCGAGTAACAATTATGGTTGTAAACACTGCATTTAACTGTTCAATAAAACATTTTCCACACTGTGTTACGTTCACCAAATAAAACCCACAGTACCAATTAATCATCAGTTGTCTTTGCCAGGTATACATTATTTTTCCTGTCTAGATCGATAAACAAGTTTATCACATTACTATGACTTTTCTCCTGTAACCAGACTCAATATTTATCCAACACTCTACCACACTTATCTTTGTTTACACATTAATGCACTTCTGTTCATCTTAGTGTCTTCAATCTGCATCAGTTTCTTATAACTGTCTCTCACACCTTCTATGTATATCTACAGGCCATCAAGACCTCACAGCCCCTGGGGGCAAATAGCTCCCATCTTAATACTTCAACAAATATTAAAACTTAATACGTTGTTGAGCTTCTCCTTCCTTTTGTCTCAGGCTTCTCTTTATTTGTTTTGTTCCCATCTGTATGGTTTTTCCACGGGCTGGCTGGTACATTGATGGAACAGGTTCCTGTGTATTGTGTCACTCTTTCCTCCTTTTGTGGTTTGAACTCATAAACTGGGATGCTAGGGCTTTTTGACTCACTACCACATACACTGCATCCCCCCAGTATGACCAAAGCTTCTCTGGACTTCTCTCTTTGAGATTGCCAAGCTTCTTTTTGAGCTGTAATAGGTGCAATCTCATAAGCCTCCTTCATTTGAGAGTGCCATTTTGTCACATACTTCTCATAGCTTGCTTGCTGGTCCTGTGAAGGCAAGTTGAACAAGACATCTACAGAAAGCCGAGGAGTGTGGCCAAACAGCAAATAGTATGTGGAAAACCCAGTAGCCTCCTTCCAAGTGTAGTTGTAGGCAGGCACTATGTTTGACAGCGAGTCTTTCCAATCTGCTTCTTTAGATAAATTCAATTAATTTCAATTGAATTAAATTTAATTTATATAGCACCAAAACACAATAACAGTTGCCACAAGGTTCTTTATATTGTGAGGTAAAGACTCGACAATAATACAAAGAAAACAGATCATATGACCCCCTTTGAACCAGTGCTTTGGTGACAGTTAAAAGGAAAAACTCCCTTTTAACAGGAAGAAACCTCCAACAGAACCAGGCTCAGGGTGGGGCAGGGTGAGGGTCAGCATGCATTACAAAATGGTCCACATCTCTTTGCATTCTCTGAGAGCTTGGACAGGAGCTATTTCAGCTGGGTCCTCAGCTATCCTTTTTCTAGCACCATCTGACTGAGGAAACCCAGTTTCTTCTCGAAGACATCACACTTCTGTGATCTGAGTTTGCCACCATGTTTTTGGTATCTCTGATGTGTTCGACATGAGTATCAAATGAAGGAGAGTGGACTAGGTTGTCTTCCAAATAGCCCTCTTAATTAGTCCTCCATGCTTCATTGAAACTCTGCTGAGGCTCAAGGCCTAAATATGCAGTTTTGCTGCCCCAAGGTGTGATGAAGGCTGTGAGGGGGCAACCTTTAGGGTCCAGGAACCCCTGTTGATATGCTTTGCCCTGATCAAGAGCAGAAAACCAGAAGCGGCTGTCAAGGGAATCTAGCCTATCTTGAATTCTGGAAATTTTTTAATTCTGTGCCTCTGTACTGATGTTCTGTTGAGTCCCCTGAAATCTCAGCACAATCTCAGTTCACCTGACTTTTTTCTAATACAGGCAACTGGGGATGAGTAGGGTGACCGGGACTCTGAAATCCACTCATGGTTCAGCAGATCTTGAAGATAGTCTTTCACTTCAGAGGTTTTGAGGCTGATATGTAGGTCTTCAGTGATGTACATGTCTAAAGTGTGGCTGCATCCAACATGATAGTCATCATAAACAAATGCTGACATGCTCGTCTTTACTGAGATGGTCTAATTTATCTGGAAGGTCCCACTGAGGTGGCTTATGGCTGGGGGCAAAGGTGGATAATAACTTTATCTATCTGTATATGTGGCTTTAAGGAAAGTGGTCCCACTGATCCTGATGTCATGTCTTCTCTGCCAGGACTCTGCCCAGACTTTAGCTTGGGTCAGGTGTCACAATAGTTTTAGCACTGATTTAGCAGTATTTACTGACAGTGAGAAGATTCGGATGATTTTTCAAATGTTGCCTGATCTTTTTAGCCGCTTGCTCCATTTACCCACTCAAATCTGCAACATTGGGATCACTAGATCCCCGAATTTGAACTAGAACCCTGTTTTGAAGGTAACAGTCCAAATAAAACTCTGTCTCTATCCACTCATCAGATTTCGCTGCCATTAGTTGCTAGAGCTACCAGTGGTTCTGTTCCCAAAAGCTCAGCATACTTCCTTCCTGCCGCCTGTTACTCTTCTTTAACCAGTTCATGCATGAATTATGACAACCTCAATCAGGATTTCTTTCTTAAGTATTTTTATTCATCTTTAGGTATGAAAAAAAGATTTTTGAACTTTTTTTAAACATGTACTTTTCAAAGAGTTTTTTACATGTCCACTTAGGTGGACAACATGTGTTTTGACTTATGAATTTGGTATTGAGTGACACATCAGTGTCCAATGTAGTGGTTTATGTGCAAGTATACCATCAACACTGACACAAATACAAGAAAACAGCCTTTGAATAGCTGTCCACTGTAGTGACCACTATGTGTGAAAGCGTTAAAGACCAGTGCTGTGGATACCACCTGCTTTTATTGTAGACATTGGTTGAGTCAGTAGGTTGTAAAATACTCGTAATATTGCAATTGTAGTCTATTGGCAGTTTTTACAGTTGAAACACATTTTGTTGTGCATCTGCATCACCAGAACTTGAATAGATTTTCTGTCATTTTAGCATTTGCATTTTTTTAAGCATTGCATTTAGCATTTGAATCATTCAGCCATCATCATTCTTGCATATTTGGTTTTTGTAAAAAAAAGGAAAAAGGATGTGCTAATGTGTACAGAAACAACTAGTCAAAAGGTGTGTGTGAGTGTGAGAGAGAGTGTGTGTGACTGACATTCTGGGGATTTCTCTATATAGCTTTGTTAGTGTTGCTATGATAAATTGTTGTGGCTGTGATGTGGTATTGAGGATGTCATGCTGCCAAGCTTCATGCCAAGGAGTCATAGGAAGACAAAGAAATTGCAAATGCACGTAAGATATTTCTTTTGTTGTTTTTCTTTATTTGAAAAGTAACTACATCAAACAACAAATTACTAGAATTAAGAACTAATGCAATATGTGATATTGCTTTTTAACACCCAACACTGATTACTAATACGTCAGTGATAAATCGATTTAATGGTTAGCTGAAAGCAGCACATAGCTAAATGTAAATAATTAAACTGCTATTTAAAAGAAAGTTATGGTTAGCATGTTTTCAGTTCATTCAAAAGCGGACTCATCACCTCATCAGTTGAAAGTCCCTCTCTCATATCTGATAGAAGAACTTTGGCTGTTTCTTTAACTGGGTCAGGGCTGAGCATCTCATTTGCAATGACTTTGCAGGCAGGTCATATTAATGTGTCTGCGATGGTGTATTGCTTTTTGGATTCAGCTTCTAAGTAGCTAGCTTTGAGAAGTCTTTCAGACATCTTTGTGGTTAAACCAAACCAAGAGTGACATGTTTAGCCGCATGTTCTCCTTAAATTCCTGGTTGTCTGAGCAGTGTCCAAAAAATGAAATGGGCTTTATAGATAATTAGGAAACTTTCTGGGGAAAATCTGGTCTTATTAGAAGAGACGGCATCCATCCCACTTTGGATGGAGCAGCTGTCATTTCTAGAAATCTGGACAAATTTATTAACCCCCTCTAAAACGTGACTATCCAGAGTTGGGACGAGGAAGCAGAGCTGCGGTCTTACATGGCTCTCTGCAGTTTCTCTCTTTCCATCATGCCTGACACCTCCCCCTCCGAACAGAAAAGCAGGACAGAAATCTCTGGAGGGCTACCTTTGGCAGCCCATATCCTGGGAGGGGTGATGGGCAGTAACAGTAGTATTTAAATATTAAAAAATAAACAGAAAGAACAATATAATATCCACAACTACATCAAAGAGTAAAACTGTTAAATGTGGATTATTAAACAATTAGTCTCTCTCCCCTGAGTCCCTGTTAGTAAACCATTTAATAATTGGCTAACATATTGATTTACTCTGCCTTACAGAAACCTGGTTACAGCAGGCTGAATATGTTGAAATAAATCAACGTCCTCATGATAAACTAACTGTCAGAATCCTCGAAGCACAGTCTGAGGGTGCAGAATAACAACAATGTCCCATTCCAGCTTATTAACCATAGACACAGAGTTTTAACTCATTTGATAGCCTGACTCTTAACCTTGTCCACTCTAATTGGAAAACTCAAAAAGCTGTTTTATTTGTTGTTATATATCGTCTGCCTGATCCTTATTAAGAGTTTCTATCTGGTTTCTTGGGCTTTTTATCACATTTAGTGCTTAGTTCAGATAAAATAATTGTTGCGGGTGATTTCAACATTTGTGTAAATACTGAAAATGATAGATTAAACTAGACTCGACTCAGTTGGCTTCTCACAAAATGTGAAAGCGTCCACACACCACTTTAATCCCACTTAGATCTTGTTCTGACATATGACATAGAAACTGAACATTTAACAGTATTCCCCAAAAACCATCTTTCATCTGACCATTTACTAATAACTTTACATTTACAATAATGGATTATACAGCAATGGGGAAACATTTTATCAGAGTAAATGTCTTTCTAAAAGTGCTGTAATTAAGTTTAAGGATTCAATATAAAAGCCATCACCTGACCCAGCCGTCTTAGCTAATCTCCAACCTTCATTTAATTATTGAAAGAGTAGTTTTAAAACTTCCAGCTTATCATCTGCAGAGGGATCATTTATTTGAAGAGTTTCAGTCAGGTTTCAGAGCTCATCACAGCACAGAAACAGCTTTAGTGAAGGTTACAAATGATCTTCTTAAGCCCTCTGACAGTGGACTCATCTCTGTGCTTGTCCTATTAGACTTCAGTGTAGCATTCGACACTGTTGACGATATTTTATTACAGCAATTAGAGCATGTCATAGGTATTAAAGGTACTGTGCTGCAATGGTTTATATCATTTCTATCTAATTGACTTCAATTGATTTAATTTGTAGTTTGAATCTGTTTAGTCTTTTTTGTATATTTTTCATATGTTGATTTATTTCACGATTCAGACTGCTGTAAGCACACTGAGCACAAGGGGAAAGAAATGCCAAAGTGAAAAGGAGAGAGGAGATATTTCAGACAAATTAGAGCTACTAGAAACACTAAATTGTTGTGTAAATGACTAAATGACTCATGAAAACAGTGATTAAGAATATAAATGTTTTGTGATGTCATGTGATCCAACACCTCTATTTGCAAAATTTTCCTTTCGGTCAGGAGCGCCGATAAAACAGATTCTCCTGATGTAGTCTGCGGGCAGAATGCATGATGCCATGATGTAAATCTGTGAATCCATTCAAAAAAGTGTATAAATCTGCTTGTCCAACAGAGCTGAATGTAATAATGTAAAGAATAAACCAGTCTCTCCTGTGCAGTAAGTTAACCCTAGCCCTAACCTGGAGATGTGGAAGAAAGGAGCACCAGAGGTTCTAATGGCAGAATGGGGGATTTAGTTGTTTTAGTAGCTTTTGCTGTTTCTGAGATGTTTGTAGCTCAGTTCAGTTGCATTTTATTTATATGGCGCCAAATCACAACAGCAGTTGCCTCAAGGTGCTCAACTATTTTGAAAAACACACAAAGAAAATGGCAATTGTATAAATTCATGTTGAGTCTAAGTGACTCTCAGAATAAAGTTTGTGCTTTTTCAAAGCATGTCTTGTTTCATTACTTCCATATGACAACAAATTAAGATTACACACGTGAGTTTTTTTTCTCTCTTCTTGACCTCTTCTTCCCTCCACAAATTGTTCCCTCTTTTCCTAAACCCATCTCCACTCACTCCCTTGTTCTCATGTTGACATCTGTTGTGGACCCCTCTGCCTCACTTCCTGCTCCATCTTCAGATGCCCTCTTGCTACAGGAATGCGCTGAACATTGTGGTCACCACCCTTTTTGCTGCGGTGGTCCTCTTCACCATTCTGTTGGCCTATGTTACAGGTTCATTTCAATCACAAACACAAAAAGTATATGATAATTAAAATGTATGATCGTATTTACTGATTTTTTTTCCCTTCTTCATTGTGAAGGCTACCAGTTTATCCACACTGAGCAGCACCACCTGTCCTTTGGCCTATATGGTGCCTTCCTCTCCCTCCACCTCTTTCTCCAGAGCCTCTTTGCATTCTTGGAGCATCGGCAGATGAGGAGTCCTGCCCGACCTCAACACCTCCGGCGTTCCGTGGCCCTCTGCATCGCAGCTTACCAAGAGGACCCAGACTACCTAAGGAAGTGTCTCCACAGCATCTGCCGAATCTCTTTTCCAGGCTTGAAGGTGGTGCTGGTTGTGGATGGAAATAGACCCGAGGATCGCTACATGATGGACATTTTCCATGAAGTGATGGGAGGAGCGGACCAGGCTGGCAGCATGGTGTGGAAGGGGAACTATCACAGGGACGGTAGTGGAGGTGGGGGGGAAAGCACAGCGCACATGGAAGAGATGGCACAGGTGTCAAGGATGGTCAGAGGTTGCCGCTATTCTTGCATTATGCAGGAGTGGGGAGGTAAAAGGGAGGTGATGTACACTGCCTTCAAAGCGCTGGGGGACAGTGTGGACTACGTGCAGGTAAGGGCTACACAGACACCATCACATATATGTACATTTGCAATGGCAAAGAATTCATTTGAACAATTTAGGCTGACCTGATGTATAATCTGAATATTCATCCTGACCACTTGTTATGATCTGCATAGTTTGTATAGTCATTCTGACCACTTAGCTACTAACCACGGTAATGTAAAACGGGATGGCTGTAGCTCAGGAGTTAGAGCAGGCCATCTACTAATCAGAAGACTGGCAGTTCAATCCCTGGCTGTCCAGCCTGTATGCCAGATACTAAACCCAAGTTGCTCTCCAATACATCCATTTTTGAATGCCAGAGAACCATGTTTGATAACAGATGCCATTTAAAACCTGCACTTATGTCTACCTGTGCTAGCTGTTTCTTCTGAACTACATGCTAATGCTAACACACTAATGTTAAAAACTGGGCAAAATACTGCCTTAGAGCAAGAAGTACATAAGTTCTATGTGGCCATTAGAAAAACCACACTCACAGTGAAATAGAGTACACAAGATTTCTTTTTATTTCAAAGCCTACTAGTGCTGACAGTGTAATTCTGACCTGCAGTCCAGAGCCCAAGGATACCACAGTCAGAATTTCAGCCTGGTTTCATACAGGAAAAGGTGGTCGCTCAGAGGAACAAGATGTCAATCACATATCTTAATAATCGGACTCTTGCATCTTCCTAAGAGAGTTTTCATCTACCTTAATAGGCCTTGTGTTAGTGGAACACGAGTTTCCATACCAGATCCTTGGAATAGAACTCTCTTTTTCTTTGGGTCCTCTGTGATTTCAGCACGTTGGCCACCTCCTAATTGCACAGTAGGCTTTTGCTCAGAGCCCGACGGCAGATTTGGTCCAGTGCTTTTTTAAAAACTTCACAAACCCTGATTTAAATTGATCCTTCTGTCAAATAAAACTACGTTATTTTAAAAATAGGACCAGACCAGGTTACAAACTATGTTTTATAGCCCCCTTCTTTCCTGTTTACCCACAGCCGGATTCCCCCACCAATTATAACGCATGACTTTTCTTACATCAACACTGTGAAATGCGTTGTCAGCAGTATAAAATCCTGCACACCCAAAAATGACCTCTTTTGTATTTAACATGACAGTAACATTACTTGTGATTTTTTTCATAGTAAAAATAAACCATCTGTTTATTAGAAGAATGAAAATCTTCACCATCCGTGAAGGACTTGCAATGTAATGTAAAACAAGAATGAAATCCTAACTACTTTACACAAGTAATAGTCAAGCAAGACTGTTGAAACTGTTGTTGTTGTTATTTAACTGCTTATGGAAAGACTTTCTGGGTCTGCATCCAGACCTGTGGGTTAATGCTGGATATTGAGTTCCTTCTTCATGGCCAACTGTTGCACGCCTTTGTCCTTGCTGAGGGTAAAGGTCGAGTCCACAGCTGACCCAGGTGCATTGAAATTACAGAGAACCAGCTGGGATGTTTGTCAGCAGCCTCTCATTTTTCTCTTGGATTTTACAATCAATACCAGCCTGTGTTTGGCAACACCTGGGGTCTTAGACTGCTGGTTGTAATTGTCTGAGCCCGTGTTTAACCCCCACTAGGCCTCACCTTTTGTTTTTTATGTCGTCTTTTATTTCTCCAGGTGTGTGATTCAGACACAGTTTTAGACCCAGCATGTACCATAGAAATGCTCAAGATCCTTGAGGAAGATCCAATGGTGGGAGGGGTTGGTGGAGACGTGCAGGTAAAACAGCACTGCAGAGGAAAAGTGTAATGAGAAAGTCAACTTGAATTTCCTCTCTTGTTATTGATTAAACTCAATATCTAAATATCAGAGTCACAGAATACTGAACCCTTTATGCATCAAAATGGCTTTTATCTTCTTTATTACGCTGTGTCTGTGAGTATGCAGTTCATTTTTGCATCAAAGTACAGGGCAAACTTCAGATTGCTAATATGCTCGCTTATGCCCAAACCACCTCAACTGGCTCCTTTCAATGTGGAGGAGTAGCGGCTCCATAGCGGTGGGTGTTGTTGGACAGGGCTTCCCTTTGTCACCGATTGTCACTTTGCCTTCTAGTGTACTTTAAAATATCACAACAATTGGAAATGTCATAGACAGCTCTAAATCCTTCTCAGTCATACAGTTATCCTTTTACATTGAACACGTGTAAAAATAGGAGATATTGTGATTTGGCAAGCAGCCCTACAACTAACTGCCGGATGGCTTTCACTGCAAGACAAGGCCTTGTTAAATCATTCAAAGACAGACAATCCATTTTCTTTGTCCTTGGCATGGCTATTAACACAACAGTGGCCGTCATTCACAAAGAACCGTTCTGGGCACTTCAACGAAAAACTGAAATTATAGCTAGCCTAGCAAGTGGTCGTATCCAGACTGAAGTTATAACAACATTTGCATCATGAGACGATGCTTTCCCTTGTTGTCGGAAGACCATGGCTATATTGTGAAGCTTGAAGGCTCTACTTGAAATGCAAATTGGTCTCATGGTGTGCTCAAAAATCAGTCAATCAATCAATAAATAAAAAGCAAGAGAGGCTGGAATAGACTTACCAGAGCTGGGGGACATAACGAAAGGAGATAAAAAGAAAAGCACGTAACATCAGCTTCACATCCAAAGTGCTGTACAATAAAGGAAATGCCAAAGGGGAATCCACACTGTTACTAGCTCATCTTCCTGTAGCCAATTCCAGCAACGAAGAGGATTGAACAAGATAATTAGTATTCACAAAGCTGAACTTGACAGCTATGGACACTCAGCCCAAAAACCAAGTGCTCAGTCAGGCCTCAAATAAGGACACTAAGGACACTGTAATGCCAGTTCCACCCACAATCCATTGCTCAACAATCTCTCCGTAAAGGCAATGGCAGGTCTGCACCTCCTATGGCAGCCCAAGTCCATAGGACAACTCTGAACAAAAGTCCCACACTAGCTGCTGCTCAAATCAGGCAATTTTACAAGTAGACAGTTCAGTGAGCTACATTTAGGTGAATTATCAGCTGTCATAACGCTAATTATTTAAGCTGACAGAATCAAGTGAACAGACATGCAGCCTACCTATAGCGGGTTAACCTCATATATTGCTGACAGCCAAAGAGAGACATGAGAAACAGAGCAGGGAGCATAACCAGCCCAGCTACAGCCACAACCTTGAATAACATAAAGTTTTACATTAATTAAAGTAAAGGAGTTTAATGAGGTAGATAGATTAATTAGCAATTTAATGAGTTAGATACAGAAATGAGCTGTATCTAACTCAGAAAAGTGGGCTAACCATGCATATTTTTGCACATTTGAAATACTCAAATGTAAAATCCTCACAGAAAAAAACTACAATGCAAAAATGTATAAAACTACATTTGAAATGTCATCTAGGTCCTGAAAATGTGTCTATTTTATTCTATTTATATCTGGGACAAAAAAAGGTGAAGGCTCCTTGGAGAGTTTCAAGACAATATTCTCTAAACCTGAAAAAAAAAGGAAAAGTTGATGGAAAAATCTTAGCTTTCAGTAACTGTTAAGATACAATGAAACCTGACTGTGATTTTCCTTTCTTTCAATCTTAATATATTCTTATGCACTTTCCTATCTTCCAGATACTCAACAAGTACGACTCATGGATCTCCTTCTTAAGCAGTGTGCGCTACTGGATGGCCTTCAACATTGAGCGTGCGTGCCAGTCCTACTTTGGCTGTGTCCAGTGTATCAGTGGCCCTCTCGGGATGTACAGGAACTCCTTGCTACAGCACTTCTTGGAGCCATGGTACCATCAGACCTTTTTAGGCTCCAAGTGCAGCTTTGGAGATGACCGCCACCTCACCAATCGGGTGCTTAGCTTTGGGTACAAGACAAAATTCACAGCTCGATCACAGTGTCAGACTGAGACACCAACCCAGTATCTGCGTTGGCTCAACCAGCAGACTCGATGGAGCAAGTCTTACTTTCGTGAATGGCTCTACAATGCCTTGTGGTTCCATAAACACAGCCTCTGGATGACTTATGAATCCATGGTCACTGGCTTCTTCCCGTTCTTCTTGGTTGCTACAGTCATCCATCTCTTCTATCGTGGACGGCTGTGGAATATCCTGCTCTTCTTATTGACAGTCCAGTTGGTTGGGATGGTGAAGGCGACCTACGCCTGTTTTTTGCGTGGCAGTCTGGTCATGATCTTCATGTCACTTTACTCACTTCTCTACATGTCCAGCCTTCTTCCTGCCAAAATATTTGCCTTGCTTACCATAAACAAGGCTGGATGGGGCACATCAGGCCGCAGGAAGATTGTGGTCAACTTCATTGGAGCGGTGCCAGTTACAGTTTGGGCTATGGTGCTGCTTGGAGGTGTGGCATATACAGTTTACTGTGAAACACAGGAGCCATTCAGTGAGACTGAGAAAGCCTTATTGATAGCAGGGACGATACTCTACGCCTGCTACTGGCTTATTCTTGTGGTACTGTATTTGGCAATTGTAGCCAAACGGTGTAATAAGAGGGAAGAACAGTATCATCTGCCATATGAAGAGGCCTAAACTGGAAATATTGCTCGTCTGAGTTTCACTGCAGTTTGATTCAAGCAAGGTCTCTACTCACCTTGCTGGAACAAAAACATTGAACAAGGAAAACACATCTTCATTGCTGGTGCTACAACACTGTGATTCTTAAATTTGAGAAGCATGACTCTAGTTGTGGGGACTTATAGATCCATACAGTTCTTCCATTTATCCCATTTTTATGGTGCTTCACAGTGAAAACCTTAACCAAGCAGAATAGGTCATAATGTTTTAAAATATCCATATACTTGCTACGAAAAACATCAGGTAATTGATGGGTACAGGTTGCTTTTTGTAATGAAAAGTGTCATACAGTGTTTTACTTTTTTTTTTTAAAAATACATGTGAAACTTTTATATTTAAGATGTTTACTTAGATTAGTCAGAGCACCTGCTTTGGAAAAGATTAGGGAGGCTCAGTAGGTGTAGAGTCCAGACAGAGACAAAGCAAATTTTAAAAAATATGAAACTGCCAACAAATTCAACTGAAGATGTGTTTAACATGGAAGAGAGGAAGAGATGAATTTGTCCTGGCCAGTCAGCATGAATTTAAAAATATAGAGAGGTAGGAAGTAGGAAGAGAGTCTTTAAGAAATAAACAGAAAATACACTAGTGTGTGAGTTATACATAAAAATACATCCATACTCTGTAACATCCTAAGATCTGTACAGTTGGTGCATGAAAAAAAATTACATAAATATTCTGTCTTAATTTCGCTACTTCCATTTTTACTATTTATACTTTAATAGTATATACATTATACTATGTATCTACTAGTGTAGTGTGTGAATTTCAGTAAAGTAACATTGTCTCAAATTGTCTGTGTAGGTTCTCAGTCATCCAGGTGATCCAGGTGAGGAGCTTGGAAAGAAATCATCTGGACTTCTTTAAGTTTCTTTAAGACTTTTAACCTCTGATCTGAGAAGCTTCTTCAGGTCCACTGGTCATTCACAGTGGGCATAGATGAATGACCATCTTTGTAAAGAGGGGATGGCTTACGACACCAACTGTCTGCCACTTACTATGCAGTTCTGTGTTCCCTTCCCAGGCGCCTCACCCTCCACTTAGCTCTTGCATCAGGTGATCTCAGTGGGTCAGATAATAGGGAAAGGCAAGGCCTCACAATGGTTTCAACCGAAGCCTCTGCTGATAGTGACCTTTTTTCGCACCTTGCGGCGTGTTGTGAGGCACGAGATCAAGTTAGTTTTAGAACTGAAGAAGCTTCTCAGATAAGATGTGAAACGTCTTCAAGTAATTAAGAAGTCCAGTCACTTTCTTTCCAAGCCATTTAGATCATTGTCTCAGATTACAAACAGTAAATTGTAAAGGTCACAAAAATAATGTTTGTAAGGTTTTACCATGATTGTGCACCAGCTGCCACCTTTTGTAATAATTTGAAACATGTTGATCCTAAGATGATACATATTGCTAAATTCATCACCAAACACCACCATAACGTGTTGTGTTAGTGCTTGAAAAAGATCTGCTGTGTTTACCTCGTTGATTAGCATTGCCACATAGCATTCCACTAAAGATGCTTTTTCACACTGATTTGTTTAACTCTCTTTCAGTTACTGTATGTAGCCAAGAGTAGATTAAAAAAGTATGGTTCACTCTTAGCTTTGACCGGTACCTGTAGGGCTCTTGAGATTTGGCAGGTGGGTGAACCACAAGATTTAGTTTATCAGTGCAGGGAAAAATTATTCTCAAATTAATATTTGCTTTGAACTTGAGTAACAGCAAGAAGAGATTTAGACAAATGAGGAATTGCAAGAAACATTACTAATATAGCTTCAAACAGTCATGGAAAGCTGTTACATTATTAAAACTGTTATACTGTTATTAGGCCAGCTAGCATATCTCCCCATGTGAAGACCCTAAATGTATTTAGTTAAGATGCATACATACAGTGATATGAAAAAGTATTTTCCCGTTCCAGATTTCCTGTTTTTTTGCATGTTTGTCACACTTAAATATTTAGGATTATCAAACAAATTTAAATATTAGACAAACATAACACAAGTAAACACAAAATGTAGTTTCTTAAATTCAGCCGTTCATAAGTGGACTGGCTGGTGCGTTTTGGGTCATCGTCCTGCTGCAGAACCCAAGTGCGCTTTACTTTGAGGTCATGAACAGGTGGCCGGACATTCTCCTTCAGGATGTTTTGATAGACCGCAGAATTCTCTGTGTACCACAGCAAGTCTTCAGGTCCTGAGGCAGCAAAACAGCCCCAGACCATCACACTACCACCACCAAATTTTACTCTTGGTATGATGTTCCTTTTCTGAAATGCTGTGTTACTTTTATGTCAGATGTAACGGGACACACACCTTCCAAAAAGTTTAACTTTTGTCTCATCAGTCCACAGAGTATTTTCCCAAAAATCTTGAGGATCATCAAGATGTTTTCTGGTAAAATTGAGACTTGATGTTCCTTTTGCTCCGCGGTGCTTTTCATATTAAAACTCTGCCATGCAGGCCATTTTTTTCCGTCTTTCTTATGGTGGAGTTGTGACACTGACCTTAACTGAGGCAAGTGAGGCCTGCAGTTCTTTAGGTGTTGTTCTGGGGTCTTTTGTGACCTCCTGGATGAGTCATCAATGTGCTCTTAGGGTAATTTAGGTCGGCCGGTCACTCCTTGGAAGGTTCAAAACTGTTCCGTCCTTTTGCCATTTGTGGATAATGGCTCTTATTGTTGGCTGGAGTCCCACAGCTTTAGAAATGCTTTATAACCTTTTCGAGACTGAGAGATGTGTCTGATTTGCTCCTGAATTTCCTTGGACCGTGGCATCAACTCTGGCTTTTGAGGATCTTTTGGTCTACTCCACTTTGTCAGGCAGGTCCTATTTAAGTGATTTCTTAATTGAGAACAGATGTGGCAGCAATCAGGCCTGGATGTGGCCACAGAAATTCAACATGGATATCACATCCAAAGATGTGATATGCCACGGTTAATTTATGTTATAACAGGGGGGTCCAATCCCTTTTTCACACAGGTCGATTTATGTTTGGATTATTTTTGGATTCCCCCCCCCTTAATAATAAATGCCATCATTTAGAAACTACATTTTGTGTTTACGTGTGTTATCTTTGTCTAATATTTAGATTTGTTTAATTATCTGAAACATTTGAGTGTGACAAACAGACAAAAACATAGGAAATCGGGAAGGGGGCATTCAAGACATTAATATCTTTTGTGCTAGTTAGCAAGCTGGCAAATTGACTAAAGCAATAGGCCTACAGATTTTACACTGCCGCAAACTGCCACTACAGCATGGCACTACAATTCTGAAATTCCTGGGGATAACCCTAAAATGGGCGTTTTTCTAGTAATGCGTAGGCATGCCAATATAAACAACTGTCTTAAACATTGTTGTGATAAATTTTTGAAACAACTGATTTTGCAGCAACTATGAGGAGAAAAAAATCCATATTAATACCTTTAATGATTCAAAGTATGTGGTCGAGGTGCAATTGTCATTTGTTCTACTGGGGTATCAAAGTCTTCTTGTCAAAATCTAAAAACAGTGACCATCTTATCAGACAACAGTATGTTGACACAACTGTATTAAAGTTTAATGATGTTTGGAAGTTATATAGTGATTTCAGACAGTACTATGAACCTCCCTTCTGCATACATGCTAAAGTGTGTACTGTATCAAAACCAGACCTGAAATCTGTTCCTACTGAGACACTGATTGCATTTGGAAGTATACAGGATAGGTGTGGAAGTTTTCTAGACTTTGCGTGTTTCTCATGAATCACGAACAGCATTATCATCCACTATGATTTACCAGAAAAGAGAATCCAAACATCTCTGAAGGTAGGGCTGCATTTTGTTGTGGCTGAGCAGTGTCATTGTTAGAATCGTTATTTTACAGTTCTCGGTGTGTTGTAGTTTAATTCAGAAGTCTTTTTTATATAATGAATTATATATTATATCTGTGTGTTTTTCTGCTGGATACAGTTATGTTGATGTGGGTCATTTACACATTTTACACTAGATTTTGATTTTGTCTGTTCACACCAACAAAAAGACTAAACACCAAAGTTTTTTTCTAGGATATGTTCCAAAAACCTGTATCTGTATGTTTCGTGTGAGAAACATCTGCATAATGGACACTTTAAAATATTTAAGTTATATTCATATTGCTTTATTTTGAGATGTAAAAGCTTCAACTTGAAAGGTGAAAAGGTCACATACATTTAAAGGAACATTACAACTCTGACATTTTGTAGCTCTTGTTTCTTGATCTTCTGCTGTTTCCATCTCTGGGCATCAACAGGATGCTGAAAGTCATTAAACTGCTTTCTATTTAGGACACAAAAATCCTATTCATATGATACAGAAAATGTCTCATTTAAAGGACTACATGGATTTCCCCCCTGTTTAATATCATTTTCTGACTGTTTTTTTACTGTATTTTTTGTTCACTTGAAAACATAAAATTCATTTTTAATAAGTCACTTTGGAATCGTTCTTTAGTGTCGTCACTCTTCAGTCTTTTTTGTGTCTTTTCTTATCTTTTTCTGCAATCAGCAATATTTTTGCCTTTCACGCTGCTATTTGGTTCATTAACATACAGTACAGACACAGAAAAAGCAAAAAAACACATTAAACAAAGATATACAGAGACATACAAGACAGACAGACTAAGTGAACACAGCATGTTGCCCAAAGATAGCTTGGAGCAGCCAGGGACAGAGCCACCTCCCCATTAGTACATGACCTGCTCTACTACAGCCTTCCCACCTGAGAAAACTAAAACTGGAATTGAATTAAAGAATTGATAGGAAGACATAATTTCTGGTGCCAAGACTGTGTTTGGAGAACTCTAAACATGGCATTAAATCTGCAAAATCCCTTGCCAACTAGATAAAGCAAAAATAGTGAAAATGTAACCAGACAAATTACATAAAGTGGAAATTCTGATAAGCGATTCTACACAAATTTTAATTAAGTTCATCCTTCCTAGGCTGGATCAAAACATTATACAGTTCTTTATAGCATCAATCCTACTGCACTTTATATGCATATGAAACAAAAAATTCTCAATTTGAGTGCATTGACTCTTTATAAATATTTGTAAATATTATACATTTTATAGGTTTTATTTTTTTGCTTTTTTGTACAGAATTTTTTCTTATTCATTTATTTTTTCTGCTATATCTTTAATTCGCTTTTCCTTGCTGCTATAATGTGAATTTCCCAAAGTGAAATAACGTCTATGTCCTGTTCCTCCTTGTGAAGCTTTCTGAAGGAGTCACGTGAAGGACAGTCTTGGATTCCACGCAAATGATTTCAAAGTTGCAGCCCTGCTTTTCCCACTGCTCTCTGCACTTCTTGTAAAATAAAAGCTTTAAAAATTTCTGATATATACAGTGGAAATACAATTTACTAATTACAAGAGAAAGCTGGAGTGGATACTCCAGCAGAACAACATGAGAGATGTGGAGTGGCAAGAAGACAATCACTGGATTCCTGCCATCCAACAGCAGAAGATCTGAGGGTGGTGAGGACAGAGCCAGTCTTTAACAGATTCAACACTGCAGTTAATGCTCAGCCCCCTGCTGACTTACCTCTAGTCTGCCTACAATCCAAAGCAATGCCACTATAGCCTCTCTTATATTAGCCCTGTCACCCCAGGGCTGTGGTCAAAGCCTTGCCAGCTGGCAAGGATCCTCATCAGGCTGTTCAACCTCTCCCTGACTCATGCCAGGGTTCCCACCTGTCTGAAGGCCTCCTCCATCATAACCTGCGATTCATTTCAAGCTATGCATGTCTTCCACAGTGTCTTTTATCCTGTCTTTCTCCCATCACCTCCAACTGACTGTGGGAGATGGCGAACCCTCCTTAAAATCTGTTCTGCCAGAGCTTTCTTCCTGTTAAAAGGGAGTTTTTCCTTCACACTGTCACCAAATGCTTGCTCCAAGAGGGTTGTTTGATGGGATTTCTCTCTATTATTGTAGGGCCTTTACCTTATAATGTAAAGCACCTTGAGGCAACTGTTGTTGTGATGCTATATAAATCAAACTGAACGGAATATTCAGATAAAACAAAAACACATTAGACAATTACAGTATTACATATTGAATTTATTCATGTACATATTCTTAAACTGCCCATAAACCTTTATTTTTAACTGTATTTGTTTCAAACATCACATTTATTCAGTTTTAACATCATTCAATTTCATCATCTACACTTCAGTTTATTATAATACAACTGCTGCATCAATCCAAAGACAGTAAAGAAACACAGAAGGGATGAGAAGATAGCTCAGTGACTCACAGTGTGCATGTATCTTTGGGGAAGATACTGAACCCAAATCCACTGCATCTGTGAGAGAGTGTGTGAGTGCTTATTTTTTTAAAGTCCAATTCAAAATGCTCTCAGACTCTGGGCTACTATGTGATGCTAGAACAAATTCAGTGTGCACTGGCAGAGTTCCCAAATCTCTGGAATGATCAAAATGTGTTACTCCGAATAAATGTGTATTGATTTGCAGTGCCCTTCCCCTCCAGAGTGTTAAGGTGAACTAAAACTACAAAACAATTAGCATCATCTGATTTTTATCTCGATGAATCCATTTTAATTAAATCTATTTTACCAAAAATAAAAGTAAAACAGAAAGTGTAAGTGAAAGTATGTCTAATTTCTGGTTCAAAGCCCCTAAAAAACTTTGTCTGCACCAGTATTTCTTTATAATATATATTCATGACTGCACACAAAAACTGCTGTTACAAACATCTCTTTCACTTGTCCTTATCAGGGTCACAGGTTTAGAGCCTATCCCAGCTACCACAGGCGCAACAGGCACGGGACACCCAGGAAAGGAAATACAGACAGGATAAGACCCACTAACTGCAGGCCTTCATCCTGTGAGAGGAAGAGAAAACCTTCTTGCTGCGAGGCACGAAGGTTGAGGTTGAGTGCATCAGTTATTATATATGACAAATATAATTTTTGCCTTCAGACACGCTTCACCTGTCCATCAGTCCGCCCAGCATATACAGTCTTTCCTATGATTAAAAGGAAATGACAATTTTCATTTGCAGTTTTTCTTTAAATTTGGACAGAAAGTCAGGTAGTGACAAACCCATTGATGTCTTATTTTGCTTTCCAAAAGCTGCCTTCAACAACATTCAGATCAGAAACCATCACAGTATAAATACTTCTTAGAATAAGACAAGTCAGACAGGGACTCTGTCCCAGCAATGAAATGTAGTCCTGCTACACCTTCTTGGGTACATTAGTGATGATAGGTTTGGGGCGGATCTTAAAAATCAGTTTTGTTTTAATGAGTGCGGACACAGAATAAGATGTGGAAGCAGAGCCTTGTTGGTCTGTTTCCATTGCTTCCTGTGTTATTTCATCGTTGTTACTGCTGCGACTGCCCTGTGAATGGCCCGAGTGCTTGGTGAGAACAGCAAAGGGTTTCTCCAGTTTGACCTGCTTCCCGTAGATAATGTGATGTCCTACAATCAGCACTGGCACCCCCTGGTGGATGGGAAACAAAATAATAATACAGTGGCAGTGGATGGGAAACAAAATAATAATACAGTGGCAGTGGATTCTCAGCTTTCCCCCAACACGATGACCATTTACAAGAACAACTTAAGTACCACTTTTTCTTTGATCTGATGATTTGGTTATTTATTGACACAATAGGACTCATGGGTTCATTTTTGGAAGTCTGCTGTCTTAGCCCTAAAAAGGGGTATCAAACAGACGCTTAAGTGCCAAGTTGATGGCAGTCTTGTGCAGCCACAGGCACAGCCCAACTGAGACAAGTGGAAGCGAACATTGTTGTTACTTCAGTTGTACATGTGGATATTATCATCAAGTATGCTGACTTCACGAGTCTGTGTGGCTGGTATGACCATGGTGTTTATGCTGGGAATGGAAAATTCCTAAGCATCTCATTTTCTCTCACCAGCCATTTTTGCACTGATGTGACTGCATTTTGAAACTGAATTAAATTAATCAAAGTACACAGATGTTTTCGACATAACATAGCAGCTGTTTCTTCACATTCTGTTAACATTGTTAGCTAAGTTTGGAAGCCTGTAAACTATTTGCATTTCTTTAATTAATCTTTGTATTATCCAAAACTTGCATTTGGGTGACACAATGACAACTCAAAACAAAACTGAAAATGAAAAAATTCAGAAAACAGAGCTTTTCATGTCAGTCTGTATTTTGTACCAATACTGTCCCATTTCATAAATAAACTTGCTTTATTACTACCTAAAGTACTTTCTTCTGTGTGAGATTGTGCTATTCTCGTATAAACTTAATTTTAATTGATTTATAAACACTGCTATTATTTTTGAGGGAAATGATGCTGGATTTTAGTAAATACATAAATGATCTTTTTTGGGGGGCTATACTGTGTTTTTCAGCATGTTGTGTACCTCTTTGGTATACAGTAGATCTCCCATCACATTTCCTGCCAGACCAGAGTTGTGTCTAGACACCATCTCCCCCTGTAATTCCACCACCAGCCACTCGGGGGGACTGCTGCCATCCGGGCTGCCTCTACAAGAGCAGATGCATATCAACAGCCTATAAAGCAGTCATACTCAGCCTGTTTAATTCGGTAGATAAAAGAGCATATGTTTTTAATTAACATAAAAAAACATCAGATTAAAAGTTATATTTCAAGAGCAATACAACATCCTTTCAAAGTTGCGTTTAATAATGGCAATGCTGGACAATTAAGCAAAACTTTCTGATAAAATCCTGCCACCTTGTGGTGAAAGATTTCAATACATTTTACAGTTATAATTTTCTATAATAAAAAGGTACCCCTAAAAACTTAATTGTAAAAAAACAAACATTCAAGTGTCAATATATTCTAAAAAGAAAAAATATAAATATTCACACTGTTAGCTCAGGCACACACCACTCACATGTACGAAACAGATTCAACTTTAGACTTAAACCTTGACTTCCCTCATTCTCCTACAAACTTATTGAGCTAAAACAAGTATTTTATCTCCGCATGTATAATGTGATAGCAATACTGTATAATGATATAAATTTCAAAAAACCTAAATTTGTTAAAATGAAAAAAAAAAACCATCTCATCCTCTGATGAATGCACCTGTCCAAGCCTACACAGGGATGTCTAACATTTCTCTCCCTCTCTGTCAGCATCATGGCAAAACCACAGGAGGATTTACTAGAGCTTGAATACCCAGGTCCTGAGTTTTTAAGAATAGAATAGAATTCAACTTTATTGTCATTGCACATGTCACAGGTACAGGGCAACGAAATGCAGTTTGCATCCATCCAGAAGTGCTTTAGTGATATAGATATATTACAATATATATTAGCAATAGTATAGATATGTAAGTATATTACAGAAATGGGTATATTATGGTATGTTATAATGTACACGGTATGAAGTATGTTGTGAATATTCTATAACTATAAGTATGTACAGGCTGTAGTGAGTACAAGCTATGTACAGGCTATGAACAGGATATAAATATGAAATGAGCCTTTTCTTACTTTTAACAAACCAAACATTAAGCCTTTCAATGGTCTAGTCTTTGTCAGAAGTGTTGCTGGACCATAAATCCCGCTTTAAATTTAAGTATCAATTCTACTCTCCTCTTAAAATGTGGCTAATGACACTATAGTTGTTCCGATCATTAGCGTGAACTTGCCTTGAGTATTTCCCCCATAAACATATATTTGGCACTAAGTAATGGAAAGATAAAGTTCGCTCATCAGTTTTACCTGATCATTATTTGAACCATCCTCCCGTCAATAACGATTGGCAATAACACTAACTAATTTGCTACCGATGTAGCGCTTCAGCTGCAGTAACAAACCAGCACTCTTCACTCAGTTCGTATTCCGACAGTATTTCCCGCCCACTGGGAGCGTTTCTTCTTCGTCGTCTTCTTCGGCGCTTGACATCAACAACCAGGTGTATTACCGCCACCTACTGAACTGAAGTAACAAGACTCCGGGATGTAATCTACAGCACACGATGGGAGATTCCCATTCCACAAAGAATCCATGCACCAATTACCAACTCCCTGATACTTGGAGCAGTTGAATGAACCATTCCAATAAATCCATATGCAACTACTATCCACTACATTTTATCCAAGCCGTTGTCCGTACTGTCGACGTGATGACGTATGTCCATGAATCCACTACCGGTTCAAAGGGTAACAACGTGGGTCCTGGCGTGTCTCAGTTGGTGTTCAAGATAGTCTGGCGACAGCGAAGAGGCACAGTTGGTAACTTATGTTTTACATTAATAATTAATGCAACTGAATTACACGACGTGTTTGTAATGAGCTGTAAGGTGTTACACTTTGCTAACGAGTAGGTTGTCGCAGTGCTTCTTATATTAGCACACAGAGCGAGCACTTTTTTTTAACCTAGATGTGTGAATTTTGTGATATTTGTTTGATTAATATATTCAGCGCAGCGTGTGAGAGATTTTTAACTCGTTTACTCATTATGTACCTCAGGTGGCAGACCGGTGTTACAGTTCACATTAACTGGTTATGTTTATCCACATGTCAGCCCGTTGTAACGAACAAAGTAGAACACCTCAGGCTCCCCCACACCTGGGGGGCTGAGATGTTATAAGAGAAAGAGGGAGTCTAAGACGCGTTTTGACACACAGACAAACAAGCACACACAGACACAAACATACATTCCCACCCTCATGCACGCATATATAAACACTCACCCAACATGGAGACACAGAAATGGACGCCGTACACACACACACACACACACACACACACACACACACACACTGCCCATACAAACTCTGAAGTGCTCCGGAAAAGACCCTAGGCCTCACTCCGTCCACTCATATGTGGTGTTGATGCAAAAGCCTGTTTTTCCTCCCTCGCTTTTTCTTGAACGCGCTAACTCCGGAGTTCGAGGTATCTGGACTGGGCATTCAACATTCCCCGAGTTAGGGTCCGCAGCAAGATGGTGTAGGGAGCAGATGTATTGTAAACAACTCCACATAGCAGGATCCCGATTCACCGGAAGTTGTCACCCTCTCACAAAGCTCCTTTCTGATGGTCTTGTATCTCATCAGAGCTCATCTGACAGCTGTTTTGTCTCATCTATGGTGTGCCATCACCATAGATGAGACAAAACTCATGTTGAGATGTGCCACAAGGGGGCATAGCCAGTCTGTGGGAGCCAGAATTTTGACTGGGCTTCAAGGCATCAAATAGTTATTTCACTTAATCATGTACAAAAAATTTTATCATTTGTATCTATCTGGGTTTTTTTCCTGAACTTTTGGATGATTTTTTTTTTATCTCCATTACAGTGAAAAGACTGCTCATTTCTGTATATTTTATGAACTGGAGATGGCGAACTTTTCATTTTATTGCTTTGATACAAGGTCTTAATCTTGTCAAACTTTGTGATATACTGGCAGGCAGAGGTGACTGCTCGTGGAAAAGGACGAAGCGTTTTATATGATAAAACTGCAAATTGTAAGAAACGTCTTTATGTATTCTAGGTACATTTTCAGATCGGCAGTAAGTGTTTTCAAAAAATAATTTGGGCTTTTTGGAATTGTCAATTTCTTACTAAGAAAAACCTTCAATGAACTTCAAAATGCCATTAAAGGTTGTTTTATGAGTATTGTTTTGCTTCTTTTGCCCAGCTGTCACTGAAATGAGACTACCTTTTTTCCTGTTTTCTAGTCAATAATGGGCGAGTTTAAAGTACACCGAGTCCGCTTCTTCGACTACATGCCGAGTGCTATCCGGACCATGGCGTTCAACAGTCAAACTGAGCGGCTGGCTGTGGCCCGGGCTGATGGCGCAGTAGAAATCTTCAACTTCAATGACAATTTCTTCCAAGAAAAGGTAATGCCATCAGATAGATGACATTACTGCATGGTTTAAATGCACTAAGTATTCATTCACACATCCAAATCATCCATTGGAACACCCGAGTTGGCTACAAGTATATAAAATCAAGCAGCTAGGTATGCAGACTGCTTCTACAATCATTTGTGAAAGAATGGATCAATTTCAAAAGCTCAGTGAACTCCAGCATTGTACTGTGAGAAGATGCCACCAGTGCAACAAGCTCAGTTGTGAAATTACCTCTCTACTAACCATTCCACAGTCCACTGTTAGTAGTACTGTAAACAGGAACTCAGCCATAAAATGGTACGATGTGTAAAATCACAGAGTGAGATCAGGTGCTGAGGTGCATAGTCTGCAGAAGTCTCCAACTTTCTGCAGGTTCATTTGTTACAAACTTCATATGGCCTCCAGAACAATGCATAGAGAGATTCATAGAATGTGTTTCCACGACCAAGCAACTGCATCCAACCCTTACATCACCAAGCGTCACATACAGGTGGTGTAAGCACGCCACCACTGGTTCCTAGAGTAGTGGAAACATGTTTTCTTGAGTAATGGAGCGTTTTTCCATCTGGCAATCCAATGGATGAGTCTGGGTTTGGAGGTTGCTAGGAGAAGAGTACTTGTATGATTGTGTTGTGCCAAGTGGTACGTTTGGTGGTCTGGGGTTGTTTTTCAGGGGTTGGGCTTGGTCCCATAGTTCCAGTGAAAGAAACCCTAAACCCTTCAGCATGCTCACACATTTTTGGCAATTTCATGCTCCCAACTTTGTGGGAACAGTTTGGGGATGGTCCCTTCCTGTTCCAACATGACTGCACACCAGTGCACAAAACAAAGTCCATATAGACATGAACAGTTTGGCATGGAAGAACTTGACTGACCTGCACAGAGTCCTAATCTCAACCCAACAGAACATCTTTGGGATGGGGGTGAAAAAGGCCCGACAGAGTCTCTACCACCTCAGACGCTTGAGAGACTTCCAACTGCCCTCCAAGGTGCTCAGGAACTTTTACTCCTGCACCATAGAGAGCATCCTGGCGGGAAACATCTTAACCTGGTTCGGGAACAGCACCATGCAGGACAGACGAGCTCTACAGAGGATTGTGCGGTCAGCTGAGCGCACCATCCGCTCCGAGCTCCCTGACCTGCACTCAATCTACAGCAGGTGGTGCTGGACCAAGGCCAGGAAGATCATGAAGGACCTCAGCCATCCCAACAACAGACTGTTCTCTCTGTTGAGGTCAGGAAAGCGATTCCGCTCCCTGAAGACCAACACAGAGAGACTGAGGAGGAGCTTCTTCCCGCAGGCGATACGGTCTCTCAATCACACCACCACACAGTACTGACCCACACATATGGTTCTTACACACACACTGGACTTTCTGGACTTTGGTTTTGCACAACACTGGTCACTATATTCTTCATTTCCGGTTAATACTTGTACAGCTGCTGTTATTGTGTATATATTTATTTATATTTAGATTTCTTCATACATTCTTATATAGTTCTATATTGTGTATTTTGTTGTACTTTAATTTATATATTTATCTTTATCTTATTCTTCCCAGTTAAATTTACCCTTCATTCTAATTTGTGTTGTACAGTTATTTCATTTTAACCTTAATTTATATTTTATTCCTTCCTAGTTAAATTTACCCTTTTTAATTTTTCATATTTATTTCCTATCTTATTCATAGCCTTTTCCTTTTTGTTCTCTTTAGGTCACGAGCAGTTGTCCAAGCATTTCACTACATATCGTACTGTGTATGACTGTGTACGTGACAAATAAAATTTGAATTTGAATTTGAATTGGAGCGGAGACTGAGCCAGACCTCCTCATCCAACATTAGTGTCTGGACTCATAAATGTGTTTATGGAAGAATGATGAAACATTTCCATAAACACACTCCTAACCTGTGGAAAGCCTTCCCAGGGAGGATGATGCTGTCACAGCTGCAAAGGGTGGGCTGGCATCATATCGAACCCTATGGATTAAGAATGAGACGTCCATCAAATTCAAATGCGCGTGAAGGCAGATAAGTGATTACTTCAGCAGTATAGTGTAGTTTTGATAATGGCTGGAAGATTAATTGTAGGGAACCCTTCACTGCTCTGTATCACTTTTTGTCACACTCTTAAACCATAGTGTTGTTTTTTTGTGCAGTAATTTCCCTCATTATTGAAGGAGTCAAGGATGAAGCCAACAGAGACACTGGGTCTCCAACTCCTGCATCTGTACCAAATAGATCTAAAAATGCACATAGCACCTTAAAAAAATAAAAGGAGATAAACAAAAATACAATTCTGCTGTGTGTTAGTGTGTGAGAGAGAAGATGTCAGGAAGCTCCCACGACAAGTGGAGAGTGGCAGGCATGGGAACCCCCTCATCTCCAGTAACCATGTTAAAGAGCCTAGCCAGACACTCGAACTGCACAAAGAGACACATCCACCTCACCGTTTGAAGTGTGGATGATGGGTGGATGTTCAAGACCAAGGCTTCTGGTTACTGTCCAAATTTCTTTCTTTTTTTTTATTGCTAAAAGCCAATGAAAGTGGTTAAATGTAGCCACAGGCATGATGATCACTGCTGTGAGTGCGAGATGTGTCAGGTGCCAAAGCTCAGGGGTTTGCATTTTTCTACATTTTTTCAAACCCCTCAATCGCATAATGGAGTTTTGTAAAAGTGGTCTTGAGGGTAATAATATGATGCTAAAATTATTATAAATTTTTGGTTTGGGTATTTTGTACTTTGCTTTTGTGTTGTGTCTGTTTCTGTAATGGCAGAAGGAAGGTAGATGATTCACGGCTGCAGACCAAATGAACCTAACCTCCACACTGGTTTTAATTTTCTCAGGTGATCCCAGGACAGGATGGCCGAGCTACTGAGGCTCTGTGTTGGGTGGGCCATCGACTGTTCAGTGCTGGTTTGAATGGAGAGATCATAGAGTATGACCTGGAGAACCTGAGGCCCCAGTATACTGTAGATGCATATGGAGGACCAATCTGGACCATCAGTAGCAACAGCCAGGGAACACAGCTGGCAGTGAGTGTAAACCTTCTGGATGTTATTTTACACTTCAGATATTTCCTGTGTCAGACTCATCAGGAAGTCTTGTTGATACATTAATCACAAGAAATGTTTTCTGGGTCAGGTTGGTTGTGAGGACGGGACTGTAAAGATATTTGCAATATTGGAGGAGAGGATCCAGTTTCAAAGAAACCTCAACAGACATAAAGGTAAGACGACAAACTAGTTCACAGGTCTTTTCTTTAAAGAGTCTACATTTCTGTCTTTAAAATGGCTACAAACGTTAGACAGTGAACAGTAGAACAGCTAATATTACTGCAGCTGCGATTGTCGTCTGTGTGTTGTATTGAAAACAGATCAACTGAACTTAAAATGGTGTCAGGCTGTGCTTTTGCATAATACAAATTTGTACCACAAATGGTGCATCGAGTTTTTTCTGACTCCAACTTGGAGTCTGCGCTCTGGAGAGACAGAGACAGCACCTATACTAATGAGAAGATGAGATCATTTGTGTTATTAACCACTGGATGACAAAACTGTCTTAAACAAATATTTGTGTTTGTGAACCCGCCTGATTCAGTTGTATTTGACCTCTTTAGGACGCATCATATCTTTGTGCTGGCATCCATCGAGTGCACAGATTGCTGCTGGAATGACTGACATGATCAAAATCTTTGATGCAGAGACGGGTATTTTCTCCTTGAGCTGCTTTGCACAATTAGCAGAAATACAATCAGTTAAAACTGAAATGGAGCATGAGAAGAGATGTGTGTTCTTTACTGATGTGATTGTGTTTGTGACTGCAGGGCATGCTACACGCAGACTGCTGGTGGACAGGGCTATGGGAGCATCAAAGAATAAAGAAGTGGTTGTTTGGAGTGTTGGTTATCTGTCCGACCACACCATCATCAGTGGTGATTCTGCAGGAAAGGTCCAGATCTGGAACGGACTCACAGGAACTCTGGTTAGAACTTACCTGGTCACCAAGTGGGATGTTCTGGTTCTGTCCGTTTCAAAGGTGAGATGATACACTCACTGCTGCAGCTAGCTATGGGTGCACACACCTGTAAAGTCACTGGTTATAAATGCTTCACAGGATGAGAGCAGTGTCATAGCTGGAACATCCGAGGGCACTGTCATCCAGTTCCAGTTCATCTCCTCAACCGTGGACCAGCATGATAAAGAGTGGGTCCGGACCAGGACGTTTCGAAACCACTCCCATGATGTGAGTGCACTTGCTCACACAGACACCGCAGTGGTTTCTGGAGGTAAGTGTTAAATCTGCTTTTGGAAGTTTCTATATGTAATCGGTTATTGTTGATGTTTCAAAGTTTATACAGGCGATGAGTCCACGATTCTGTCAGTAAAGATGTTTTCTAAGTGTTCTTTTAATGTTGCTATTGACATGATGGCTGGTAGCGAAAGATGAGCTTTGTAGGTGAAGCTGTAACTGAACTAGTTTTTTGATCTTCCAAAGGAGTAGAGCTGCCTTATTAGATTAAAGGTACAGTCAGTAATTTTTAGGTCATTTAATAGGAAAAAATGATATTATGCTCAAATTTAGAGATTAATGTGTAATTTCAAACAAAGTGATGCATTCACATAAATTTCTTTTAAAAATACATAGGAGTAATCACGTGAGCTCATATGTAGTACACCAAAGGCACAGGGACAGACGTCAGAGGTGTTCGTGTGCCGTAGAGACATTTAAATGTGTGCCAGCATGAAGGTTCATGCTGTTTAATCATTGGAGACGGGCTCCCCAATAAATGAATGAGAAGGAAAGGGACAAAGCGTCTTAATAAAATGTCATCCTCCTCACCTCAAGCAAACATAGAAGTTAGTATTTGCAGCATATTTTAACATGTCTTTTTTTGGGTTTTTTAGCCAATATTTCAGCCTTGAAGTTTCCTGTGACCTGCTCTCTAGAGCACCCATTCCCAAATTCAAGAGTGCTGTGGCCTACTTAAAAACAAGAAACTCCTATAGAGCCCACCCAAGCTTAAATCTTCACTCTAATCAAAAGATGAGGGAGAGTTATGTCCTTGTGAATGTTACCCAGTCATACGCAAAGTGTTAAAGACAAAGTGAGACTCACCTGCCACTTAGACACAAACCTAAATACAAAAGCAGTAAATTCAGGTCAACGTAATGAATAATATCACAAACTAACCATCTCAAATTATATGTTTTAATTTGCTTTTTATATAAAAAAAAAATACATTTATATGAATATGTAGCTGTACACAGAGTAATTTCAAGCTGAATTTCTGTTATTTCTGCGGCCCTTCTGCAGTAGTATCTTTGTGGCCACCAGGGGGCCCCGGCTCACTCTGAAAATCACTGATCTAGAGATGAATGTAGGAATGCAAGTATTCAACACTGTGTTAACCTGCCACCTCCCCAGGACAAAGTCTGTGATGTCAGATTGCCTGATGTGCAAAGTGTAGGTAACTGCATTTACCTCTACAAAGAGGGCATCACCAGTGTTGCCTCCAGTGCATCCTCTCAAGGCAGCAACCTCACCTAAATAACACTGAGTATTTCCACTTGTCCAGAAGCATCTGGAGCAGACTATTTTCTGCTGTTTGGTACATGTGAGAAACGAAGGCTGGAAAATGTGGAAAATAAAGGATGGCTCGCTTCTGTGCTTCAAATCTGTGCTCATTCTAATGGCCAGTACAGGCAACAACCCTGGTTGCACAAAGAAGGTGGCTTGTATAGAAGTCTTATTGAACACAATGTCATGTCCCTATTAGTGGTCTGTTTGTGGTTATGGTAGTGTCCAGATGGATAATAGAGCTGGGTATAGAGAGGGCCTGTCTTTTAAAAGTCAAGTTGCTGTTGCTGCCGTTAGTTTTACATTCAAATTCAGTCATGCTGGTCTCATGATGTGTGTGTTTGTAAAAAGTTAAGGTGACAAAAGGAAAAAACATTTGGGATCATGCAAATCAGCGCATTAAATCAAAGTGGCTAAAGAAGCAACCCAGGGATTTAAAGTTTAGATGTAAAGTTTCGATATTTTCCTTCAGGTATGGACACCCAGTTGGTGGTGCGCCCATTGCTGGATAAGGTGGAGAAGAACACTCAAGAGTCAGCACTGCGCAAAATAGCTTTTCCACATGTGAGTAGAAGAAAACGTCGAACAAGTCAATTCAGCTAAAGTGGCGTCTTTAAAATTGAACTAACCTGTTATTCTATCTGTATTTCATGGATTAGCCTGTTAACAAATTATTCTGAAGCACTTTAATAATGTTTAATACCATTTATTAAAACAATGTTGTCCATGACTGTTCCTGTTACAATGTGCAGTGACCTTTTTTTCTGTCTTCTTGTAGAGGAGCCTGGTTGGCTGTGCAAAGAAAGCTGGACTCCTTCTCTTCCAGTTCCCTGATCGCTTAGAGCTGTGGAAACTTGGAGAAAGTGAAGGACATGGTGAGCAACACACTTGAATAGAGAAACATTTAACTATAAGAAAATGTAAGGAGCTCTTTGATCTACGTAGTTAATCAACAATGAAACAAAAAAATTCTACTGCTATTGAGAATAATCCCCTTATTGTGTCTGCTTCAGCTTTGTTCGTCGTGGTAATTGTGCACTCGGCACCTTCACTGATTTGCTAACAATGAAAATTGCCCTTGAAGGGACAAATAAAACAAATGATTATTTCCAGTTCCACAGTTTATTCTTGAATACTACAGCAGCTTTGCATGAATTACAGTCCAGGGCCCTGTGCTTCGTATGTCACTTACTACATCCAAGATCAAATGAAACATCCAAGATCAAATCATCGCGCTAACCGTGAGCTCGCTAATCCGGTTCCCCGAACACACCTGCTGTTGACGATTAGTACAGCTGGATGAAGTAATGTGAGATCACTGGGTGCCGTAAAAGGGGATACGCATCGATAGCAGAAACAGTGATCGGCAACCCGCTGATTGGTTGGCGAAAATGGCGAAGGAGCGCGCTCCGTATTTTTCGGCAGCAGAGCAAGAACTCTTGAGTGAGGGATTTCAGGAGTTTCAGAGTTTAATTAAAACGCAAGGGAACACTGCAAAGGCTGCAAAAGCAAGGAGAGAAGGCTGGCAGAAAGTTGCTGACAAATCAAACTCGTAAGTAATCCAATAATAACAATAATAATGGAGTGGATTTATATAGCGCTTTTCAAGGCACCCAAAGCGCTTTCCAATGCCACTATTCATTCACTCTCACATTCACACACTGGTGGAGGCAGCTACGGTTGTAGCCACAGCTGCCCTGGGGCAGACTGACAGAAGCCAGGCTGCCATATTGCGCCATCGGCCCCTCTGGCCAACACCAGTAGGTGGTAGGGTAGATTTATCATATCACACTATATTATCCAATATTATATTACATTATATTATATTATAATATGTTATATTATATCCCCTTTCACATTAGAGCCACAACAGGACCCACTAGAACATGGGAACAAGTAAAAGTGAAATATAAGAATATTCTACAGAATGGTAATATTTATCACTTATATTGCTTGTCGTCTCTTGGAAAGAGACCCTGGAATACTCTGTTTGTTTGTTCATAACAGCAACCAAGAAAAGGGCAGAGCAACAAAAGACAGGTGGTGGTCCTGCACCCCCTCGTCAACAAGTTGGTTAAGTGAATAATACCCTCACGGGAAAATCGATATCTCTCTATGAGCACACTGTCGCGCTGAGCTAAAGGATCCTGTCTGTCCCGCAATATACGCTGAATTCTGAGGACTCTCCTTATCAATCTTGCACCTTCCGCAATGGGTTGCTCGCGTAAACGGACAGGATATGACTGCGACAGACTTCCCAAATCCACCTTCGCTTTTATAGCCGTGGTCTCTCATCTTGATTACACGAAGTAATTTACAATTACTACTCTGAAATATGAATTACATCTGTAATAATCACATACATGTAATAGAATGTTAATAGTACATTTCCCTTTTTTAGGGAATGACCTGTATGTATCTGTGTGACATCAATAAAAGGATCAAGTGCTGCATTATCTTTAGTTACATTGATGTTATTTATTTATGGTGAAACAGTGGTGGAATATCGCTGTTGCTTTCGTATGAATGACGCGGACATACCTGCGTGGCCACGATCTAATCCTGTTTACATAAAGTAAACCTGCTCCCCAGCAGGTTTACGCTTACGGCTCTGTTGCTATGACAGCAAGTCCCGGATGGGCTTCGGGGAACCGAACGATCCAGGATCACGCGAAATCGTCAACAATCTAATCCAGCTAACTCACTTAGCGCGGTACGAAGCACAGGCCCCAGTAATGAGAATCCTTGATGAGTAAATAATAATAATAATAATAATAATAATGACAGCAGGTGTACCATCGCCTTGACGACCTCCATCGCTGTGCTGTGTTTGTGTCACATATTGCGTCACAGGACTTTTGGCTGCACTGCTGTAACAATCCCACATGCATTAGGTGGTGCTCAGTTGTAATAGATGTGGCAGAAACCGAGTGGAGTTTAATTGAGTTGTGCCGAGTAGGTACTGGTGGAAAAGCTAAAGTGTAATAATTCTGTTATGTACACACAGGAAAACCTGGTGACCGTCTACCTGTGAAGAGGAAACCAGAGAAGCTGATCGAGCTGAAGAGGAAGGTATGTGTTAATATTTTCGATGTATCCGTAGTTTCTTTCAGAGCAACATTTGGTTTGCTGCAACGCTCTAAAAGTTGGCTGCTTCCTTTCGAGCTGTGGCGTCAAGGCCTTTCTGTTCACAAGGAATGTCACATTTTTAGAAAGTGTACAGGAAAAAACAATTCTCTACAATCATGAAATCTGGTAACTTATCAGTGTTTAGTTGACATAAACACTAAAATATATAATCTGTCTTGTTTGTGTGTTTAACGGCCTTATATGTGCGAAAAGTGTTTTTACAGTGAAGTTTTCTTGTGTACGTCCTGTGATTCACAAAATAACTTTATAGGACATTTGCTAAAACTACAGCAGCATGATTGCACACATGGTAAGAGTCCAGCAAAACATCCTAATAATAGAAACGTCCTTTATTGTAATTGTACATGTGCAACAAAATTGGGGGTGCACTGCAATTGTATTATGTCTTTATAGTGTGTTAAATAAATACATAAATAAATAAAATTAAAAAAACAGACTTTGACCTTCTAATTCTAATGTGACCAGCTTTAAATATAATTACATTGTCTTCTAATAAAATACATTTAATTTAATTGCAGGGAAATGATGTCCCTAGTGTGTTAGTGTGGCCTTTCTGTTTCCTTTCAGTCAGATTGAACAAGACACTTAACAATGACCCTTGAAGAATTAGCTTTAGGCGCTAGTGTGCTTGATGTATCCATACTTTGTGTGTCGCTTCCTGCAGGGAGAGGATCACATCTGCTGTAGTGCTTTGTCTGCATGTGGAGGCTGGTTGGCATATTCCACTGTCTCCAGTGTTCGTCTCTACAGAATACAGTATAACAACACCATCAGCATTAACAAGGTGGGTACCTTAGCACGAGCATGCCTGTGACATTGCACTTAAATAACACAACTTTAAATCATAGCAGGAGTTTTTGTTTTCTTTTGTTTTTCTAAAGGTGTAAAGTAACTTCAGCAATGTATGTGTCTTAAGTACTGTGTGGGATGTCCCTCTTGTCAAGAACTGTGAGTGCAAACAGTGCACAGCTCTTCTCTCAATGCACCACAGAGTGGCTAAAACTAACATTTACCCCCCTTGACAAGCTACCGGGGTGTAGACCGCAGGTTCACTGGATGTGTCAATTTACCATCCAACAAAAGTTTTTACATGTAAAGCTGCTCAAATAATCACAAGAGTAAAATGATGCCTTTGACTAAATATAACAAAGTGTGATGGTCTCTGTGTCTTCATCTCTCCAGGTGTCCAAGCTGCCTAAAGAGCTTCGCTCGGTCCACCAGCTCTGCTTCTCCTCTGACTCCTCCAAACTCTTTGCTTCCTCCTGCCAATCTTCAGTTATTGTTGTTGCTGTCAGTCAACAGGAGTGCAGATATCTTCATACCCTTAAACATAAGACCGGTGAGTGGAAAGCCAGGAGCACAACCCACAGAAGCCAAACCAAACGGAAAGACAAGACAGTACCTTAAACACAATATATTGTGTACATGCATCATATTTTGAAGCAAATTAATGCCCAGGCCTGAGTGATCTCACCAAGGCTAAAGTTCCAAAAATGCATTCGAGTGAATGCGTTTTTGGAACTTGAAGCTGGCTCCTAGACTCCATGCTCCTCGGAGCCTGTTAGTGAGTCCAGAGTCCAACACACGCACACCATTGTGTGCATTTTTTTTCCACTTTTCTATCCAGGTATAGTTTTACTGCGCTGGGAGACTGTTTGGGATCTTTGTCATGCTGATAAATGAAACCACTGTCCAGATGATATTGCATGGTGATCAAAAAGCTGACACTGATTGTGTGTTCATTTAATTACAATTGCAATAATTTTAACAATACTTCTGGTTCAAAAATAATCCTAAGCCAAGCAAGACGTTCCACCATGTTTTACAGATGCCTGTAAACTCGCTGTTCTGACCTCCTTTATACATATTTATGACGCATCAAAAATATCAAATTTGGATTCATCATAGCTTCTTGTAATAAGATTACGGTACAAGAAGGTCTGGCCCCTTGGAAGGAAAATATAAAGAAATGATTGCACTAAACGTTCTCCCTCAAATGTCTAGGGACGGTTCTGTAAAGCCCGATATTTACAGGGACAGATCAAAGCCGGACTTAAATGGTAACCAGTAGGCATTCCCGACCTGATGCAGCTCTTTCTGTCAAGTTATTGTTTCCTCTTTGTAGATTGTAGCAGTAGACTCAACTCTTGCTTAACTCTCCTCAGGCTTCTTGCCAGAGATCCTCACTGCTTCTGCTCCATGATGCAAATTGCCAGTGTGGTCACATGTAAACAAATCCTAATGCACGAAGGCCATTCCCTGCCAATGCTACATGCAGCTATACTGTGCAGTTGTAACTGTTTGATAACATCTTGCATAACTGGTGTGTGTATGTATGTGTGTTGGATATCAAGGTTCCAGACAGCCAGTGCACCTCCTTTGTGCCAGTGATGATGGTAAATGGCTGGCTACAGCAAACACTGACTGTGAGATCCACATCTACAACCTCCACAAGATGAAGGTGAGTTCTGATTTATTGATGTGTCAAACTTGAATCATTTTTGATAGATTGGAGTTTGTAAAATTGTAATTTTTGTTTTGTTGTAGCTCCACTGTATGGTTCCTGTGTACAACTCCTGTCCGACTACAATCGCCATCCACCCAGTGACCAACAATCTCATCTCTGTGCATGCTGACCAGCAGGTCAGAAACAGCTTAAGATTTAGTTTTACTCAGATCTCATAGTAACCAACAGATCCTGTAACTGCATGTGTTCTCTGTCGTGTGCAGATCTTTGAATTCTCCTTGGTGCAGAAGGAGTACACACAGTGGAGTCGAAGACTGCAGGCACAAGGACTGCTTTCCCTGTGGCTGGAGCGGGACACGCCCATCACCCACATTACCTTCAACCCGAAAAACCCGGATCACATCATTCTGCACGACACATACATGTTCTGCATCATTGATCAGAGTCTGGTATGTGTGTGCATGTCCATAGCTGTGTTAAAATAGTTGGCCCAGGCGTCAGTGTGATAGAGATGGAGGAGAAAGCTGAATATGATTCAATGGTCTCGATAAGCTTTAATAACAGGAAGTCCAGAACCAGTGGCAGCCCTGATCATGTGACTAACACCACTGTGCTTGCCTCTCTCTTCATGCTACATCATAACTAATTCAGCAGTGTTGTTTTTGAGCACACAAAACTACAAAGCACTGCAGACTTCTGTGGAGAGCAGCAGCTGTTTCTGTGGTTCCCTACTATGGACACCACTGCAGTTTAAACATCTGTGTGTGTCTGAGTCATGAGCAAACATTTTAACCCTCTCCAAGGATTTATGGACAGTTCAGCAGTTATTTCAGACCTTGTTGAACATTCTGTGGTCTGCATTTATACTCCTCTTCACTGATGTTCCCTTGTATGACTGATTAACTAATATCTTTGGATTAGTTTGTATGTATCCATTAGGACAATTAATCGAGAAGTCCTTGGGAGAATTTTTGTTATTCCCGCCAGCTTTTGCCTTGAGCATCCAGCTGGCGCCAGGGGGGGTCGCATGAGAGGAAGATGGTAGTTGTTTTGGTTAGTGCGAACAAACTGCTTCCAATTTTACAGTTGGTCTAATGTCAGTCACTGGTCAACAGGTCTCTCAATTCCCATTGTTCTTCTTCAAGATCTTATCCATATTGCGTTTAAAAACAAACACAGTCTGAGTACTCACAGCCCTGCCCATCGTCTATCATGTCGGCCAGCCTTGTGGGATTTTGAACAGCTATAGCCGCTTCATGTTCTTCGATAAGCCAGGTCCGAGCCAGCTCCAATCAGCTGTTCAATGTCCTCCATCGAGAGTGTCGCCAGACACACGACGCAACCAACCATCGAGTATCTGGCAACAAACGTCTCCGCAGGACAATCAGGCTCTCCCAAGCCCAGGAGGGTGTCAATTCTGTTAAGGGACCAGTTGATCAAATCCATAATTCTTCTTTAGGTTTTTAGAGAACAAGTCTGGGAGACTCTCTTAGGGTTAGAATAAGCGAGACTATACAAAAGACATGAGAAGCCAAGCAGGAAAGATAAGGGAGAGGGAGAAAGTGCGACCGCCTCTGTCAAGAGCTGGCTATATTTTTAGAAAGATTTTTTGAGAATCTTGAGGCTTTACTAATCTCTTTCTGTCACTGTGTATTTCTGTGTCTTTGTATCTACATGCAGCCCTTCCCAGAATTGAATGCAGTGCTCTGGAATCAAATGACATTAAAGAGCCTTCCTGTGTCACAGAGGATTGGACAAAGCCATGCCTTTAAGATCTGTAAGAGTTTCCAGGTAGGATATTTATGGTGACTACAATCTTTCATTTTACTCCTTCAAACAGTAGCGTCCGCTTCACACTCATCTATGTTTATAAGCGCACATGTAGTAATTTTCAAGGATGAAATCCCACCTTGTGAAATACACATCATCACAGTCAGACAAATAATTCAGAGCTGCACAGTGGTCAAAAAGCAAAGAAACCACCTTGTTTCAAATGAGACATTTGAGCAATGTCATTGTTGTTGCAACAAATAAACTACAAATAATAAAAAATAACTTTCAGCTTCCATTAATCCTTCACATGAAGCTGTTATACTAGCTCGCACACTTGTAGCCACGTGTCACTAAAGTGTGACTGTTCTTCACTGTGAGTGAGGAAGACACAAAGTTAACCAGAGCAAATGAAAAGAGAAAGTCCTGCTATTGGCTAAAGTTATAAACATGCTGGAAAATAAAATATGTTTTTGTGTTGTAAGGTGCACTATGTCAGGTAAGGGTGGATGTACAGCAACGGTTTTCAGTTCATTGTTTGTAGCTCAGTCCAATAGCAGAGCACTTTATTTTTAGATTCGTGCAAGGGAGAGAAGATCCTGGAAGTTTAGAACTAGCAGTTCCTTGTTTGTCTGGAATTTCAAGTCCCACAGGACCTTGGCACTGTTGTTCACAACCACAGCTGATGATATCTTCCAGAGGGAGACGGCGGCACAAATATTCCTGTACACTATCACAACCACTTGGTTGTGTGTCTCAGTTTATGCCGTTCCAACTTGTATCTCACATTCTGCTAATGTGTGTTGTAGATTGTAGCACTTGGGTTCGTTGGCTGTGGCAGACACCTGCCTCTGTGGATATTATACTGGTTATACGTTCTTGCATAACCAGTGCTTGGAGTTCGTCAGAATTTGTGGGTTTTGTTTGTCCACCAGCTTCTTGAGGATTCACTGCAAGTTCTCAGTGGGTTCTGTGCCGTTTCCTGGCCATGGATCCAGAATTTTGATGCTTCTTTCACCAAGCCACTTAGTTACCACTTTTCTGCTGACATCTCTTCTACTGATCTTTTGTCCCACAGCACCTCATGTGTGTCAGTCTATTGGAGGATCTCTCTCTGGTGGTAGTGGAGCGCCCCCTCCTGGACATCATGTCTCAGCTGCCAGCACCTGTCCGCCAGAAGAAGTTTGCAACCTAAAAGTACATGTGATAGGATGAGATTGTTACCTCGTTGTATTAAGTATCCATTTTGTACAAAAAGTTTTGATAATGTAATTTGAAAATAAAATAAAGTATTTACTGTTATCTGTGTTGGATGCAGAAGTGCGCTGAAATCTTTGTCTCTTCTTCACTTAATGTTATGAACTTGCTGGAAACCAAAAGTGTAAACCAGACTGGAGCTATATGATGGGGAAAAGACAAATGATGGAACGTTTCAAAGACACAAAGACCTGGATGACTTCTAATCTTTAACCTGGATTTCCTTTTCCTTCCGTGTGACTATTAAACAAATATGTAGGACTTGCATTTGCACAAGATCTCTATAATTGGAAACATCCTGTCTCAGTAGTGCTGAAAACTAGTTCATGCATGACTTATCTCACAGAACTGTATGCTTTTAGAGAAAATAAAGCCAAATGCCACTCTGATTACAGTACTGTTGACATATGAAGCGAACGTTTTTAAACCTGTGCTTTGGTGTTAATTTGTGTTTTTAAAATGTTCATGTTGTTCCCTTTAATGGAATAAATTAATCTGCACAGTTATGGCCTGCATTTGTATAGCGCTTTTCTAGTCCATAGGACCCCAAAGCGCTTTACACTACATTCAGTCATCCACCCATTCACATACACATTCACACACTGGCAATAGCAAGCTACATTGTAGCCACAGCTGCCCTGGGGCGCACTGACAGAGGCGAGGCTGCCGGACACAGGCGCCACCGGGCCCTCTGACCACCACCAGTAGGCAAACACGGGGTTAGTATCTTGCCCAAGGATATTTGGCGTGCAGCCTGGGATCGAACCACCGACCTTCTGATTAGTGGCTGACCTGCTCTGCCACCTGAGCTACAGCCAGTTAATTGGGAAAGAATCATTTATAGACACTTGGGGGGAAAAGTCTATAGCATTACATTACCTGAAGTATACAAATGGTAAATATATTCTATTAAATCTAAAACTTGTCACCTCTCAGTATAGATGGTCTTTGATTCACTCTGCTTATGTAGCGCTAACACAGAGAAACCGACAACCAATTTAGAATCACCAGCAAACCCTGACCCCACTAACTGCATGTCTATGGGCTGTGGGAGGAACCCCGAGAGGACCCACCAAATGAGAGCTCAGGATGTTCTTGATGCACAACTGTGCTTCCCATGTGGGTAATTAATGACTGTGAAATATCCATAAATCACCCCCCTCCCCAATTCAAGGGTGTCGATTAGCTAAAGCATGCCACTTAAGAGATGTGGTGGGCTGCAGAGTCACAGACAACAATTCAAGCTCACATTCACACATTTCAGAATGAGGTCATTGCTTTGAGTTTGCATGCTTTCTCCGGGTTCTTCGGTTTCCTCACACCAGGTTAGTGATTTTAAACTGACCAGTGGTGTGGATTTGAGCGTGAACCCGACAGTTAACTGAACACAGCTGGGAAAGGCTTGAATACCCCCTCAAACCTGAGTTAATTTAGCGCTTAGAAAAATAAACCGATTGACATTGTTTTTTCTGTCCGAGACCAGAATAATATCCACTGTATATGCTTAACTGTATTTACTTTAAGTATCCTCCAAAATAATAACATTACTTGTAACTATGGCACATTCAAGTATCACCTTGGAAGAAGTATCATCTCTCAGTGTTGCCTCTGCAGCAACAACTTTGACTTGGGTAGGGACTCTGTACCAAAGATATGCAACTACTGACTGAAGTTTGCCTTTTTTTTTTTCTAAATCTACACAGGAAATAAAAGTTTCCACGGGCAGAGTTGGGGTCAACATTGGGCAGTCGCATACCTCCAGTGACGTAGTCATGCTGGTGAAAACCAATCTCCGCCCTCTGTCTGATCGAAAAGTGTGGGCGGATGAACACATTTGTGGGATTTTCGTGAAACTGTTGCTTCTTCTCCACCCACTTTCCCGTTTTTTTTCAAATGACGATTGTGTATTGTCTGGGAATTCCGAGATCCCCAGGAGAATTGGCAGCACTGACAATAGCGGGTGTAGTGGGAGGTGCACACCTGTGCACCAGGTGTGGTAGGTCTTGCTCATTGAGCAAGTGTGGGAATTTACGTGTTTGTCAAGCGCAGAATATTATTTACTTATATATCCACGGTTTGTACTTTTAACTAGTGTTGGACAGGGCGAGGCTCCGTGAAACACTGAAACATTCGAGCCCATCTCCACGGTGACGTCTGCTGGATAATGTGACCATCGCCACATTTTGATAATGCTGTTCTGTGAAACAACGACGCAAGCGTTTATCCTGTCTTCCTTATCTCACCGCAGCAGGTGATGTGCCAGAAAGTGATTGCCGTCCGCGGGAGCGCGCGCAGCTGCTTAAAGCTGCAGCGCCCGGATTACTTGCGTTGCCAGATACTTCCGTGCAACTGATATAACGTGTGTGTGTGTGTGTGTGTGTGTGTGTGTGTGTGTGTGTCCTAACTCGTGACAGAAACAATATTTCGGCTTCAAACTTGTTGGGTATCATCAAGAAGGGTTAAATGTGACACACAGGAGCCCAAACATTCCCTCAGAACTGCTGAATAACTTTTAAAAGAACATTAATACCGATAACATGTCATTTTCAACCTGTGCATAAAACGTCAAAAATGTTGTAATTCAAAAATAATACAAAACAAGGACAATGGCCAAATGGAAACAGGTGGGAGGAGATCTGCTTAAACAAATTAGGAACACTGAGTAATAGGAAAGAGAAAACAAGCGGTAATAAAAATGTCGATCCAATACAGCACTTATTAATTGAAACGAAAACCAAAAACGAATAACAATTACATCCAATTAAAGAAGAAACCACCAGTTAAAATAAACTAACAAATAGACCAGAAACAGGGGGTATAGCGGAAGCTCAACACCAGTAAACCATGGAACAACATATATATTAATTCTTTGCATACAGTAACTATGCTAACATGTTAGGAAACACAAAATAATTGAATAATCCTACAAACAAATTGCAATCAAAGCTGAACTCTAATGTTGTGAACAACACAGAAACGCACACAGCAACACGAACATAAATTAATGAATTAATAAACAAATAAACAACCAATAAATATTATAGGAGACAACGATACAAAACAAGAAACATATTTTTTTTTTGCTAGGTCAACCAACTTTAATCTCAGGCAGAATTCCCAGTCGAGCTTAGAACATCAACACAATTGATAGAAATACTTTTAGTCAGGGATAAATTCACCACATTTGACTCTGTCAGTAATTAGTTACCTCACCCGAGACCATCTTGTGGAAACACGAATTTACTCTGACACCATGATAAAAATGCAGGCAGCTACTGACCGGTTAATTTGAACATATACGGGTTCAAATTGAACATGCTCTGCTGTCGGCATAGTCTATCAGCTAACCAAATGTACCCTGACAAGTGACATGTTTTAATTGTATCTGTACTCTTTTATTTGTGAGGAACGTTTGCTAGCTAAAAGAAACGGCTAGCTAAACTTAAAAAAACAACAACAACTCTACTCTGCTAAATTACGATTAAAACCATCAAATTTCAGTTTTTTTTAATATGACATTTTAGAGTGTACAAATATAACTTGTAATTCATCTATTTAGAATTCAGTACTTACTTAACTCACCGAACACAGTCGAGGGCAAACACCTCTTCTCCCACGAAGCCACAAGAATCCAGAAACTGTTGCGCACGATACGAACATATGCTACGGGGTTGCCCTCGTCTGTCTGAATGGTCTCAATTCAAACAGGAAGGATGTTGAAACTCATTTTTACATGTTACACAAACTTAATATTTTCTGTTGTTGATTGATGACAAAAGTATTTTATTCAATATACTCAAACATTTAAGTTAAGGAGCTGTTTTTTAATTTTTGTGTTGCACTGACTTCTAACATTGATTATTCAACTCACTGAAACGTGTACATGTAGGCAACTTACTTTTTTTTTAGCAGAAAAATGCTTTTTTGTTAAGTTCTACCGACAAACACAACGAATATTTTTTAGAGTGTAGCCTGGCGGGGCGACACTGTCTCAGCTGAACTCTGGACACACACACACACACACACACACATGCACTGATATGCACACACTCATCCCCCTCCCTTTCCAAACGCCTTCGATACTTGTGCCCTACCGGGGAAGATGGCAGTCGACTGGACCAGCGCAGACATGCTGCAGGACCGGATGCACTGTCTACACCGGCTCTCTCTTACCCTTTACCCGCCCCTGTTGCTTGTCTTGTGTTTCTATGGTGTATTGATAGTCATGTGCTTTTTGTGCTGAGGTGTTTTTTCTGTTATCAAACTGTTCTCCCACTAGGAGCTCAGTCTGAGTGGAGTTTTTTTTCTCCTCCTCTTATCTCATGTTATGTATTTTCGTTGTTTTTTTCCTATCAGCCTACCTTTCTGACATGTCTCCCAAATGTGATGTTTGTGTAAAGTTGGTCAGAAGGTTCCTTTGTAAGTGCGCATGCGCCATTAGCGTGCTGCCTGCTGTAACCCCAATTTCCTTCGGGATTAATAAAGTATTCTGATTCTGATATTCAGCAGTTCTTGGAGAGTGTTTGGGATATAATATGTCACATATAGCCCTTCTGTATGATACCCAACAAGTTTGAAGCCGAAATATTGTTTCTGTCACGAGTTAGGTCACAATCGTTTTTTGGTAGCGCTAAAATGCCATGTTCTCAGCCGTTATTCTGAACAAACAAGAAAGAGTCATGGTGATACTGGCACAATAGGTCTTTATTGTTTTAACTACTATTCGACAGTCTTATAACACAGAGGTGGGACCAAGTCATTGTTTTGCAAGTCTCGAGTAAGTCTCAAGTCTTTATCCTCAAGTCTCAAGTCAAGTCTCAAGTAATGTCAGGCAAGTCAGAGTCGAGTCTCAAGTCACTGGTGTAAAAGTCCGAGTCAAGTCACAAGTCTGAAATTTTGAATTTCAAGTCCTTTCGAGTCTTTAAAAAAAAAATGAAAAAAAAATGTTGCAGTTATGCTAAATGTAAATATTAGACCATGTAATTTTTAAATCTGTGTTTTTCTCAACACATGACAAAATAGTGAACTTAGAAAATATACACAAATTGTGAAATTGCACCTCTTTAAAATGCAGCTCAATTAAACCTAGCTCCAAGAATAATTTTCACCGACAGTTCTGAGATAAGCTGCATGTTATTCTTGGATGCGGTTGTAGGACCAGCTTTAAAATCGCATGACAAAAATATCATACACATTAAAAAAAAACTGTATCACCAACGTAGCCTGGACAACATTTGCTAGTTAGATGAAGTCAGCTATCTCATCGTAGCATATTTATATGCATATTTATAATCATACGGTTCTTGGAGTGAGTGCATACACTCATGAAGTTTAGTAACTTCCGGTCACTGCAACAAGCCCAGGTACAGTTTACCGCCGGATGGGTGCAGGACCTTGAAACGCACCGTGTAGAAAGTAAAGACCATCGTACGTATCATAAGTTTACCAGTCTCACAAATCGTCGTCATAAATACACATTCGTTAACAGTTTATTAATAGGACCTTTGAGCTCAACGATAATTAATTAGTAGTGGAAATAATTTCTGGTAGCATTACAGAAATGTAGCAGTGACAATAATACTGTATGCTGTAATCGTACTGGACAATTAGTGATACAAAAAAACCTGTTTTATCCTGTGAATAAAAGTATATGTTTTTGTCAATGTACCATAATAACAGAAGCGAAACGCAATATTGTGCCAGGACAATTCACTATTTATGCACAATAAACACAATAAATAAAGGAGCATAGCAACAATTTCTGTTCAGCACCAGACTTGCTTGTAACCTATATCACCAATTATGTTAAGAAAAATGACGCATTAACTACAACAGCAGACTGACCTTCGTGTAAATGCTTGGAGCAGACTAACCTGTGAGCTGGAGTGTTCTAGGATGTTATATTTGGTCTTTGAATGGCTGCAATCCAGGCCATCCGTCGTCTTTGTTACTTCGGAAACATGGCTCGAACAATTTCTCTTCAACGACGTAATCCGATAACAACCGATCTCTTTACCTGTCGGCTTCCCGTGGCTGTCATGTGACCGGCTATTGCAGTTAATAATACAACAGCTTCTTGACATTTTTGTGTTTCTTTTTATTGCTGTGTGACTGAGTTCAATTGAAAGCCTGCGTGCGCTAGTACCTCTTGCCACGAGTTCCCAGAATCCTTTGCGGTTTTACCCGTGAATGACGTCACATTTTCAATCTCTATATAATATGCATGTTAAATTTTATATTTGGGGTGAAATATCAAGTCTTTTCAAGTAAACCGGTTCAAGTCCAATTCAAGTCCCAAGTCATTGGTGTAAAAGTCCAAGTCAAGTCACAAGTCTTAGAACATTTTTTCAAGTCAAGTCTAAAGTCATAAAATTAATGACTCGAGTCTGACTCGAGTCCAAGTCATGTGACTCGAGTCCACACCTCTGTTATAACAAATATGAACAACGAGAGTAGACATACTAAGCCTGTAGGCATTAATTATTCCATCGTGATGCGTGTAGTCATTCGTGACTGCGCTACACACTGAAAGCAACCTTCTGATAAGCGTCATAGTTCGGTTAGAAGACACGTTAAAGTTCTATAGATGACATAACAAAGGAATAAATGTGTTTGGGTTTTTCCCACGTTATATCAGTTGCACGGAAGTAGCTGTCAACGCAAGTAATCCGGGCGCTGCACCTTTAACCGCTCCCGCGGACGGCAATCACTTTCTGGCAGACAATCACTTTTTGGCACAACACGTTGTAGCTTTTCAGCTCACAGCCCGACACACGCCAACACAACAGCATAGATAGCACAGACGTTAAGGCGGCGTCCTCCTTCCCTTCAGCGGCGCTGCAGACCAGGCCCCGCCACACACATTAACCAGGTAAAATACATATTTAGGCAGAATTTTGCAAATATCTATTTTTCATTTTTCAGCAGCACAGTGCTTTTTTTCCAATTATTTTTTTAAAAGTCAGATCAAGGCTCCAAAAGTTTTTGTTTGCTGGGTCATTTTAGTTCCGCTGGGTGTCTTTGCTTTTGTTATATTTCTTTAAGAGTTCAAAATGTATTAATTACATAAATAAAATGTAATTTTCTCTGTAGCACTTCATGGTTTTAAGCAACGCACCTTAGTTGTTCACACAAAGCATAAAGGTAAAAAAACAAACAAACCCAAAAAAAAAAACAATATATACAGTGTTATCTTCATTTTAGATGTCAAAAAGTATTTGCGGCTCCCAGTGTTTTCTTTTGCGTGGAAATCGCGTCCAAATGGCTCTTTGGGTGCTAAAGGTTGCTGACCCCTGCACTAGGTTCTATATCAGTATAAAGCGCCTTGAGACTAAATAAAACTGAATAGAATAGACAAGCACAGCACAATTCCAAACAAATGAATATATATATAATTTACTGGTATGATACCAGAATTTCAATAATTCTGGTAATATTGATTTACATTTTATGTTTTAGAGAAATTGCCACAGAAACAAGGCTAGAAAAATATTGTGACTGTTAAAGACAGCAAGCCCAAATATCTCCACCTGTTAAAACTCCTTTTCCCCCCACAGTAACTCGTTTTACAAAGTCAAACATACAGAGAAAAGACTGCTGTGTTTACCGTAATAAGGACACTGGTTTACAGCTTCTTTTGGACTCAAACTCTGGATGTGTTTGGTTGATTTTTAAGTTTTCTAGTTCGTGTGATCATCTTCTGCTGAGCAGCCTCTGAACCATGAAGAAACTTTCCGTAAGTCCACACTGCTGTGGATGCTGTATCTGTGACACTGGCATGATGCTTGAACCTACAGTTTTGGTCATAGTGACCCTGCAGCTTCCTGTTGTTTATGAGATGTTCGCACCAGTGGGAATTAAAAAAAGTGGGAAAAGGAAAAAAGAAATAAGAAATAGTTCGCCTGTAATTAATGGACGTGTTTTTCTACATTTTCAGTATACATACTGCAGTATAAATATATTCCTTATGGCAGCACAGTTTGTGAGTAAAGGGTTAGAGTGAGTCACTTGATACGTCAGCAAATAACATTTTCTGTTGAAAGTAGAAAACAACTAGAGAACAGACGGAGTCAGAGCTGAAGAGTCCTCCCGTTTTATGTCCTCACTGAAAGCAGAGGCGTTTTTTTTTAAATTCAGATATTTTAACGAATCTCTGTTTTTCTCGCTTTCTCTCATCTATATGACAGCAATCACTGAATGAGATACTTATACATTGTCTCTAAATATTTCTTTGATTACACTTTGAATTCCAGTCTTTAAGCATCAGATATTCAGATCAGATCAGATATTGGTCTTCACAATCCACAACAAAAAAGAGGGTATTGCTTCTTTTTAAACATGCACGTGTAAGCGGTAGTATCACAAACATTAATTCAGTAATTACAATGACTGTGGTTCATTAAAAAATCATGCTGGCGCCTCGCAATGGCCAGAAGCAGCGGGTACGCCATCTGTCAGAAGTGGGCTGACGCGTTTTGAGCCACGCTTTGGAGCAGTGTTTCGAAATCTTGTAAATTCTAAATTCTAAAACTACGGTTATTACCCGACCCTAAAACTCAATGAAATATGGTACATAACCAGATTCGTACTCTGGATGGCATTACCTTGGCAATGTAGGACTGCTTTCTTCCATTTACGCAACATCTCTAAAATTAGAAACATCCTGTCTCAGAGTGATGCTGAAAAACTAGTTCATGCATTTATTCCTTCTTGGCTGGACTCCTGAAAATTCATTATTATCAGGATGTCCTAAAAACTCCCTGAAAAGCCTTCAGTTGATCCAAAATACTGCAGCAAGAGTCCTGACAGGAAAGAGAGAGCAGACTTCTCCTGTACTGGCTTCCCTTCATTGGCTCCCTGTTAAATCCAGAACTGGAACAATCAGGCCCCAAGGTTATCTTAATGAACTTATTGGACCGTATCACCCCAATTAGAGCACTTTGCTCTCAGATTGTGGGGTTATTGTTGTTCCTAGATTATTTAAAAGTGCAATGGGAGGCGAAGCTTTCAGGCCCCTCTTCTATGAAAACAGTCCCCTGTTTAGATTCAGGATGCAGACACCGTCTCTACTTTTAAGCTTTAAGAGCCTTAAAATTTTCCTTTTTGGTTACGTTTATAGTTAGGGCTGGATCAGGTAAGCACAAATCTTCCCTTATTTAAGCTGCTATAGATTTAGGCTGCTGGGAGCTTAGAAGTAGAATGGGAGGGAGAGTCTTCAGTTTTCAGGCCCTTCTGCTGGCGGTTACTTCCTGTCAAATCGGAGTTATTCCTTCCTACTGTTGCCATTGTGCTTGCTCATAGGGGGTCATATTGGGTAGTTAGTTGTATGTATTATTACTGAGTCTACCTTTCAATATATAGCGTCTTGATGCGACTGCTGTTCTGATTTGGCACTGTATAAATAAAATTGAACTGAAACATCTGTGCTTCGGAAGCTTGATGCAGTCTCGAAACATTAGTTTCGAGCTTCCCATCCCTACTTTTAACTTCTTTTTTCCCCCATATTGTCCACTTTAGATATTGTGTTAGTGATTTAACCCTGGTCCTGTTGTTATCATTGGGGTTTTCTGGTAACAGCCGGCAGGTTTATGAAGTTTTGTGGTGGAAACTGGTGTGGTAGTGGAATTGTGTGTAGTCTGTCTGGTTGATTCCCAACTGAATTCATAGTAGAACCAGTGGACACGTTTCTTTGTTAATTGATTTACATTTTTTAAATACTCAATAGAGTTGCTTGTAGCAGCAGTTGAAATGGGCATTTCCGACTGCAGTGTTTGTCTTAACATTAAAAAGACTGACCACCTCTCTGCAGGGCAAGTAGTGTTGTCAGTACCAAAAGCTGAAAGGTCACAGTCTCGTGCAACAGCTCCTGATAGAGTGGTCTATACTGATATTTTAATATTTAGATTCAAAGTGATGCAGGAGAATGTTCTGTTTTACTGGTGTTGTACCTTACCTTCTGCATTGGTTCAGATCATAAAATGCTTTTCTAAGTAGGAGAGTAAGAGTTCCTCATCTATTTCTCTTACCTATGGTGTGCCACATTTGGCTCTTCTTGTTTCTATTATGTCTACTCCCTCTTCTGCATATTCTGAGCACCTTCAAGGACATTTAATATCACTGCTATGCAGATGAAATTCAAATATACATCTCTTTTTAACCCCAAGATGTTTCTAAGCTGCTGATCCAAAATAATTTCTTAGACTCTCTTCAAAGTTGGATGGCTGACAACTTCCTGCAACTTAATGAAGAAAAAACAGAAGTTCCTGTGTGTGCCCTGACAGATTTCTGCCAAAGGTAGCTCCTTTGTCCCCTTACAACATTTGGTAAATCATCTGTCAGGAACCTTAGAATTTTGACTCTTTGTTCATTCTTGATGTTCATGTGTAATCTCTAGTTTGCTCTTTTTGTTTTCACTTGCCAAGTTAAGTCCCATTGTGTCACGCTCTGAACCTGAGATTATTATTGATGCATTTTTTCATCTTGTGTAGATTATTGAAATTCATTGTTCACTTGTCTAAGCAGAAACTCCTTGGAACACCTGCAGGTTGTTCAGTGTGAGGGACCAAGCAGCCCAGGCACAGAGGACACAGGAAAAAATGGTTTTCTTTCTTTTAACCCTCAAAAAAGTTCAAAAGACAAAATTTAAAAACACAACTAGCAGGCCCATAAAAGAGGTCAACTAAATATAACTCTACAAAAAGTATTTTCCAGAAACTTAAACAAATCGGACACAACTTAACTCACAAACTGACCTAATTACAAAGACACAAGAGGGTAGCTTTTATGGTGGTTTGGCCAAACCATTTAAAAATGATTCATGAATTATAGTAATGAAGAAAACTGCAAACCAAACTAATAAAGTGAACAAATGGACTGATTTACCCATGTGTGGCTGATGCCATCACATTCAGAACACTACTGTGAGGCTTATTGTTCTAAGTACTTTCATACCTCACCATTGCTGACCCAGCTCCACACTGAATTCTGGGTCCATTTTAAGATTCTGTTTTTGACTTCCGGAGCTCCTCCATACATTCCCAGCAGCTCCTTGAAGTCATGTGATCAGGGACTACTTGTTTTGAATAATACGAGACTGAAAACTGGAGCTTTGCCACAGTGTCCCCCAGACTCTGAGATCTTGAGATCTCTGGACTCAGTGGTCTCTTTCAAGAGGCAGGTAAAAATGCATCTTTTTAGACTTACATTTGGAAATTTTTTAACAATATTAAAATTAAGTTCTGTAGTTTTTTTTTTCTGTTTTTTTTTATTGTGAAGCACGTGGTGGCTATAAGACTATAAGTGGAAATTCCAACATTAGAATAAATACTAGAGATGTGTTAACAATAGTAAACATGTTTTACATATTCAAATCACTGAAACCTACTGACACTGGGTATTTTGGAAGATTGTGTGGTTGTTTTACACGATCCAGTAACAGAAACACATACTCTTTTTTTTTTTTTGAAATGCAGACATTTTCTTTATTTTGCTTCAAAGAAGCTAAACTTGAAGTCTTCACTAGACTTATATAGTCCCACTAGGACAAAACCTTGAGCATAAATAAATACAAAGTAGAGTAGCAGACCAAATAAATAGATCATTCTTCAAATACCATTTGAAGTTATTGTTATGTAACAAAACTATATAATAGCTTTTTTCAATGAGAAGGTCATCAATATGAATTAAATCAAGTAATAAAATACCCAGATTACATTTACTGCACTATGCAGGAGGAGTCTGTAAACAGAACTAAGAGAGCAAACATCTACAAAACATATTATTGATAAATAAACAGTAAATAGCTAAGTGTATAAATAGGCTTGTGTGACTTTTGAAGCCGCATTAAATATTCCCAGCGATGTTCCTTCTAAGTCACAGCCTGCTCACTATGAGCATGCTGCAGGACTTCACACCGCTGATTAGACTTGGTGCATTTCATGAACTTCATGCATTTTATGCGTGTCATGTGATAGCAGGTCTGGATGGTTCTCCCCTAGGAGCTCTGGGGTCTGACACAGGTACACCCCACAGCTACTTCCACATTCACTGGCCTCAGACGGTAAGTCTTCTTATCGTCACAAAGCTCCTTTTTGAGAAACACTCTGTTCTGAACGATGGGAACTGAGTTGTAGTCATAGTCCTCAATCATTTTATTGTCTTTGAGCTGGATGCATCCTGAACACAGGCACTGAGCACCAACATATGTCGAAGGAAAGTGATCTTCCTTGATGTGAGTTCTGTTAAAAACAAAAGAGGACTCGGTGAGCTACAGTTTATTCAGACATGTGGAGCGTGTGGTTCTATATGTCAGTAACAGCAGATGGTCTTAGTAAATACAGAAGCCCCGTCCAAAATGTTAGGAAAGCAATCCTAAGAACAGGGCACATTCATCCTGTGCTATTTTCTTTCTTTTCTTTTCTTTTCTTTTCTTTTCTTAAAACAAAACAAACAAACATCAAGCTGTCAACAAAATTTAATCAAACCATTCACCACAAGATGGCAGCGTTTGGCTTGAAGGTTTTAGCGTCATTTGATACAGAATTATACTATTTTGTTCTTTTGAAGTGACTTTTTTATCGTTACCTGAAGAGACGACTCGTAAATCTCATTTATTTATCTGTTTTCTGTTCTCTCCAGTTATGGTTAATGAAGACACAGGATGCAGTCATTCCCGGCAGCTATGTACCAAGAGAGCTTCATTCGCAGTAGGTGACGCAAGCATTGGATGAATCGGGGAAAATCCCCCGATTCATCCAATGCTTGCGTCACTTGCGCTGGAAGGACCAGCGCCAATTATCACTCAAGGCCAACTTAGCGACTTTGTCGCTATATTTAGCGAGTTTTCAGACCCCTTAGCGACTTTTTTTTCTAAAAAAAAAAGAGTCTTTGAGTCTTTCAAAGACATGAAAGCGCGTATCGCTTTTACTCTCAACAAGCAGCGGGTGCTGTAACGCAGTCAGTTCTTTTAGTCTTTTACTCGTATGCTGTTTTGTGGATCACAAGGTTTAAAACTACTTATAAACACACACAAAGTAACTCCACCAGAGTGCCTATTTCGGGTCACTTTTGCCGGTCCAAGCCCGGGTAAAGGAGCAGGGTTGGAATTGTGACATTAAAAAAAACAATAATTGCTAAAAGAAATTTAATTTGTAGTTCTAAATAAACTCTAAATGCATTTAGGACGTTTTTTACTCACTTTATATCTCTTCCACGATGTTATTTCTCTCTCCAACAACATAGGATTAGCATGACCAATTATGCAAATTAGGCGATGACGTCATTTAGCGACTTCTAGCGACTTTTAGGACAGCCAATAGCGATTTTCCTTACTGAGGAGTTGGCAACACTGCTCAAGGCACGCAAATAAGCTCGACTGTGCGCTGATTATGGCTTTATTTTACCGTGTAGCCGTGTGATCCCCGAGTTATTTATTCTCTTATCTGTTTAGCTGTTATGTCTCTTTCAAAATTCAAAACAAGAAGTTCTAGTTTCTAACTGCTGTTCATTTATATTTGCGCGCAGTAGACCGGTTTGTAATTAGCTGTTGTTAAGGATTTTACTACGTCATAAAAATGAAAATCGAGCTTCTAGTTTGCGCCTCACTCTGTGTAAAGGTTTGACTCAAATCTGACGTGACAAAGACCCCAAACAAAATGTAAAGATGGAATTTTTGTAAAATCTCTTCACACTTTTTTATCTTTCGGGAACTTCTCTCACCCGCTGTTTGTGCGAGGTTAGAAAGGACTTTTATATATTTTAAAACATCATTTGCTTCATATGCTGCGTGTTAAATACTGAATAACATCGGGATTTAAAATGTGCTCAGGCTGCTGCTTACACGAATCTCCAGGGGGACAGAGACCTGTCTCGCTGCTCATCTGACAGCGGCGTCTTGTAAAGTTCCAGGGGACAAGAGTAAGATGAGCTGCGAGCCGTTGACCGCGGAGCCTCTGTGGGCCGCAGGTAGTGCGTCCTCAGCTTCCTGTCCGCCGCTGCCTGTAGCTCCTGGTCGTTATAGCACCGGAACATCTTGGACGACCACATGGGCACGATGAACAGTACGAAGATGAGAACCTGGGGAGACGCAGGCAAACCATGTCATTTCATTCATACAGATGTGAAAAAAAGCAGCAGTCTGGAGGTGAAAGCAGAAGCAAAGGGAAAACAGTGATGGAGGTAGCAGAGGCAGATGTCCCGCATTCGACTCACCGGTTTATAGTCCATCCTCCGACTCTGAGCTCTGTCTGATTCTTTCCAAGATTAACCGGTCGGTTCATGACATCCAGTCATTCATCTCTTATTTATGTATACAAAAGATGGGGGCGTGGGAGGGGAGGGGGGGGGGGTGCTTTAACTTCCTTGTTTCCGGCAGTGAAGCAGCTGTAGCACCGGCAGTAGGTGAGGATACTGTCATAGAGAACACAGACCTGGAATTTCTTCTCTCTCTCTCTCTCTCTCACACACACACACACACACACACACACACACACACACACACACACACACACACACACACACACACACACACACACACACACACACACACACACACTGACAACTGAATCACCTGTGTGGTGCCTTTCACACCTTCTATTTAATGTTATAACAGTAAACATTAGAGAAACACAAACTAATCTTTCGAGCAGGGGTATCCTACTATCAGATTACTGTCGAAACAAATAAATGTTATAAATATTTATAGAAGATCTTGGTGAAGAATATCAGCAAACATGTTGTCACTCAAATGCATCTATAAATGTTTATACCTGCGCAGGGAGAGAGCCTCTGACCGAAACTGTACAAAGAAAAATCATCCCAGTTCCTGTGATGGTTGGGTGTAGTTAGGTTTTAAAGACATTGTAAATTACTCAATAGAGTTATTCACTTATACATTTTTAATTTCAGAAATTCACGTCCACACACTAGGGGGCACTACAGGGATTAAACAAGTGGGTCAATCCGACATTCCCGTGGGGCTATCCACACCAACTCACCTGGCGATAAGTTGTAACTTTTTCTTTTGAAGTTAATGCGACTTTATAAAATCTCAGAGCTACAGTAGACACAGTGGACATTTGTGTGATTCCCCTGAAGCTTAACCAGTAGCTTAATTTTTACATGGGACTGAAACGTGTTTTTACTCTAACAAAGTCTAAATGATAATTTACAACTAAATTCTTCCTAAAGCTTTACAATGATAAATTAAAAATCCCCTACCGTAATGAAGAATCTTTATTTTTCTCCAATTATTAGCAAAAATAATAGAAAAGAAATAAATGAAGAAAGTTGACTCTTGCTATAGCTTTTAAGATTAAAAACCCTAAACACACACTGCTGATCCCAGTTCCTGTGAAGTGTCAGGCTACCATGCTCTGCCAGAGTAGCTTCTAGTACTGATTCCAAGTCTGACTCTACTGAAGGGATGAACACTATTGTTTCAAAAGACATTTCCTCATGTGGGTTTTTGATGATGCTGCTGGAGAGGACTTTCTAATTTGTCATAGCTGAGCTGAGATCTGGTTGTTGTCATCACCTTTTGTATGCTATGGATGTGTGCAGTGTCATCCTGGAAGAGAACACTCGCATCAGGACATACAGATGAGGAAAACCCTGTTAGCCCACATCTGAAATTCAAAGTTTTTGTCAAAAAGTCTTTTAATTTTATTTAATTAATTTTTTTTGTTTTTTAACAGAGCAAGGGATTTTCAACACAGAATTTCTAAACATAGCAGTTTTATTTAGAAAGCATAAATTCCTCAGTTTCATACTTTTATTAAGACAAAGCACAAACCACTGCTGTGCAGTGAAGTTCTTTAACTTTGTAACGTCCAAAGCTTCTAAAATCAAGTGAACACGCTTTGCTGACACCCTTCTTGACAAGGGGAACCACCCCAGTCTACCAATCCAGAGGCCCTGTCCCTGACTGTTGCAGTCAGTGTTGCAGAGGTGCGTCAGCCATGACAGCCCCACAGCATCTAGAGCCGGGTGAATCTCATCCATTCCAGAAGCCCTGCCACCATGGAGTTGTTAACTGTCTCTGTGACCTCACCTCCATTGATGGACAAACCATTCCTTTCACTGCCTGATATAGTTGGGGGAGTGGTTGAAGGAATAATATCTGGAATGACAGAATAGTCCCACCCCCAATATACACAGTGTAGAGAGGAAGCTGCTTTTTCTCCTGAATTGTCTAAAGGCTTACCAGAACCACTTCGAGCCCTGCTCAATTGCTTCACCATATTTGTCGCATTCTGCTTGGCCTGCCAATAGCTTCCAGCTGCCTCTAGAGTCCCACAAACTAGCCATGCTTGATGGAACTCCTCCTGAAGCTTAGCAGCTCCTTTCACCTCCATTTGGTTTGAGGATTACTGTCATGACAAGCACTAGCTGCTTTGGAGACACGACTCAGCACAGACCCAAAAGCAATGGAGATGCAGAACATGGTCCATTCAGATTCACCGTCCCTAATTTCCCTCCCTTGTCCTGTGTCTCAGGGATTCTGACAGTTAGTATGATTTATGATGATTCATTCACATTAGCATATTACAATGTTGCAATCAGGACTTTGTAAGGCACAATAATTAAAACACTTTGATCAGTTATTAAATAATTTATTTAACAAGAACTTAGAAGTGAACAACATAATGTTTAATGATCCACATTTCACTGTTTACTACTCTTTGCATCTGGGGATTTTATATTGTTCTGTCTATGTGAGTTTTTATGCTTAAATTGTTTTTTGCTAATTTGAAGTCTCTGATCACCATGTTGCTTTTTCCTTTGTAAATGCTCCTTAAAGATTGGTATTTTGTCTGTCGCCGTGTTGGGTAACCAGGAGTGGTAGCAACCTTGGTTAGCAAGCGGCATTCATAAAATATGCTGGTACAACACCTAGACAGACATACTAAGTTCTGAGCAATCTTCTTGTAGTGTCTGTACTGCACAGCAAGACATATTATTTGTCAGATAATTCCATTGACAAGTAGAACTGGTCATGCCCATGCTATAAAATTGGGTATTTAACACAGGAGTCTATGGAAATCAACTTACTTTTTGAGAGTAATTTAAGTTTATGCCACCTCCAAACTGACTTCAATTACTAGTCCCAGAGGTTGACACATGCACCTACCCTTTAAGCTTCAGTACTAAACTCTGTCTAATTATTCTTAGTAACATAAAAAAGAAGGCTCCCTGGAGCTGTCACTGTTTGGACCTCTAATAAATAAGGTTCTATCCAATCACAACCAACAATGAAAGCTCCTACATTCTCCTGTGTATTATGCTGATGTTATTTCGATTTCCACAGTTCCTATTTGCCTCGGCACAAACACTACCAATGATGTCTTCTTGTTTTTCAGGAAACGTGCAATAAATGCAAGAAAGCACCTGCCAGCCTAACCACAGTGTCCAGAGAGCACATGGTACCATGCCGTTATGTCCATGTAGATTCCACTGTTCCCCTTTCTTCCCTCAAGGACATTCAGTGTTTTCAAACAAACCCCTTTCCAACACATGAATTATAAAACAAAACAAAACAAAACAAAAAACAAACAAACAAAAAAAACCCTCCATTTAAACTTCCCATTAAAATATGTAAATATAACAAGTCATTATATCTTGGCATGAATGAGTGTCAACAAGAAAATGGGAAACTATCACTGCCCTGCCCCATAAAAGTAAGTGTGAAGTATCTTCAGTGAATATTTTTGTTCGCATCTTAGCATCATCTCCTTCTCATATTTCCTCATATACTCTTATGACATGTCATGAATGCTACTGTAATAATTGTTATTATTACCCAAATAGTAAAGACAGTAGAACAAGAAAAAAAAGTATTCACCGTCACCTTCTCCAGCTGACCTTGTTGCTCGTGTTGTCAGATTTGGCACGAGTCACTTTTTCACGAGTTATTTTGTCTTTTGATGTTGTTTCTGTCCTGTTCAGTTTCTCCCGTAGATGAAAGGTATGAAGACATGGATGCTGTATATTAGCAGTAATATTGAGTACAGCATGAAAATAAAAAAGTGTAGTTTCATGTCCAGTTTAAAGAGACTTAACAAAGACTCCAAATGGCTTAAAAAAAGATGTGTGTGGTTTCGTTTTGTTTTTTTAAATTAACTATATCTACTCTACAAGAGTACTCAAAATTTGTTGTATTTTGCCTGGGAATCTTACTGTCACAGTGTCTGACCGCATTGGGGCATTTTGTCGATATGCTGGTTAATTTATCAACAGAGGGGAATGTCCTCTTATCTGCACAAGTGTTTCAGGGGCATTTGCAGGTAACTTTCCAATGGTCATTCTACTTAGAGGCCATTCAACATCCCACATAGCAAGCAGGTCTGGCCCGGATCTGGTATCAAGCCGGCACTGCTGGCTGACTTCTGGCATGATAAGGCGTATGTCATCCAGATATGGGCCAGGCCTGGCATAGATGGCACTGTCTATGTGATGGCATGCCACATCTGGCTCGATTGTGATTCGGTTTATGTGGCCCAGTCTCATAGAAAACAGGTCTGGCCCGGATCTGGCATCAAGCTGGCACTTCTGACTGACTGGTGTCATGGCAGAGTGTATGTCAACCAGATGTGGGCTAGGTCTGGCAATGATGGCACTATTTATCTCCTATTTTAGTTAGAAGACCCAAATGTCATTTTGCAATACTATACTGCTATAGTAGCCAACGTTTCAAATGCAGGTTTGACAGGTTTGTGAGTGTACACTTTATCCAAAACCTAGTTAGGGTTTACTCGTGTTTTCCACTGTGTGGCTGTAGCTCAGGAGGTAGAGCAGGTCACCTACTGATCTGAAGGTTAGTGGCTCGATCCCTGGCTCCTCCAGTCTGCATGTCAAGAGTGTGAATGTGTATGAATGTAGTTAGGAAGCACCCAGTTAAGAGAAAGTGTGTGATTTGTGACTGTGGCATATTGTATAGAGTACTTTAAGTGGGAGACTAGAAAAGCACTATATAAGATTAAGTCCATTCACTGTCTGAACAGTTTCGTCATGTTCCAACACATGTTGTTATTACATGGCTTGATTAAGGTACACATTAGGATGACATCTTGGACCAGCACAGGACCACCAGTTTGTCTACAACTGGCCCGTGGCTGCCCACATATTGCAAAGAATGACGGCCCTTTGGTGGCCCAGATCAGGTTTGCCAGAGGTAATCCACACATGGGCCAGCACAGGATCTCCAGTGTCTATGCAACTGGCCTTGTGCTGGGCCACCAAAGGGCCGTCATTCTTTGCGGTGTGTGGGACAGATCTGGGCCATACCAATTTTGCTATGTGGGATTGAAAAGCTTTTGCAGATGCAAACGTGAATGTCTCTAGACATCTGCAAATTACAAAGAGCCAAAGAGACTTCACTACTAGTGCCTAGTGACTTCACTAGAGTTGGCTGTTTCATTGACTTAATAATCCTGTCTGCACTCATTTAAGTTAATGTTATAAATGCAGGCCTATATAGCCAACCTTGCTGCATAGTTTGGCCATGCACATTATTATTACTGTAAACATTAAAACATCTCAGCTGGCAGGCACTCAGATCTTAATGTAAATGTTTGAAGTTCATTATGTTTTCAGTTTTACAACCATTCATTATATATAATTTGCTACCAGTTCTAAACATATTATTGCTATTGTGAATTTTTAATTGACGATGGTTAGTATGTAAAACAATGAAGAATTAATTGTAGACTTTAGTAATGACTTAAAACTTGACAAAAGACTTTGGGGTCTTAACTTTGGACTCATAAGTCATGATTTGAGAGTTAATATTTTGATTTGGGACTTGATCACCTTAACTTGTGTCCTCTAAACAACAATGCATGACATCACCCTTCAGACAAACTTCAAAGAAGTATAACAGGAATAGCGAGTCTTCTGTGGTGTTGGCAGCAGTCCATGTCCAAAAACAATATAATATTTGCATAACAGAGATGCAGCCAAGGAGACTCACAGGTTAATATGGACATCCATCAGCCTAAATCCTTAAATTCAATGACAAGTCATAACCATGTTGGAAGCGTCACTTACCTGTTGGCAGATTTGTTTGTTTATTGTGGTCTGGTATTTCCCCTAAACTATGTGCTCTGGGTGCTCAAAGTAGTTCCTATTTATGACTTCCTCCAGGATTATTTCTTGAGTCTGTAGGCAACTTTTTCCCACGACTGCAAAGTTGATGTGGTTCATTTTTCTAAAATTTCTCCAAAATTGCAATAAAAGTGTTTCCACTACATGCCAAATGGGGTGTTCAATGTTAGAGAGTTGTTTATTCAGTTATGTCGACGTTATGGAAAACTAAACAAATTTTTTGGTTCAGATACAGGTCACATGTTTGGAAGAGGAATTCCTAAATGCAAAACACTTCATGCATCCAGAAAATACCCCACATAGATCACATAGCTTTGAATATATCTATCTATCCACACACACACACCTATCTATCTATATGTATGAATAAATAAAATTCCCCTCTCTCCCCTGTGGGCGGTCTATCCTTCAAGCTCGAGTCCTCTACCAGAGGCCTGGGACTTAAGGGTCCTGCGCAATCCGGTGCAGTATCTTTGCTGTTCCCAGGACTGCGCTCTTCTGGACAGAGATCTCCGATGTTGTTCCTGGGATCTGCTGGAGCCACTCGCCTAGCTTGGGAGTAACCGCACCAAGTGCTTCGATTCCCACTGGGACCAGTTACCTTCGCCCCTCACATCATCTCGAGCTATTGATACTTCTCTAGCTTCTCGTGTTCCTTCTTCCTGATGTTGCTGTTATTCGGTATCGCAACATCTATCACTACACTGGGATGTCGTGCTTGGAGAAAACTCCTGAGTTTCTCTGATTGTCATCCCCTATGTAGCCAGTGTATCAGAGAAACTCATGAGAGTTTTCTCCAAGCATGACATCCCAGTGTATTTCAGACCCAGCAACACACTCAGACAAAAACTGGTTCACCCGAAAGACAAAACTCCAAAACACAAACTTAACAATGTGGTGTATGCTGTACAGTGTAGTGAGGATTGCCCAGACCTCTACATTGGAGAGACCAAACAGCCACTTCACAAGCGCATGGCACAACACAGAAGAGCCACCTCCACAGGACAAGACTCAGCAGTCCATCTGCATCTTAAGGATAAAGGACACTCTTTCGAGGATGCCAATGTTCACATTTTGGACAGAGAGGACAGATGTTTTGAAAGAGGAGTGAAAGAAGCCATCTATGTCCACTGTGAGCGACCATCTTTGAACAGAGGCGGTGGTTTACGACACCAACTCTCTGCCATCTATAATCCAGTTTTGAGATCCCTTCCCAGACGCCTTTACGCCCACTCACATCCTGGGCCATCTGACCTCAGGAAATCACATGATAGGGTGGGGCCAGGTTTCACAATGAGCTCACCCGAAACCCTGGCTGACTGGGACCCACACCCGTTTTCACACCTTGGCTCATGTAATTAGGTAGAGGATCATCAGGGGGTTCTTTGTCCCTCTTTGGGGGGACACTCCCACTGGGCTTAAATCTGGGACTCTCCACCATTTGACTCTTAGAACTGAAGAAGCTTCTCGGATGAGAGGTGAAACGTCTTCAAGCAACTTAAAGAAGTCCAGATGCTTTTCTCTCCAAGCTCCTTAGACTATGATGACCTGGATGACTGAGAACCTTCACAGACATATGGTGTACTACCAGTTAATGCAGTACACCATAGTGTTTGCATCTATCCAAAAGATCGACATAGCCAATGTGACATCAGTCACTGGTTGTTGCACGACTGGCCACTGGCGAAGTTTAGACTTCGATTACTAGGCTCACTTTTCCTCCAGCACCAGGTTTTTCTCTTTGTAGAACTGGTAGTTGCTGAGAAATTGCAGTCAGGACCGCAGTGGTGACTGACACTGCCCTGTCAAAAGCAAAACTATGATAAGATCAGGTATGACCTCACTGTGACCTTAGGAGCAATGCAACGGCTTAACAAAGAAATCGATAGTGACTTTATTAGAGATGGCAGATGGGAATTTCTCAACACTCAATTGTGATGGTTCAATGCTGTGAATAGATTCATGATAATGCGCTAGCTTAAAAAAACATGGACGTTCTTAACAAACATCTGTATGCTGTTTAAATTGAACAATGCCCCTTTGAAATTATTATACATTACTGTGGATCTGTACTGTAACACATTTTCTTTTTTCAACAGTCGACAGCACACAAAGGAACTTGTCTTATCAAAATAGTTTATTTAGAGGCTTTTCTCACAAAAGCAAGACATACGTTGTCTCTAAATGTTCCCATTCCACCTCAGACTCCTCCAACAAAAAATGTGACAGAAAACATTGTTTTATCACTTAAGAGCTAAGAAAACAAAACGTTGGAATTTTTTAAAAAGCAGTACTTCACATCAATGTGGTTTATAATGATATGCTTGAAAGGTTCTGAGCTGTGAAAATGACCACTATCCTAAAACACAGCAAGGAGGCGAGGCATTGGTTAAAGAGGGAGCTGGGCCGAGTATGGATGCTTGTGAACTTGGAGATTTGTACAAAGAAACGCTCTGAGGTCCTGTGGGCTGTTGGTACCCTGTAGAGCTGAGCCAACAGTCACACCACTGCACATACAGGAAAAAGGAGAAAAAAATGCAAGAACAAGACAGTAAAAGAGATAGAAACGGCTCAGTGTTCATAGATCTATTATTCACCACACCATGAGGAAAATGCTTCCATTCTAGTGAGGGAACAAAGTGAGCAGCAGGTAAACACAGTACCCCTTTACTATCCTGTCTCTGCATTATGAAGTCTAAACATATTGCACTCCATTCCTGAGACGTCCCTTTCCTTGCCAAATGCCCAGATGACCTCTTCTATTTGTGAGGTAATATGTGGCTGAGACATTAAAAGGATTTTAACGGGAGCAAACTCGGGAACATGGAAGTGATCAATGTTCGAAAAATGAAGCAGAGCCCATCAAGCCCAAGGTGGTTTTTGTGGCAATTACTTCCTGTTCACTCACACAACAGCCTTTATAACCAAACCATACAACATTTTTACATGTCCATTGGAGATTTGAGAAAAAACAAAACAAAAAACAGTCCACCCTGTGACCCTCATGGTTGCCCAGGCAGACTTTGCATGTGGATGAACAGGTTAGGGCTGTGCTGCCATTTATTTGGCAGGAATCTTTGCTCGTTTACGGGCGATGGCATCTTCCACAGCCTTCAGCTGTTTCAGAAGCTCCTCGCGCCGGGACAGCGTGTTGCTGGGTTTGCTAGAACCTGATCCGGCACCCGATGCTGGACTCGGTGTGACCAGCTTGGCCGATGGAGCTGCTGGGCTTTTCCCAGATGATTTGGGAGGTGGAGACAGAGGACGTTTTCTAAGAAGACAGACAGAGTTAAGCGTTATAATTACCAGCCAAGTGCAAATGAGAATACATGACTAAAAACAGGAAAAGAATGTCTGAGAGCCATTCCCTGCATTCACTACTTCCACTGCTGAATCAGCCTTTGTTTAACAACACTTAAGTTAGATGACAGCACACATCATATCTTCTGTTTTAAACGGGATGTTATGTTGATTCATCAACTATTATAAACCCATTCAGTGTTTATCTACATCTGGGTCTGTTTTAACTGTTAAACTCTTTAATCCTAGTTGTTAAAGCTAGTTATCCACTAACTTTAGTTATAACTAGATCCCTGCGAGTTTCAATAAGTTCAATATAAAACTTTGTCAGCTTTAAAGTAATTACATACAATTCTTAATATCACATATTTAATAGGTTAAATATAGAATCAACCAACCAAAATCAGCCATCTATGAATTAATCTTTTAACATTACAATGATTCAAATACTTTTTAGTCTTTAGACTGCTAACCAAAGTAAAGCAGTTTAAGCAGTAATTGTGAGCTAAAAAAAGGAAAACGCAAACAAAAAAAAACCTCTATTTGCATATCAGTCAATGACAAGCAGAAACAATTCTCAGTTTTCAGAAACTAGAAGCAGTTTTGTGGAAGCTTTTTTTTTCATTTCTGGTTAACTGTGCAGATTGAAAACAGCACCTGCTGAGCATCTAATGAACTGTTGACACTGTCCCTGAACCATTTTAAAAATCTTTTGATCAAAAGCCTTTTGGTAAATTAGACTACTGAACAATGTTGATATTGTTTATGATACTGGCCTTTCAGTTAATTAAACAATTACTACTATTCAGGTATACAAAAGTTTAACAATGCCTATAGCATAGTACAGTATTTGATGCTTATTCACCACATAGTAAAAATGATTACCTTTTGCATTTGGGACTGTTGGTCAGACAAAACAAGGAAATGGAAATTGTCCCTTTGATCTCTCGATTTTCACAAGTCTGTTCAGAGTTTCACTAAGGCAATTCCCTGGCCCCAACATAACCCTCTCTGTTATTTCTAACTCATGTGTGTCTGCTGACATGCCTCAATTTTGCTCATCAGCTACTGCAGGCTAAAATAGTTAACTAGTGTATATGACCCAGGTTAACCTTGCTGTGTAGCTGGTAAAGTAAACATTACTATCTCTTCATGTTGGAAAAAAACAAACAAACTTGCCACTGTCTCTTCTTTTTGAACTTTCCTATTTTCAAAACCAGGAAACAACTTAATGGGAACATTTATACTGGATGTCCAAAGTGGTATGACATGAATCCATACATTATTCATAATGGAAGTCACAATGAGAGTTTCATGGTGGACAAAACAAATTGTTATTTCAATTCTCTCATTGGTTCTGCCTCTGTGTTCAGTACAGTTCAGTACAAAACAGGATGCTTGATAACACAACGGAATTATTTCATAGAGGGGATTTTGCACAAGAGACAATGCATTCTACAACACGTGCAGGGAAGGTTAACTATCTGTGACCTGTTCCTCATTTTGGCTTATGAAGTTTGCCAGACCACATGACATGACAGACATGTGTTTGGCCTGAGTCACCATGATCACTGCTGCCTATACAGAGGCTGTACAACATAGAGAAAGGTGATTTAAGAAATTCCACAGTTCTAGCTGAATGTCTTTGTCTTCAGTGAAGGTTTAAAAACCACAGGCCTTCAGCAACAATAAGCCACCAACCTGTCTCCCTGTGGGGGCATGGGTCGCCCTCTGGGTCGATCTATTCGAGGAGAAAGTGGGAGTCGGCCAGGTATCCTCTTATCGCGGCCTAAAAAACACCAGATTAAGAGATAATGAGGCAGACGGACTAAACTACATTTAAGCTTTTCATATGAAAACAGTAGGGGTGCAACGATACACAAAATTGATGGTTCGGTTCGATACTTTGGTGTCACGGTTCGATATTTTTTCAATACAAAAAAAAATGTTCACGCCTTTTTAATTTGTCATTTATTAAAATTATAAATATATATTTTAACTCAAAAGTACAGTTTTTAAATTTAATGTTGCTGAAACAACAAAGTAATAAAAAAAATAAATCTGTCTGATGGAGAAATCACTCATCTTTGGAAAAGAGTTTATTACAGAGAAATGTCTCTTTCCAAAATAAAAGCTATACTATACGCTTCTTCTGGGCTATATTCTCAGCAGCATATTAAACATATCAGGTCCCCATAAGGAGAATCATGTGCTAACGGCTGTCTAAATGACTCGGGTAAAGTTAGTAGCATGCTTGTTGTTTTTGTCTGCTTCCACTTGTCTTTGCACTAGGATGATGTCGGTGTAAATGTGCAGTCATATTCGTTGTGTTCCCACTAGTGCTGTCAGCGTTAATCTGAAATGACGTTAACGCCACAACACGGCAAATCTCCGTTAATGTGTTACCGCGAATCACCCCGTGCGTGGGGCTGGACGGCGTCAACACGTTAACGAGCTAACTGCGCTAACACACTAGTTCCCACCCATGTAATTGAGCATTGCGTGGCACATCCAACATACTGTTTTACTTTAGTCCATGAGCTTACCTTCAGGGTCATACGTCACATGAAGACCAAAACAGTTCCAAAGGCCAGATCTGAATGAGGGTGGGGGAGGTTCAATTTGCCATGTTGCAACGAGCTTAGCTACTGTCTTGCTAGCTTGTGCTGCGCTCAGTGGATCTGCGCTCGACAATGCAGCCTAGGCGGAGTAGTCGAACGCAGATCCACTGAGCGCTCAACACAGACAGCATCGACAGAAGAAAAGTTGCTAAAATAAATAAAAAATGTTGTATTGTTCATACATATGCGTACCGAACCGAAAGCACTGTATCGAACGGTTCAATATCGATACGAGTATCGTTGCACCCCTAGAAAACAGGTGCAATTTTCTGGAGCTAATAATGACTGGGCATTCGGGGGGATGTGCAACGATGTGTCTTGTCCTGACTGTTAGATGGTGAACCAGCCCGGCATTCCAAAAGCACCTTCATGCCCATTACTTCTAATGGAGGTCCCTTTTGAGTGTATGGACCTCATTGGGCCATTTCACCAGAGCGCACAAATCATGGACTTTAAAATCTTATTCGGTTGCTCCACCAACCCGTCAGTCTGAGGGTGATAGACGCTGGTCCAAAGAGATTTAATGCCCAATAATTCGTATTGTTCTTTTAGTGTGAGAGACATGAACAGTGTGCCCTGGTCAGTCAGTATCTCGGGGAGATGACCTGAAAACTGAGCTTGCACTACACTCTTTAAAGAAATGGTGCGCAGCGGCACTGCTTCGGGATATCACATTGCACCAAAACTAATACAACGCTAATACAAAGATTTTAAAGTTCATGATTCGTAATTTCATTCATGAAGGATGAACGCAATTGGAATCGCTGGTTAGACCCTCTGTTGTTTACAGGTTCCCCAGTTAATGTTTGGAGTTTTATACCAAATTGAAGAAAACTGGAAGGAAGGAATGAAATTCAGTATGTTCTGGACCTGAGAGCAAAGCTAGACACACTGAGTAGGTTTTCCTGGGAGAATTTGCTCCAGGCGCAGGAATGTTGGCAGCTCCTGTACAACAGAGGGGCTAGGCTCAGGCAAATTTCCCTGGGAGACAAAGTGCTTCTATTTAGTCAGTCATGTTTCTCACCTTTGTCTGGAGACATAGCCATTCTTTTGTTGAGGGGGGAACCTGGCCTGTCTTTGTCTCCAGGCAGGTACCGCTTCCTGTTGCCTTTGTCTCCCTGCTGCTGAAATTGAACAATTCAAACATTCAGGAAAAATTACAGAAACGCAAGAAATGGGTCCATACTGGAATGGAAATCAAGCTCAAGTAAAGAGTCAAGTTGTCTATTGTTTCATGCAAAAATGCAAATAAACTTGCTGAGATGACACTTGCTGGGAGCATAGATACTCTCTATCAGATACAAGAGGAGTGATTGAAGTTGATCAAATTTTTAGGTTAGTTCCTTATTAAGAATGAAATTTGTTTAAAATATTTTCATTAATTTATTCTAATTTTAGGATTTAAACCACAGGCCCAAAAGTGCCACTACTTACATTACGGTTGGAGAAAAATCAGTGTGTTCAAAATGTAAATTTTAGGGTAAATGTGGAGCTCTTCAGTGTGCAGGCTGCAGATCTTTGGCTTTTAAAGAGTTGTTTCAATTCTTCTGATGAGTTTCAGCCAGGATTTAATTCATCATAGCACAGAAACAGCACTAGTGAAGGTTACTAATCTTATGGCCTCTGACAATGGACCGGTCTGTGCTTGGTTTCACAGTACCACCTGACACCACTGAACATTATACTTTGGAGACTGTAACAGACAGTGAATTAATTCAATATTTATTTATTTTTGCGTATTTGTTAGAAACATTTTTTTTTATTTTCCTTGAACTGCATACTGTGAAGATGAACGTACTTTCTTCTGTTTGGTTACAATTGGCAATGAGGTGCATTCAGTGTGTCTCTGTTAGTTTGAGTTTCCATGTAAAACGTGATAAAACAGGAATTTATGTATGTACACTCGTATTTGCTGCGTTAATCTTGGTAACAATGTTTTGTTTTTTTTAAACCATGTCTCACGTGATGGTGTAAATCATTTTATTTTCACTGAGTATGTGAGACAGGCTAAAAGAACATGATTGTTTTATGCTTAGGAAACTTGAGATTTCTAAATACAGTTGCTTTCATTTTTTTTGTCCTCACAATAACAATGCTGAGTGATCCTGTTGGTGAGCTTGGAATAACTGATCTGTAAACAAAGAACTTCTCCTTGTGGTAACTAATGGCAGTAACAGAGACTATAATACACCATTTGGTTTAATGGTAATGCATTCCACCAGCTTGAATCATCATTTTTTAGATAGATTCCAGTCTGTAAGCATACTGCTTTTTCTTAAACTCAAAAGCTAAGTGACAAGTTGGTCAAGATTCTTTTCACGCTGTACATACTTTCCTTATACATTTTTAATTAAAAACATTGTATACATTCCATTTATGATGGAGATGACACCCAGTTATGTTTATCAAGCCAGATGCCACACTGATAAAGGTTATAGTTGGGCCTGGATCAGGCGACCCTAAACCATCTATTAGTTATGCTGCAAAAGGTTTGTGTTGTTGGTGAATCTCCATGATTCACAGAGTCATGATGTCTATTGTGTTGATGCTAGTATGGATTGTCAGAGTGCGTCAATAGAGGCTAATTTTCACTTGTATAGATGTCAGAAAGTACATTTTCTTTAAGGACTTATTATTTTGAACATTAAAGGTTCACAAAAAGCCATTAGAAACAAAAAAGGTGAGGTTTTCTGATTGAGATAACCAGACTCCTTTAAATGTAAGAAAGCAGAATATTAACCTTGTTAAGCAGGGTGAGCTTGATGTCTCTGTGGGAACTTGAACTGCCATAGTTTCCAGGGGGGCCCATGGTGCCAGGTGGAGGATGTACTGGGTGCCCCCCCCTGTTACCAGGACCTGCTCTGGGCAAGGGATTTCCTTCTCTGGGTGGGGGACCAGACTGGTCAATCTTTCTTCGATCTTCTCTGAAGGGTTCATCCTTTTTCGATGGTCTTTCTTTAATGATGAAAAAAGAAATATGAGAATGTCATGTGTGCAGACCCAATGTCTGATTGAAACACATGAGGACTTACACGTAAGCTCCCAGTTTATCAAACCCCACTGAGCAGTCCTTCCCATTAAATCTAACCTCTCTTCTGCCTCTCCTGCAATGTCTTTCTTATCTTTCTCCATCTCTGAGTGATTAGTGGAAGCTAGCTAGCTTTCTTTTCTCTCTCTGTGAAATATAGCAGCTAGACCTTTAGCTAGCAGTACACTGTGCGACAAACTGCACACAAACAGTTTGTGTGTTTGCTGATGTTTGTTGAGCTAATTGCTGCTCTTCAGTAGCACTAGCTAGATGCTGAAGTACCACAACCGCAATTTACGGAAAGAGCTGTCTCTATTATCTGAGGTGGCAGACGTCTTTTAACTCATTCACTGCCATTGACGTCTATAGCCGTCAATTGCAGTGAATGAGTCAATGGGTTTAACTCATTCACTGCCAATGGCTGGCAGAGAATGAGTTAATATCTGTCAGACAATGCTCAGGATTTTCCTACAACCTGTTGTGGCTAGTGCTATATCCTCTATGCCAGGGGTTGGCAACCCTGGGCATGTGTGCCACAGCTGGCATGCAAAGGGTTAACTGATGGCACGACCATAGCTGGACTGGCCATCAGGCATACCGGGCATTTACCCGGGGGGCCCATCGTGATTTTTTGTTTTTACGGGCCGATGTTTTTTGTTTTTTTTGTAACGTACAAACAATGAAAGATAACTCAGTTGTTTGGTGGTGGCTATGGTGGATCTTTCACAGAGGCCAGCAGGTGGATGAGGGAAAGGGGAGGCAGGAGGAGAGCCCTGAGGCAGCCGCCGGTCCGAGTGTCAGGTGAACTAAACTTCAGGTAAGAAGTTATGACCTGCAGTCTATCTGTGTCAGATATAAACCAAGTTTAGCTGGAGTTTATTTTTGTTGTGCTGACTTTTTACAGTCAGTTACAATAACTCATATCGCGTACTAGCTAGCATGACAGAGTTTCTATACAGCTGGGTGGGTGCTATGATGTTACTGATGTTGAACTTTATTTTAGTCACAAGGTTAGTTATTAGAGTTGCCAACCTTTCTGTAAAAAACGGAATCGTCCCGTATTCAGAGAAAATATTACGCGTTTCGTATTGAGGTGAGAAGGAACACAGTTTGTCCCGGACTTCAAGACACAAAGCTGGAGTTATTCTGTGTCTTTGCTGCACAGCTGCCTCGTCTTCTCTCATCCTCTCCCCCTCTCTCTCCTGTTGCTACTTCAATCATGACACTGATCAGTGATCAGCTGATCGGCTTTTCTGTCTTGTTTTTTTTTAATCACCCACTTTGCGCTAGAAAGAGGAAACTGCCGGATGCTAAACAACAGCAGCACGTTTAAGCTTGATCAGTTGTTGTCAGAATTTATTTAATATTAATTTCTAGTATCAGCTGATGTTTGCTGGAGCCACAGCTGTAAAAGCTGCTGGTCATGATACCGGTTTGGTTATCTGGTGAGAGGGAAACATGAAGATGAAACCAGGAGATGTCCTTACTGAATCATCAGAGCTGTGATGGAGAAACAGGTTTACCTTTTAGGTGACATGAATGAGTTGAAGGGAAGTTATGAACTCTTTCTGAGAGACAAATAACACCAGGATCTGTTTCTAAGTAGCTGACAGCTGGTAACTGTGCAGGGGCGGGTCTAGCAAAGTTTTGCCAGGTAGGGCATTAACAGGGAAAGGGGGGCACAAAGAAATACGTTTCTTTCTTATTCTCATTTAAAATGTCTAGCTTTTAATAAATGATGATCAGAATCTTACAACCAAAGTTTTCGTGATGATGATGTAAAATGTATAGAAATCACACATATACCAACAAGACTACATCACTGTCACAACAGTGTTTGTTTTCATTCAAAGGCTTTATGGCTTTTCCTATAATACCTGGTGGGCCGGTCTCTAGTCAAAATGCCCGGGCCGATTTTTTGTCCCAGTCCTGGGCACGACACGCAGTGAATTAATCTGAGAGGGTGCATTAAAAAAAATAAATGGCGGTGCACATCGCAAATTAGCTCGCATAGACACATTAGTTGTGCTGCTTCTTAATGATGGTATCTTAGCTAACAACCCCAACTACCAGATTCAACTTGTAATTGGCTAAAAATAACTTAGCCTACCGGTGAGAGGGACGTTGCTAGCTGGCAGTTTTTTCAAGCGATGTTGAAATTTCCACATTCCGACACTTCAAATGCTTCAGGAGCTGTTTGCTCAGCGCAGCATCAGCACCACGGAAATACACGGATACAGCCAAAGACTTGAGACAGAATTCACAATGCGTTTTCAGGACTTTCAGGTGTATGGACCAATGTTTTCTTTTCTGATCAAACCAGAAAGCTTTAATGAGCAGCTGGATTTGACTCGCATTAACTAGCTGGACACAGAGGACATCGAAATGCAGCTGATTGAACTGAAAAGCTCGACTCTGTGGGTCAAGATTTGCAGAACTACGAACACAGCTGGAATCTACAGCTGTGCATGTTCATGGAGCTGCATTTTCACCTGCTGTGCATCACTACCTAACAAGTTTAACTGTCTTCAGAACATTGCAGAGGCCCTATTGACAGTATTTGGCTCTACATGTCTGTGTGAGCAGATTTTCTCTCACATGACTGTCCTCAGGTAGCCGTCTGAATGGTGGACACTCAGTGACCTATTTCTCTGAGTGGGAGACCAGAGATCACATTAACATGTGTATCCCTGTATTAACAAACATGCCATATTGGCCCAGTTTATTTTTCTTATCATTATTGTGAGGAGACCATAAATAGCATTTGCACTTTCTGTTGTATTTGCTGTTATGGAGTTCTTGTTATGGATAAAAATTGTCTTTTTGTGTTTCAAAATAGCTGATAACTATTCGATGATAGCTGCCAACATCTGCAAACAAATACATTTGTATAAAGTTGTTCTATATAGTGTGTAACTGTTAATATAGAGCATTATTAAATTTATTACTAATGCAATCATATTGACTTCTGAGGAAATTGTAGATGGCACTCATCATCAGAAAGGTTGCCGACCCCTGCTCTATGCTGTTGCAATGCTGGGGAAGCAGGTTGAGGGGTCACAGATGCCAACAGACTCATTAAACTGATCCACAAGGCCACTAGCATTGTGCGGATGGAGCTAGGGTTTCACAAGATGATGTCATAGAGGTGGATGTTGTACAAGATAAGGACAATGCTAGACAAAGAGACTAAGATGACCTAAATGTGCATCACAGCGTCATAGGAAATAATTTCTGCCTGTAGAAATACACGCCCATAATAGGTGAGTGTACTTCCTTTTTACCTTGACTGTGTTCAACTAAATCTTTTGTCTCCTTTCAACCATAGTGTTTGTTCTGGCCTCATCTCTCTGTGCTCTCCTTCTTTCCCTCACCCCCCAACTGGTTTCAGCAAATGGCTGCCCCTCCCCGAGCTTGTGTTCTGCTTGGGGATTGTGTCACTGGGGTTTTTCTGCCATTACAGGTCTTTGCATCAGACTGTTGTGAGGAACTGTCAGCTACATAAAAGTGAACTGAATTCATTAATTCCAGTTGTATTTAGTAGTAAACCATTTTTTAACGTTAAGACCAACCGTTTCAGATTTAATTTCGAGCTGTTAGATTAAATAAAATTATACTTAACAAACCTTGCTTAAAATTAGACGTATGAATATGGGCTACGTAAAACTGAGAAAGGTCAAACTTTGGGAAGAAATTGGGGTTGAAAAGAATCAATCTGTTATGTCCAGCAACACTACATTTATGTTTGCATGATAGGCTGTTGGGTCCTGTGTTCCAGTTGAATGGGTGTTAGGTGGCTTGTACTAACCCCTATTCTTGTCTCTTCCATGTGGGGACCGATCGCGTGGAGGCCCTCGCTCCTTGCGAGGGTGATTTGGTGTGGGTGAGCGTGAGCTGGCAGAGGATACTGGGCTGGCCAGGTCGGCATACATGTCATCTGAGTCTGCACTGCGTACAGAGCTGCTGCTGGATGACGCTGATGACACAGACGACACGCTGCTCACACTAAGTGATCTGCAACAAGAATTGACAGGTTGCCCCGTGAATACACAAAACACCATACCCAAACACAAAATACAAAGCTTGAACAACAACTGTCATACCTGGATTTTCTGTAGGATTTTCCAAGAGAGGCAGAGCATGAAAGCAAGAGAAGAGAAAATATAAATTACTGAAATATAAATTACTGATATTAGGTTGCATTGCGAGTAAATACAGATCAATAAGGGCCAAGGCAACAGATAAATAAGATATGATAGTAATAATAGTACTCAACTCTTAACTGGCAAAATGCAGTACTCAGGACAATGACTGTGAATAAGTACCTGGATTTCCTGGATCCAGAGTGTGATCTTGAGAGGGTGTTGGATGAGGATCTAGATCTGGAGCTGGAACCAGTATAACTGCTACCACTTTCACTAATACTCCCACTCATAGTTCTCCTGCAGCACATACAGAGACAGAGCTAAGAATGCAAAAAGGTTTTGTTTTTTTCTAAATAAACGAAAACCAGAGTAAGACAGGAATTTATTCAGTAGCTTTCACACAAGCAGATCATCACCAAAAAAAGAAACCTGAAGGAGAGTACATGCTAGTACATCTAATTTATTATTGACAAATGTTCTCTTGTTAATGTTCATTCTGGGAGACTTATCAAGTCACCACCCTCATTATCATCAAATAAATCATTGCTCATTGATGTATTTTTCTAACTAACATGCTGGATAATCATATTTGCAAATGATGTCAGTGTAGCTGCTGTCAATCGAAGCTCCCAAAATGAAGACCAAAAGTAATTTTTCAATGAGATTTTAAGGATTTCTGTGAGCAAGTTTTAACATTTTTGTGCGCAGAGTTAGGATGGAATGGCACAATGTACAGTGCGAGCTGAAATGATCAGAACTGATTATAATGCAGAAGTCTAAGCCCATTTTAAAGGAAAATAGCTTTTAGTGTGACTGTTTTTAATGTTGCTAATAAGGGTTATAGAAAGCAGACTAATCCTCTAGAACAGGGATGTCAAACTCATTTTACACCATGGGCCACAGTTTGATCTCAACTGGGCTGGACCAGTGAAAACTTTTATGAAGAAGTTGAACTACACATATAATCCCTGAGATATCTAATATACGAAAAAGTGCAATTTCAACAGTACATCTCAGTTTTTCAACATGATAAAGAAATGCTGTTTTTTAAGATAAATGAAAGAAACCTGTCAGTGACTCTTTGGACTTAGATTGTAATAAATAAATGTGTAAAATTCCAGTGAAGGTTCTGGTAGTTTATTCTTGTAATGATAAAACAAAGGTTCTGTTAATTCACATAGAATTTCCTTGTGTTAATATTATTATTACTTTACAACAAACAAAAATGTATGAATGACCATTAACAAGGTCTTTATCAGTAGGAAAAGCTGTAAAACCTGTGAAAATGGAGTCAAGGTTATAATTGGCCATTTTTGACATTTATATTTCACCTTTAAAAACTGTTGCCTCGCCTTGTTTGCTGTCACTCTTTTCAGCACAACCTCATAGCTGACTTTTTAGGGGTTTTTTTTTTCTTCTTTCATTTTGACATACTGTTTTAGCACAATGGACATAACATCAACAAAAATGTATCAGTTGGAACATGAGTTCTTTCTGAGCTAAATAGGTGGACACAATTATCTTGCTACTATCTCCCTACTAAAAGTCAACACTGGACAATGTTTGGCTCTTAAACAGCAAATCTTATTCCTCTGCATCACTTTTTCCCTCGTCAAATAAAACCAAAATGCTGTAAAATGCAGTGCAAGTACGGCTGCAGTTACTGATTACGTTTTGTGAGCGTGTTCTACTGATTATTCCATTGATTAATTGGATAAGAAATACTTCCTAAATAATAGTAATAACAATAAATAGTATTCATATAAATAATATATTCAATATTATTTAATATTCGATAATGAGCAATAATAGATATTCACCAGAGAAAAGTCATAGGTCTTTCAAAATGAACTGGTCATTGCTTTGTATTTTAGAAATTGAGTGAGCATTTTAGAAATTAAAAGATTTTAAAGACAAAGGCAAAAAAAAAGAAAAAGAAAAGCGCACATGCAATTTAAACTAACGCATTAAAAAAATTGCCTATGCTCTGTCTTTAATTGGAGGTAAAAAGAGTTTTGACAGTATCACATCTCCTGGATGAGGTGGATTTGGTGTATGCTTGGCACCACTTTACTTGTGTGGGTAAGGAGGCGACCACACGCCACATGACCGGAGAGCAGCAGCCGAGTCCTTCCCATACAGTAGGATACAATATGAGACCACCTTTAGCTTTTCTGTTCCATAAATACACTACTTAAAGCGTAGTCACTTACAAGTGATACAAGCAAAAATGAAGTGGTGGAGTCATAGCAAATGCTGTATGGTACAGTCTGTACAAGACGTCTTTGTGACAATTTTGGTAATTAGATTCTAGTAATGCCTTTTTAGTCCTGTACTGAGAACCAGTTAGTGAATATCTGTGAGTATAGCCCCTTTTCCATTAGTACGGATTGACTCGCCATAGTTTTCGGGGGTTTCCATTAGGTTATAGTACCAGGTTCTAAAATGGTGCGTGCTTGGCAGGGTTTCAAAGCGATCCAAGAAAGTAAAACGTGACGTCGTCCTCCAATGTAGAGCACCCCTTGCTGCACTCCACAGCATACACCATGTTGATTACTTTATGTTTGGGAATTTTGTCCTTAGAATGAAGTGGTTTTTGTCTGAAGGTGTGGCTGGGTCTAAAGTACACTGGGACGTCGTGCTTGGAGAGGATTTTCCCGAGTTTCACTGATTAACCTGTTACATATAAGGGATGACAATGTTATTCTGTTTGTCATTCTTTTTCTCCCATTTGCCAATTTGATGAAAGCACAAGTGGGATAACCACATTTTTTAAAGACCTTTCTTCACATCTCTGTGTTCCTCTTCTCTTCCTTCTGCATTAGAGCAAATGTTTTCTGCCCGGTGTTGTAGGGACCTGATTACTCCAAGTTTGAGTTCCAGCAGGTGGTGGGAGTCAAAGAGTGGGCACTATTCTGTGTGTGTGTGTGTGTGTGTGTGCGCGTGTGTGTGTGTGTGTGTGTGGGGTGTGGGGGGGGGGGGGGGGGGGGGGGGGGGTTTGTGTAAACTTCAATGTTGAGGCTTCCAATCTCCTCAATGTGCACAGCACAGTCCAGAAATGTCAAACTATTATCCTTTGTATCTTCCCTGGTGAACTTTATATTTCTATCCAATGAGTTGATGTGAGCAGCGAGGGTTTCTGCTTCTTGGGTTTTGATTATGACCCAGGTGTCATCCATGTGTCTGTACCGGTGACTAGCCTTATTCTGTATTTTACTCAGCCAACTTGATAGTCAAGCTTGCTAGCCTTAGCCAATACTGTAGAACGACACTAAATATAAAACGAAAAAGGTAAATAATAAAAATAAAAGATAAGATAATTCAGAACCCCTGAAACTAATCTTTTATATACAGTTTAATCTAAATTTAAACATCTAGGTGACCAGTCACGCCCATCTATACTCTTTTTAATACTGCAAGTTTAAGTTTAAACCATCGTGTTGAAGAGGCAGACAAAAAATTACACCCCTAGTTACATCATATATATATCGGTTCATCAGAGTGAAGTTAAAGGAAGGGAAGTAAACATAATAACAAGCGCCTGAACTGGTTTTCCTGGATTATTTCCACATGTAACTCAATCAGCCCACAAACTTGCACCCACACACCCACACACACACACACACACACACACACACACACACACACACACACACACACACACACGAAAACAGCCTTGCACACACAGACTGTTCTTCCCTGCCCTTTTACTCTTCTTCCGCTTTGGCTGATGTTGCTCTCTCACACACTCTCATAAACAAACACAAACATAAGCGTACAAAAGAGAGGTTTTTCCTCAAACTATGTACCCACTCACTCGCCCACGTGTGAGCTCTATGGTCTTCCCCCAAAGTGGAATACATCTGCATTATCACTTACATTACAAAAATATGCAAATAAGAACACAGTTCTCCTTACTGCAAATGAAACTTTTAAACAACGCCGTTCACTGTTTGTGCACTTCCTTGAAAACGTGAGCAAAATAGACATGGTGGGCCAACATGCTGCCATCCACCTACACACACATGGAGAACATCCAAAATGTTTTATGCTCACTTGAGAATTTGGCAGGAGCCACACATTTAAGTAAGTAACAGAATGACAAATCTAAGTACCATAAGAGTTCTGGAAGGGCCTGAGGATTAATAACTAAGACTAAGAACTAAGAGTTCTTTTTTGTTGAACTGTTGCAGTCAGACTTCACTTAACATACAATTTCTTCTTCTTTTGACTGACATCTTTAGGGGCTGTCACAGTACATCATCTGCTTCTGTCTCTCTCTTTGTTCTGTGTGAAATAAAGAATAATATGGGCTACTCTTGTTTATGTTTGTGCTTTTGCTGGTCATTTCCTTTTGCACCCCCAAAAAAGAAAAAAGAGAGTAAAACAACAGACTTCAGAAAAAAAACATTGAAATACCTGGAACAGAGTATTAGCTCTTTGGTTTTTGTTTTTTCTTTGCCTTTCTTCCTTGTCATAGTGAACTCTGTCACATTTTTTCCTGTTCAAGCCAACTTTTCATCTAATCATCATTTAACCTAACACAACTGAGACTGCTCTGTTAGCTTCATGAAGGACATGTTATGTGTGTCACAACTGAACCATCCTTTCCCAATTCCCAAAGAAAAGTATAGCAACACAGATTCCAAGCTGTGTTTAAATTTTAACATCAACAGATTAATGCAGTCCTCTTATTTTATGCTGATTCATTGACATTGCATTGCCTCATAAATGTCTTGTATCTAGTTAAATGTCAAACCAAATTAGGTGTGCAGACAACTTTTCCTGATTCTTGAAATAGCTTAAATTCCTTTTTCAATGTCATCTTTTTTATTTATTTATTCATTCATTCTAAATAAGAAGCAAAATCCACAACAGGCCCTCCATGGGTTTGTATCCAGGAGCCTCTTGCTACAAAACAACACTAGTAACTTCTCCTAAAGCCAATAATCTTGTAATAGATCATGTCAAATGTATAAGTGTATAACCATTTTTGTGAATTTCTGTGTCCTGTAAAACAAAACAAGCTTTAAGATGAGATGCTTACCTTCGAGGAGGATGCTGCTGTCGCTCCTTCCGCCTGCCTTCCCTCAAGTTGACAGGTTTTCCAGGTTCCCTGGGTGGCAGGGGTTTGACTGCTCCACCAGCTCCTGCACCTCCAGCATCTCGTGGATTGTTAGGAGGCTTTCCTCCATCTGGCAAGGGTTTGGATGGTCTGGACTGCAGTCCCGAAGGCATAGAAGGGCTGGAAGCTTTTTTCATGGGAGGCCTGTCCCTGCGAGGAGGGGGCATGGCATCCTGCTTCAGTGGTATGCTAGGGAAGGAAAAGGGATCTTATAGGTATACAGACAGTAATGGCAGGCATGTGATAGTAGCTAGTAGTGGTGCAACGGATGAAAAATCTCACGGTTCGGATTGGATAACAGTTTTAAGTCACAGATCGGATCAATTTCGGATCAGCAAAAATAGAAAAAAAAGACAAAAATTCGACTTGCCATTTATTTATTTAAGTATTTTTTGCTTATTAAAAAACATTCAACTGAAGACTCATTCCACGCACTTATATAAAAACAAATTAAGGTGCAATATGGACATTATGGACCATGCTGGGCAGCCTCTGCATCCTCTGCACACAGCCATAAAGTCTGTTTAGGGAAAGGTTGCTTCTCCCAAAGTCAAGAACCAGCAGACTTAAAAAGTCCTTTGTCCCACAGGCCATCAAACTGTCTAACTCCTCGCTGGAGGGGAGAGGGAGGGGAAACGGGGACAAAGGAGGGGGGAAAAAGTAGCTGTAGTGCCTTTTCACTGTGCAATAGTTTTTGTTAATATCCAACGGTGTAATAGACTCACAATACTTGAAATGTGCCGTTCCCTTGTATTCTTATTCCTATTTATTGTATTTATGCCTTTTGTGTTCTCTGTATTTATATATGTGTATATATGGTATATTTCTGCTCACATTCTGCAACTTCTGTCGGTGCTGTGCTACTGGAAACTGAATTTCCCAGAGGAAACCACCCGAGGGATAAATAAAGTTTCATTTAATTTAATGTAATCTATAGGGCAGTACAGGGCTTGTACCTACCACTCCGCTGTGATATAACGAGCGGTCACGGTCACGTGGCTTTCCGTTGCCCTGGAGGTCCACCCATTTGTAGTTAGAGCAACAGAAGATGCCTGGGACAGTGCAGCCATAACTTTAAACTTCTCCTGCTCATACCTGCTTGGAACGATCTTGTCGCTGAAGTGGACGCGCAACGAGATATCATAGTGTGGCTCAAGCACGTTCATCACAGTTTAAACCCCTTGTTTTGCACAACGGAATACGGCCTCCCGTCTGCAGCTAAACACCCCAATAGCCCAGTCGGATTGGGCAGCAAAGGGCTGCTTAAATGCCGCAAACTCCTGTACTCCGCTACTTGGACCGCTGACCATAACTACCGCTCGACAGACTGACCACGCGCACCACACACATACTTTTTTTTTTCTTTTTCGAATCTTCGGATCACGTGCGTGCCGAACCGTGGACTGGGATCGGTTCGGAATTCGGATCAATCGTGATCCGTTGCACCACTAGTAGCTAGCATGCAACTATCCAACTATGGGTGGCTGTAGCTCAGGTGGCAGAGCAGGTCAGCCACTAATCAGAAGGTCGGTGGTTCGATCCCAGGCTGCATCCTGGCTGCATGCCCAAATATCCTTGGGCAAGATACTAACCCCGTGTTTGCCTACTGGTGGTGGTCAGAGGGCCCGGTGGCGCCTCTGTCAGCGCGCCCCAGGGCAGCTGTGGCTACAATGTAGCTTGCTATCGCCAGTGTGTGAATGTGTGCGTGAATGGGTGAATGACTGAATGTAGTGTAAAGCGCTTTGGGGTCCTATGGACTAGAAAAGCGCTATACAAATGCAGGCCATTTACCATTTACCAGGCCATCCCATCGAATCGAATCCAACTTTCTGTATAATCCACTTTAAAACAGCCAGCACAGGACCAAAGCTCTGTACAGTAAATAAGTTGAGAACAGTAGATAAAACGAAACAAAAAAAACCCCAAAACTAAATAAAACAACTAAAAGAAAAATAAACTAAGAAAAACAACATCTCACAAGGTGTCAAAGGCCAGGGTGAAGAGACGGATTTTCAGAAGTGATTTTAAAAACAGGCAGAGAAGAGGCCTGTATAGAGGCAGTTTGGGAACTGCTACAGCAAAAGCAGAGTCTCTGAGTTTACGCTCAGTCCTGGGTACATTCAGGAACAGTTAATCAGCTAACCTGAGAGAGCGCATGGGTGTATAAGTCAGTAGCAGCTCAGAGAGATAAGATGGGGCTAGGCCATGGAGGGCTTTAAAATAACTTTAAAATGAATCCTAAAAGGAATGGGCAGCCAGTGAAGTGAAGCTAAAATAGGGGAAATGTGCTCAGACTTTAAAGTGCCAGTTAAAAGACGAGCTGCAGCATTTTGCACCCTCCGTAGATGAGTAATGGATGAAGCACTGACCCCTATATAAAGTCTGTTACAGTAATCCAGCTGAGTGGTAACAAAGTTGTGAATAACTGTCTCAAAGTGCTGCCGTGAAAGATTTGGTTTTATTTTAGCCAATTGCCTGAGCTGAAAGACGCACGATTTTATGACTGCCTTAATCTAACTGTTAAGCTTAAAGTTCAGAGTCCACTTTGACCCCGAGCTTTGTGACAGTTGGCTCATTATACTGGGCCAAGGAATCTAAAGACACATTGAAGGTCTCAGTGGGGCTACCAAAAAGCATAATCTTAGTGTTTTTGTCATTGAATTTTAAAGTTACAAGACACCCAAGCTTTAATGTCATCAAGACACTGAAGTCATGGCTGTATAGAATGTGTGCCTTTTTTCTTTACATAGATCTGACAGGCATCAGCATAAAAGTGAAAAGCAACGCTGTATTTGCTCAGTATAAAACCAAGACGGAGCACATACAAAGAAAAGAGGAGGGGGCCTAGAACTGAGCCCTGTGGGTCACCACAGAAGAGAGAAGCAGAGGAGGACACATGGTTACAGAGACTGACACAAAAAGTCTGCTCCAACAGTAGGACCTGAACCACTCCAGTGCTGTGCCTCTAATGCCCACTGCATTGCACAGCATAGGAATGCAACCTTGCAGCTACCGATCAACAAGAAGCCCTTCAAGTGCAAACCTCCGCCAAAGCAGCTCACTCTCTGCTCAGGATTTACATTGAAACTTTTAAAAATTTTAATATTTACCCTTTGGCTACAACAGGCTGAAGGTCTGCTTTGTTCTTAGCGTTCCTCAGTGCTGCTGGACTTGGTGAGGGAGATGTGGAGAAAGACTGAGACCTATAAATTAGATCAGATCAGATCACTCAAATGCACAAAACAATGCGATTCATAGTCAGTTGCTTGTTTTCAATTTTAGAAATTCTCGAGTGGCTTGACATATCTTAGCAGAATGTGTCAAAAAATGGTGTTGGAGAGCAGAAACACATTAAAAACACAAACACACTATAAGATTTATGTACCTAGAGTGGCTGCCGCTGAAGGAGCTGCGTTGGGACGAGTGGCTGGAGTAGGAGCTGAATGAGGAGGAACGGCTGCGGGAACGGGACGATCCGGAGCCTGTATAGGATGAAGAGCGGGACGAGGACCTGAAACGCACATGGAATAAACCCAATTAAAATTCTGAATGGGCTACTGAAGAATTATCAAGCAATTCCTTTCTACCTTCTACACTAAAACAAAAAGTAACCAGAACAGGACGAAGGTTGTTTTTGGCTCTCAGTGCACTCCATTTGTGTAACTTCCCCCCTGAGGGTACTGAGGGGTGAAAGTATGAGACGCAAATGACCATTCCTGCAGTTAATGGGTCGCTTCTCTGCAGCTGTGACCTCACTGAGGAGAGTGAACACAAGGAAAGCGGCGGGGCCAGACGGCATCACCGGCCGTCTGCTGCGCTGCTGTGCTGACCAGCTAGCAGGTGTGTTCACTTACATCTTCAACGAGTCCCTGGCGAAGTCTGTGGTCCCCACATGCTTCAAAAGATCCACCATCATCCCTGTGCCCAAGAACAGCAAACCCTCATCCCTGAACAATTACCGGCCAGTTGCACTGACCTCGGTAGTAATGAAGGTGTTTGAGAGGCTGCTGAAGAACATCATCTCCTCCTCCTTCCCAGACACCACAGATCCGCTGCAGTTCGCCTACAGATCCAACAGATCCACAGAGGATGCCATCGCCCACGTCCTACACACCACTCTCAGCCACGTGGACAAAAAACAGGGTAACTATGTGCGAATGCTGTTTGTTGATTACAGTTCAGCGTTTAACACAATAGTGCCCTGCAGACTGTTCACAAAGCTGAGGGATCTGGGACTTAACAGCCGTCTGTGTGCATGGGTGTTGGACTTCCTCACCGGCAGAACTCAGGTGGTGAGGGTGGGCAGGTGCTTCTCCAACAGCATCACCATCAACACAGGAGCACCTCAGGGATGTGTCCTCTCGCCACTGCTCTACTCCCTCTACACTTCAGACTGTGTGGCCACCCATGGCTCCAACACCATTGTGAAGTTTGCTGACGACACAGTGGTGTTGGGTGCCATCTCCAACAACGATGAGGCGGCCTACATGGATGAAGTGAAGAATCTGGCATCGTGGTGCCAGGACAACCACCTCCAGCTGAACGTCAGCAAGACCAAGGAGCTGGTGGTGGACTTCAGAAGGGGTCAGCACAGAGACTACAAGCCCATTATCATCAATGGAGCTCCAGTGGAGAGGGTGCAGTCCTTCAAGTATCTTGGTGTCCACATCTCCTCAGACCTGACATGGGCTGCCCACATTCAGGTCCAGACCAAAAAGGCTAGGCAGCGCCTGTATCACCTACGACAACTGAGGAAGTTCAGGGTCTCTCCAAAGATCCTCAGGATTTTCTATACAGGCGCTGTGGAGAGCATCCTCACACAGAACATGACATCGTGGTTCGGGAACAGCTGTGTGAAGGACCAAAAAGCTCTCCAGAGAGTGATCCGTACAGCAGAACGCTGCTGCAGGATTGCTCTCCCCCCGCTTCAGGACACCTACACCAGGAGATGCCGGACTAGAGCAGCGCAGATACTGAAGGACCCGTCCCATCCAGGCAACAAACTGTTCCAACTTCTGCAATCTGGTAGAAGGTTCCGCATCTTCCGGGCAAGGACAGAGAGACTCAAGAGGAGCTTCTATCCCCAAGCCATCTGTGCCCTAAACACACACACCCGCCCTCTCACATCATCTATAATTGACTGAGACAGGACTCTCTTCCAGACACTCTAAACCAAGGCACAATGTACATTTCAATTCCTTTAATTTTAAATATGTTTATATTGTCTATCCTGTAAAATAGTCAGATGTCTATTCATATTAATGTACAGAATTCACCTGCTTGCTGCTACTACTGCACATTCACCCAGTGTGTGTGTGTGTATATATATATATATATACATATATATATATATATATATATATATATATATATATATATATATATATATATATATATATATATATACATATATATATATATATATTTATAATGTTCTTCCTCTACACCCCCCCCAATTTTTGCACATGTCGAGGAGCGTGTCAGGCTACATTTCACTGTGTGTTATACTTGTATAACTATGCATGTGACAAATAGAGAACCTTGAACTAGGGCTGGGCCATATTATACCGTTCACGGTAATACCGGTATAATGTTAGGCAACGATAGGAAAATGAAATATCGCGATAGAATATGAGTAAAACGCGCATGCGCAGTGCCTTTGTTTTCATACGCACATGGCCGATTGTTGAGTGAAACAGATGAACCAGAATTGGTTTGTAAAAATGGTGCAACTTCAGAATCAGAATCAGAATACTTTATTGATCCCTGGGGGAAATTATTTTTTGTTACAGTGCTCCATTTTAAACCAACATTAAGACAAGACAGACAATACGCTAACTAAGAATAGTACAATATATACATATATATACATACATACATACATAAGTCACTCATAAATAAATAGTTGGAAAAGAAACATGTGTAGTTGTAGCAGCAAACAGTGTGTTAAGTGGATGCGTTGTACAGGGAGATGGCCACAGGCAGGAATGATTTCCTGTGTCGTTCAGTGGTGCTTTTCGGTAATCTCAGTCTCTCACTGAACGAGCTCCTGTGACTGACCAACATGTCATGGAGTGGGTGGGAGGTGTTATCCAACATTGTCTTTATCTTGGACAGCATCCGCCTCTCCGACACCACCTTGAGGGAGTCCAGCTCCATCCCCACAACATTGCTGGCCTTACGGATCAGTTTATTAAGTCTGTTGGCATCTGCGACCCTCAGCCTGCTCCCCCAGCATGCAACAGCATAGAGGATCGCACTGGCCACCACAGACTCATAGAAAATCCTCAGCATTTTCTGGCAGATGTTGAAGGACCTCAGTCGCCTCAAAAAATAGAGACGACTCTGGCCCTTCCTGTAAAGTGCTGTGGTGTTTTTAGCCCAGTCCAGTTTATTGTCAATGTGTACTCCAAGGTATTTATAGTCCTCCACAATGTCAACACTGACCCCCTGGATTGAAACAGGGGTCAAGTGTTTCCTGGTCTTCCTGAAGTCCACGATCAGTTCCTTGGTCTTTGCCACGTTGAGCTGCAGATGATTCTGCTCACACCACGTGACAAAGGAGTCGACCACAGCCCGGTACTCTGTCTCATCATCCCTGCTGATGCATCCAACCACCGCAGAGTCATCAGAAAACTTCTGAAGATGGCATGTCTCTGTGCAGTGGCTGAAGTCTGTGGTGTAGAGGGTGAAGAGGAAGGGGGAGAGGACAGTCCCCTGTGGTGCCCCTGTGTTGCTAATCACCTTGTCAGACACACACTGTGGGAGACGTACATATTGTGGTCTTCCTGTCAGGTAATCAACAATCCAGGACACCAGAGAAGCATCCACCCATTCAGTGATGTGGAACTGGTTTGGTGTTTGTCCGTCAGATACACGACAAAGCACATTTCTTTGCAGAACATGCAAGCGGCCGTCGGACTAAGATGCCCTTAAATCTGGGAGTAATCTGCGTCCTAAACTCCGTATCTTTCAGGTCAAACGAACACTGCAGCATCACTAAGAGTTAAAAACTGTCTAAATTCTTTCATCTTTAATAAAACGATCAGCATTGCTGCTTTACCAGGTGTAACTATGAAGTTTAACTTCCAGGCATCCATGAAAACAAAATGTATTAGAAGCTAGCAGGAAGCTAGCGGAAGCTAGCTCGCTAGTTTCGCTAGTTTCGCTAGTTACCTAAGCATGATATAGCATGTTCTGACTGAGAGATTTCTGAAAAAAATCAAACGTACAGCTCTGCTATCACTTCCAACATAAATGAAGATAGGAAACTAAACAGCAGTGACGTTTGTAGGGTTACTGAAGTTGGGCTAGCTGGTATATAATTATGTGCTACGTGATCGCTAGCGACACAGCTATGTTAGCATAACATAAACAGTGAAGCTGGAGGACAAACACTAACACTTTTCCACTTATAAAAGTTAACGCTAAGGTTCCTCATGGTTAGAGACAAATGCAATCGCATGGCAGGATGCTGTAAACGGACCAATCTTCAGTCAGGAGAACAACTGAGATAATCCATCCACAATACGAGGTTAGTCATTAATATACTGCAACAACATGGGAATAGAGCAGCTGCCAGAGAATTCAACATTAATGAATCAATGGTACAGAAGTGGAGGAAGCAAGAAGAATGAGTTTAATAAAGTTTGATTTATCTGACTGCTTTGTTTCGCTTAATGTGCCTTATAATCCCGTGCACCTTATGGTCCGAAAAATACATACTGCACACTGCAGTTTAATGTTGCAAAGCACCTCTTTTTAACTTCAGTGGATATTATACATGGTTATGCTCAGGATATGTCAGCACATTTCTACTGGAAATGCCTTTTGGTTAAACTTTCAGCAAGGAATATGCATTTGCACTGTTACATTTTTATAAAGCTTTAATGTACATAAAAACCAGCTTCTTGTTTAAGTGAAAATAAATGGAAGGTTGTCTTTTTGCGCTAGTAATGTTGTGGAGTTGTATTTTGTCTCGCATCAATTATATCGTCAGTTATATCGTTATCGCAAATTTTCAAATATATATCGTGATAAATATTTTTGGCCATATCGCCCTGCTCTACCTTGAACCTTGAACCCTGACATCTCAGTCGTGGGGCTCTCCGGCCTTGGAGGAGCCCGACAACTCTCGCTGCAGGAGTACCTCTCGGGGCAGTATCATCCAGGGTGACACTGACCACAGATGCATCCCTGTCAGGTTGGGGTGCAACTATGATGGGCAGAGCAGTGAATGGCATTTGGTCACAGAGACTGGCTCTGAATCACATAAATGTGCTGGAGCTCCGCGCGGTGCTCCTAGCCTTACGGCATTTTCTGCCATATCTCAGGGGACGACATGTTTTTGTGAAAACAGACAACTCCACTGTAGTTGCTTATATCAACCGCCAGGGCGGTACCTGTTCCCGGCAGCTACACAGGTTAGCCAGGAAAATAATTGTGTGGAGCAGCACACGGCTCCTCTCCCTTCGAGCAACTCACGTGTCAGGAATTCTGAATGGGGGGGCGGACCTCCTGTCCAGAGGGAATCCACTGTTCGGAGAATGGAAGTTTCACCCACAGGTGGTGGAGCAGATTTGGCAGAGATACGGCCGGACTGCTGTAGATCTCTTCGCCTCGCAAGAAAACACTCAGTGCCCTCTGTTTTTCTCACTGTCAGACGTAGATGCGCCACTGGGCATGGATGTGCTGGCCCATCCATGGCCAAACACACTGCTGTATGCTTCTCCTCCCTTCAGCCTGATCTTCCCAACACTGATCAGAGTGAGTGATCAGGGGCTGTCACTGATTTTAATAGCTCCACGGTGGCCATTCAAACAGGTGCATGGGGAGATATACGATCCCCATCCAGACCAGGAGGCTCTCTGGGCCTGGCCTGTGAAAGGTGGAATTTGAAGGCAGCAGGCATGCCTCCGAAGGTTATTGAAACCATTCCGAATGCCAGAGCCTCCTCCACTCGTTCCATTTAAAACAGTAAATGGCGGGTTTTTGAAGAGTGGTGCCATGAAAAGCAGATAATCCCTTTCCAGCGTTCAGTGGTGGAGCTGTTGTGTTTTCTTCAGGACTTGCTGGACAAAAGGAGAGCTTTTTCTACCATAAAGGTCTATTTGGCAGCTATTTCAGCCTGCCACGTGGGGTTTGGTGATAAACCTGCTGGTCAGCACCCTCTTATATGTTGCTTCATGAGGGAGGCACGTCAAACGCTCCAAGTCACTAGACCACTGGTCCCTTTATGGGATCTGTCAGTCGTTTTAGATGCCCTCTTTAGATGCCCTCTTCCACCACCCCTTTGAGCCTATCGGGGCAGTGGGGTTGAAGTTTCTATCTCTTAAAACCGCTCTGCTGTTGGCTGTAACCACAGCCAAGCGAGTTAGTGAATTAAAGGCTCTGTCTATTCACCCCTCTTGTCTACAGCTGACCCCGTGACTCACTAAAGCGTGTCTAAGGCCTAACCCAGCCTTTGTCCCTAAGGTGTTGGAAACTGGATAACACCTTTCATTATTAGGCTCCATGTTAAGCCTAATATGGAGAAGTCCCTACCTTGAGGAGTTGGACACAGAGATTGAAGAGCCTGATGGTCGATGACGCCGGCGGCCCCGTGGGGGCGAGCCCGGTGCTGGACGTCTCCTGGGGGATTTGGACCGTCGCCATGGGTCCTTCCACTCATCTGGTCGTCTCATGATTGGAACAACCTCCTTCTTTGATGGGGGCTCAATCGGCCTGCTGACAAAATTGAAAAGTTGAAATCCAATTGAATTTTTTATATATATACACCTTATATAACTATAATCTTAATGAAAAAGAAAAGTTTTAAGCCAAATCTTGCAAGTAGGGACTGTGTCTGTCTCCCAAATCCAAAATGAAGGTCGTTCTACAGAAGAGCTGCCCTGAAAGCTAAGGGCTCTGTCTTAGGAACTACAAGTAAGCCTGCAGTCTGACAGTGAAGTGCTCTGGTTGGGGTGAGGTATTTAAAATAAGATGCGGCCTGATTATTCAAAACCTTGTATGTGAGGAGAAGAATTTTAAAAAAGATTCTGGAATTAACAGAAAACCAACGAATAAAAGCAAGTATGCGAGAAATAGGATCTCTCTTTCTAGTCCCTGCAGCATTTTGGATCAACTAAAGGCTTTCAAAGAGCCGAAAATTAATAAATTACAATAGTTGAGCATGGAAGTAATACATGCATGAAGGCATTCAGGGGGTCACGTGACCAAGACAACAGCTTAATAGAGAAGCTCTGGGAACCATGGTCTACATTTTTAAAAACAACCCTTACAAACTGTCAATCTGTATAAGGACACAGTATGTCAAAAACCTACAGCAGCTAGGCATCCCACAAAGGGAAATGCCAGTGTTCAAAACAGGTTCTGTGTTCAGTGTGTGCGAGTGCTTGAATGTATAATGTATGTGTAAATTTGTGGTTTTTGTTTGTTTTGTTGGGGGGTTTTTTGTGCACAATCTAAAAGACACCAGGATAATATAATAACAACATATAGCGAGGACCAAACAGGAAAGTTTCATTGTTAATATAATGAGCTGGAATGTCAGCGCAAAGAGAAAACTAAATGAAACAAGTATTCAATAGAATACAAGACTTTAAATCTAAGATGATCTTAAATGCGATAAATGCATCTGACCACATCAGACATAAAATTGCTGACTAAATGTTTATTTCACATTTGTCTTAACAGTTAGGCAAGAGGGGTTGCCATCCCTATACACTAGTCAATGTAACTCCGCATGGGAGTTACATTGTCATTCAAGTTAATATCCTCTCACAAAAATAAATTATATGTCTATCTGTGTGTAGCCCATTGATGACAACCCGTTTTTTTGAGAGAATATTTTTAACTGTCTGCTTTAGAAGGAATCTACACTGTAGGAAGGGACTTTAACTTTACTCAGTAATGGACAGATCCACCCGGACTGACAAAACATGCAAAAAGAAAGAAAGAAAGTGCCATTCATGCGCTATTTTTTTTTTAAATATCCAAAGAGTTACAATCCCAAGTCAAAAAATGCTTCTATATTAGATGTAGTATTGTGATTAGTGATCATGCTGCAATCTCTATGCAAGTTCAATGAGATGGAGACTGCAAACAATTTTGTTAACGGATCAAATTTTTGGTGAATTTGTAGAAAGATGCATAGACAAATACTATGAAAGAAATGAATCTGAAAACAAAGCAAGTATTATGTGGAAGGCTTTTAAAGCCCATTCTTATCCTTAGTCAGCTGTCAATGTTGCCCACTCTGGTTCCTGGAAGACAATAAACATTGGTTGCTGTTTCTTTCTATCTACTTTATTTTTATTTTTTGAGAGAAACCATTCATAAAAGCCAGACTAAACAAATCCTTTTTTCGCTTCTTATCTGCTAACCTGTTGTGCATCAGACATGTAATAATGGCTGAATAAAGCGTAAAATATACCCTGTTACTGTTTTGACAAGTCATTAATGTGACCTGCACATTATTGTGTGTATGCTGTATTTATTCAAAGCATGAGATGTAGAGGTTTAATCTAAACGTTCCAATTAGTAGGGAACATGCTCTAACTCCTCAGTCACAGCTCTTATGAAAACATTTAGTCAAGAAATTGATATGGACATGAGAATTATATTAGGAATTAAAAAGCTAATAATTATAAAAAAAATAGTGAAAAGAATAACATGTCATAATTTCAATATTTATCATCTCCCATTATGTTCTTGTTAAAACGCACATTTGTGTTTTTGTTTAGCTTATCTGTGTACGCAATTGAGTTAAAAATTGTATACATAACGTCTTATTTTATAGTGTAACCTTCATGTGTTTTATCTAAAGCACACTCTGTGGATTTACATGCTAATTATATTGACAGGATTCTTTCACTGTCTTTTTAAAGATTCACTAGCTTAGCTTGTAGCCAACTCGCAAGCAGCATGGCCTCTTCACCTGTCCTTGCTGCACTTTCCTGCTCAGTGTGCCAAATATCCTGAGCAGCCAGAAAAACTGGAGAGCTGGGTGACGGTAGGGATGAAGTACCGTCCTAAACAGAAGCCTACAGTACACCACCAACCTCTTCATGTGTCTGAGGGAAATTGAAAACAGCTGGCTAAGGGGCAAATGTAAAATCTGTAAAATTATAATTCACATTGACAATAATGACACCCGGTAATTTGAATCGGACACCAAAATTGATATTGAATGGCTGAGTAACTATATCAGTTAAAGTCTAACGAGCTTGGAAAGAAAAAGCGTCTGGACGTCTGTTTCTTGAAGATGCCTCACCTCTCATCCAAGAAGCTTCTTCAGTTCTAAGAGCAACTGGTGGAGAGTCCCAGATTTTTAAGCCCTATTGAGAGTGTCCTGGACCCCCTATTGATCCTCTGCCTAATTCCACTTAGCCAAGGTCCGAAAACGGATGCCTTGATGATGACATTTTATTACAGCAATTCGAGGATGCTGAAGGTATTACAGGTACTGCACTGCTGTGGTTTGTATCATATCTATCTAATAGACTCCAATGGGTTCATGTAAATGGAGAGTCCTCTTCACAAACTAAGGTTAATTATTGAGTTCCACAGGGTTCTGTGGTAGGAACAATTCTATTTACATTATACATGCTTCCCATAAGCCCCTTTTCGGTTTTCCCTGATGATGATGAAAAAGAAACATTTTGATCCAACACCTTCAAAGCCCTTTGGACCTCCATGTCATCCAGAGAAGAAAAGCTGAAGGGTTAAACCGCAGATTCAGTTTAAATGGCTGCAGAGAGAGCATGCTGCTCATTAAGCGTTATAAATCTAAAAGAAAAATTCAAATAGATACCCTGAAGAAAGAAAATGTTCATTACAGCAGTTAATACAGCTAACATTAAAATGTTCGTGGCAGTTTAACATTTCGATAACTGTTCAATACTGACATGTGAAGTTATTTCAGTGGAAACACAAAGACACCGCAGATGATACTTATTTGCAACAGTATCAGTAGCTAGTCAAGTTAATTTTTAATATTAATTAGTGTCTGAGAATTTAGTTTTTCACGGCCCTAGTTTAGCAGAGAGTTATCTGTTTCACGTTCACTTTTTAATTATCATTTTAAATTGTTTTACTCTGACTCTGAAATGTTTATTATTACCAGATTAATTAACTGATTTGTTGACTAAGCATTGGGAATGATAACTGGTACACTTATACTTACTGCAACTTAAATTTATTAACTAATTTTTTTTCTTCTCTTCAGTTTTACTACTGTAATTTGAATACTGTGATAAAGCAACAGTTAGGATATGAGCATGCTTTCCTACATTAGTCACTGAGGTCATAAAACAAGCTCTGCTAGAGTGAGATAAAAAGCTGCTAAATGCGTTCAGACATTCAGGTGCAATGAGCTAACTTCCTCCTCATAAATGACCGAAAGAAAGTGGAAAAATGTCACTGGTACATCATAAAGTATTTTTAAAAATGTACAAAAGGTCACGCTTGATGAATGACGGATGAACAATGTCCTAGAATAACAATTTTGTCCTTGTATTTTTAGAACTAGTACTTATTACCTAAGAACATTGTCAAAGCTGATTGATTAAGTTGAAAGAGCAGAACTAAAAATCAAAATCGGCTTATTAACAGCAAAGAGCACAACTCAAAATCATTTCCCAAAACAGACCTGGGAATTTTTTCCCTTCTTTAGATTAAAACGGGTATGATGCAAACAACACTTCAATCATCACTCGATGGAGCTCAAAAATTTCTCCATTATGACATAAAGATGATCATTTTTCCACCAAACAAAACAGAGGAACCCAGTGTTTTCACACAACAATATTGATGTATGATATTAGTATTTATTATTCCCTAGCTTACATATCCCTATTTCCCACATTGTTTTGGACAAAGGTATTAAAAAGGTAAAATGACTAACTGTTATCGTTTGTGTAGCCCATTTTACTATTATGTCAGAATCAGAAAAATATTTGCCAATAAACCAAACTTTGTATCAAATGAAAATTTTTACTCTAAAAAATTTATATCAATCCATAAGTAAATAAGTCAAGTATCAACTGTCAAAATATGTCATTTAATTTTGTTTTATATTATGTGTCTCTTAAATAGAGTTAAACACCTCTAATATATTTATATTTACATATATAAGTTTTCATGCGTCGATAAAAAAGATCTTCCATGATGACATCCCTTGACTAGCACAAGACAGCTACAATATTTAAATACATAAGGGATTTTCCCTATGTTAGTTTAGTTTTGTTTAAACACTGCGAAGGTTCCAGTGATCTTCAAGTGTGTATCGTGTAAATATTTGTTGGAGGAAATGAATACTAGTGGATATTCCCACTAAAGGGTAAACAGTATGTTGGCATATAGAACTCCTTAAAAATGCTCACAGGAAACCTTTTGTGATTTATTATTATACTATATGTGTACCCTGCAAACAGTTTGAAGCAGTTACCTAAAATTACATTGGATAAAAATAAAAAAATAATGACTGCAGGTTCTTTGCACTTGCAAGTAAACAAAAGGTACACATCGCCTAGGGAACGAGAAATTCCACTGTGATGTGATGCAAGAGCAATGAAGTCATGTTACGAGATTATAACTCACAAATCTAAAAATAGAACTACAACAAAACACAAGTTATTTTTATCTCAAAATTCTTATCGACTTAATGTTTCCCGTGAGAAAGGATCAAAAAAAGGAAGTTGGGCAATTAAAGCCAGGAAGCCCATGGTGTACACCAGGGGTGCTCAATACGTCGATCGCGATCGACCAGTCGATCGCAAAGGTAGTATTGGTAGATCGCATGGCATTAAAAAAATAGATGCCAGCCTATCATCCATCCCGTCACTTGATTGATACAGGGAAGCCAATCAGATGACATCGGATTTTTTTCTGACGCTTAGGTCGCTGCGCATGTGCAAACAGCGGCGCGAAGTGTAGTAAAACTGACAAGCTAGTCAGCGAGTTAACTCCAATTTTTAGCTCTCGGTTTTTTCTAAACCTAAGAAAGGGTTAAAAATGAGTGAGGGAGCTGGACCAAGTAAGAAGACAAAAACGTATCACTTTCATACGGAATGGGAGGAAGACTTTTTTTTCACGATGTCATTTTCGAAGTGCGTTTGCCTCATCTGCCAGGCTGCCATCGCAATGCCAAAGAAGGGAAATGTGGAGCGGCATTTTCGAACTGTTCACGGAAAATACGACACTACATTCCCGCCGAAAAGCGAGCTAAGAAAGAAAAAGGTGAAGGAACTAAAATCCCAGTTGTCCGGACAGCAGTCATTTTTCACACAACAAACTTCAAAAGCGAAAGCCGCCACCGAAGCATCGTTCCGGGTGAGTCACATCATCGTTAAAAACAAGAAGTCTTTTCAAGATGGAGAGATGGTAAAAGAGGCATTCGTTGAAGCAGCTGACTCATTGTTCCGAGACTTTAAAAATAAGGCAGAAATAACATCTTCGATCAAAGCTCTCCAGCTGTCAAGAAGTACAGTTACACGGCGCTGTGAAGCCATGGCGGAGGATTTAACCCAGCAACTTTGGAAGGACATCGGAGATTGCCAGTGTTTCTCACTGCAGTTGGACGAATCTACGGACGTGAGTGACACAGCCCAGGTGTGCATTTTCATTCGTATGGTGTTTACTGATATCACTGCAAAAGAAGAGCTATTAACAGTCCTGCCCATGAAAGAACAGACGCGAGGAGAGGACATATTTCAGTCGTTCAAAAACTTTATCGAGAAAACCCAGCTCCCAGTGTACAAATTGGTGTCTATTACCACAGATGGAGCACCCGCAATGGTTGGCCGCTTGAATGGATTTATTGCCAAGTGCAGGCAGGACGATGCTTTCCCGGACTTCCTAAATTACCATTGCATAATCCACCAACAAGCGTTATGCGCTAAAATGCTCAACATGAAGGAGATCATGAATGTTGCAACGAAGATCGCCTGTTCTATTCGCGCCAGATCTCTTCAAAGACGGTTATTTCGTGCACATCTGGAGAAGGCTGACTGCGACCACTCTGAGTTGTTGCTACACACTGACGTGAGGTGGCTTAGTCGAGGGAAATTCCTGCAAAGATTTCGAGAGCTCTGTCCGGAGATTAAGGAGTTTTTCCGTGTAGCTGGACAAGCAGAATACATGCAACTTAATGACGGTCAGTGGCTGTTAGACTTGGCATTTTTAACCGATCTGACAAACATGTTGAATGACCTTAATCTACAGCTGCAAGGAAAAGACAAAACAGTGATCAACATGATCAGCTCAGTTAATGCTTTCAAACGAAAGATGCAACATCTCTCTTTAAAGCTGCAGCGCCATGATTTGATAAACTTTCAAAACCTGGCGTCAGAGCTGGAGATGCAGGGGATGGCCTGTTTGCAACTTGACAGTGCACGCTACACAGAGCAGATTGACAATTGTCTGTCAGAGTTTGACAAACGCTTTCAAGACTTTTCTTTGCTCGAGCCAGTCGCTACCTTCATGTGCTATCCTTTTCGGGAAGATGCTGATGTCGATTCACTCGCATCAAAAATTGCAAAACTATTTCACCTGAACTCTTCTGGAGTGGAAGATGAGATTTTGACACTACAAGCCGACATTGAGCTGAAGTCCAGAGATCATGGACAGTTCTGGAACTTACTCACAGAAGTAAAGTACCCCAACATGAGGAAATGTGCTGCCTCTTTGACTGCATTATTCGGCTCCACTTATTTATGTGAGTCATCATTTTCCCACATGAACATCATTAAGTCCAAGTACCGTTCCACCATGACTGATGAACATTTGGAAGTGTGTTTGAGGCTGGCCGTCAGCAGCTACTGTCCGGACTATGCATCCCTGGCTGATTCAATTCAGTGCAAGTCATCAGAGTAAACTCAGGTAATGACAAAAAATTTACATTGTTAATTGTGTTGTGAAATATTGGATATTGCGGTTATGCATGTATATACATTGTAGATATAAAGAATCCTCAATATATTTATAAATAAGTATATGTTTTGGATTTTTGTAGTGGGTAGATCATGTTGACTTGGTCATTTTATAAGTAGCTCACATGCGGAAAAAGTGTGAGCACCCCTGGTGTACACCAAAGGTTATGGGATATTTCCAGAACTTTATAAGTGTAATTAATCAGATCTAAAAAGTCTTCTGGAAAGCACAAGCCAGATTAGATTTCCAGTTTCATTAATTAATTTGATTCTACGGCTATTTACTTACATATTACTTATTGCTTATTACTACTCCCAAATTTCCCTTTGTGGGACAATTAAAGGATTATTCTAATTACTTGTACATCTGTGATCTTTTTAAATTTGTACTTGTAATTTGTACTACTCTTTTGTAATTTTCATGTTTGCATGTTAAAAAGGCAGAAGGCAATAATCTCACTGAAAGTCATGGCATTAAGAATGGGAGTTGTAGAACACGTTTTTGTCTATTGTTTTTACAAGAATGGTTTGCCTTTATCCGGTTTATCCAGATGAGTAACCTCAGACTTAAGAATTAAGATGGTTAACAAAAAGAGAAGGCAACTAGACATGCCTTTTTATTAAAACAGTTGCTGTTACAGAATAGATAGTACAAATATGCTTGGCAAAAGAGCTAAAAGGCTAGTTCTGTGGTTTTATTTATGGTATGGTTTGTCTGTTAACTTATTATTAACTGTCTTTATATGCGAGGAATAGTTTTGCGTTAAATCTATGGTCTGGCAACCCTAAGTTGAATTAGTGAAGGAGATACAAGAAAAGAAAGAAGGAAATAAAAGTCCCATGATTTACTCGTTTTCTCAACCATGATAAAGTGAAAGCAGCTCTTTGAACATGTTGATGTTGTTGAGATTCCAGGACACAGAAAGGTCATCATTATTGCTTTTGAGGCTGATGAGGAGACTTCCATAATTTCAAAACTAGAGACTATGAGTGGGGAAAAACAACACACACACACACACACACACACACACACACACACACACACACACACACACACACACACACACACACACACACACACACACACACACACAAAATAGTAATTTCATAATAACAAAGTAGTCTTTGTAATTTTTCTTCCTTCTGTCACCTCTGCCTTAGCTGATGTAACAAAAACAAACAAACAAATAAAACAAAAACAAAACAAAAAAACCCAAGATGAACTGGGAGTTGCTAGTACAATAATTTTCCATTGGTAACATCTCTCCACTGTGACTTACAAATAAAAATAATCTTACCAATCATTCTTTAATGAGTCATTACGATGATCATTGTGAGGAGTCCCCTTACTAAATGTTTTGGATGTTTTAATGTGCTGTGTGCACATTGTTGATATTATTACAGTGTCATGTTTACTTTAACAACGCACAACATTGTATACTTTTAGACAATATTTCCAGGGAAACACCAACAGTGCTACGAAATCATGTACTCATTAATTAAAAGTGTCCCAAATGAGGAGCAGAAAAGAAAAAAAAGACAACATAAACTACTACTACTACTAATAATAATAATATTGGGATATTAAAGAGATGTAGAAAAAAGATCAAGTTGCAGTTGAAATATATGAATTCATTATTAAAATAAACTTTCTATGGAACATTATTTTTTGTATTATTATACATTTCAATTTCAATGTGCCACGCAGGGTTTGACTGACAGATGGTTTTCTGGGGAACTTAATGGTCATAGTAATCGCTAACACAATGCTTACTAAATATATTAGTATAACTATCATCTAATACAAGGTTTATGGCACAGCTGCACTAAATTAACAGTATTAACAATTCCCCAAATAATTCTTTATGTTTCTCTAATAGTCAATTCACCAGTATGTGCCCTTTAATCAAAATTTTTTATTTTAATGCTAAAATAAAGTAATTTTTAATTGAAACATTTAACAAATTAAAAATATATAAATAAACAAAATAGTCAAGCACATTGTAATGTTATGCTGTAATAATGAAATTATTGTATTTTGATTAAGATTGCAAATGACGCACACACACACTGACACACTCACTCACTCTCCTCCCACCTCTGTGTAACTATGGTGGTCCGCAATCATTTTCACATTGCTAAACAAGAGAACAAATATAAGGTTTCGCTGTGACCATGGCCAAACACTCCAGTTTAAATGTGGGGGACAGAGCCTTGTCACATGTGAGAAGTTTGGTCCAAGTTGGACAAGTTACATGTGAATAAGAGCAATATAAAATTTCATGGTGAATAATCGAAGTTCGCCATGGCGTTACATGCACTCAAAAGTTCTGCAATTTAATATGGCCTAGGTCATAACTTTAGACTGACCAAATGTAAAGTTGATGAAATAAAATCCCTAAGAAAAGTTCACAAACGTGTAACGAAATTGCCAAAATGGCATAGTAAAATTAAAACGGCCCACTTCCTGTTGGGGTTGGGTCACAGGTCCCATGGGCTTTTTTCTGCATTGTGGGATGTTACATTTGTGTACCAAATTTCAATCATGTAGCTCAATCTATGTGCTGGCAATACTTTCATAGGTGGCGCCATAGAGCCATTTTGCAACACCCATGCTGGAAAACAATAAAATGCATACATTTCAACCAGTTTGCCTGAAATATGTTACTCACTTCGGAGGAAGGCTGATTGGAGAGCGTGGTTTCAGTTTGTCCTCATCTTTCTTCTCCCTGGTGTCTCGAGGAGGACGCATCCTTGGCCTTTCCTTCTCATCTCGCTTCATCCGGTCCCGCTCCCATTCTTCTTTCCGCCGCATCCTCTCCTTCTCGCGCTCCCTTTCTCTCTCCCGCTCCCTTTCTCGCTGGCGCCTCTCCCTCTCGCGATGGTCTCGTTCCCTCTCTCGATCACGGTTCCGCTCCCGAGGGTCGCGATCGCGTTCACGCTCCTGCTGAGATGGGAGTTTTAAAAAACAAAAAGTGGTCCTTAACAATGCATATGTTCTGATAGAACACACACACACACATTCAAATATAATTATTCTACATTATTTTTGTTGTACTTCATCTTTGTTATCGTGTCTCTGAAGAATATACAATTAATGTTTTGCAGTAATTGCATACCATTTCCAATTATAGTGTAAAGTAACAGTATGATAACAGATCACACTTGACAGTATGAATGATTCCTTTTTACTATAGGGAGGCTACTGACCTCACTGTGGCCCTTCAAACAAAAAAAGTTTGAGATTACTTTAGTCGCAGCGAAGCTGTGACCAAAGAGACGTTTGCATGATCCGATACAAAATTCAGGCCATTGCCAATGGTAACATTTTGCGCAGCCCTCCATGGAAAGAAATGTCTAATAAGGCAGCAAAAAACAAAACGGTCTATGAAAGAGATATACTTTGACACACTCTTAGCTGGCCTCATAGGCCACATAACAAACTAGGAAGGACCACCAATGGCACAGCAGCCACACCTGAGGTAAACTGTTATGTTACAGTGCTCCAGAAGACCAAACTACAAGTGTCTGGCTCTGCTTGTATCGTGGGGTGGATACTCACACTGTAGTGATAAGGAAGAGGAGCTTCAGTGTACTGCACTCTAAAATTTTCATATTGACCACCTCGCCACAGGGCTTCCATTTCATAGTCATAGTATGGGTCAGCATATGGATCTCTGCAGGAGGAAGAAAGAAAGTTAAAAAACTTTACAGAATTTAATATGCCAAACTTTTATGAATGATTTTGCTTCCATGAGCAATAATTTCATCTGCTACTACTTCTTTCCACTGGTCCCTTTTGGGGGTAGCAGATCAGCTACGTTGAGCTCACCCTATCCTAATTCAATTCAATTTTAATAACATAGCACCAAGAGGATGCTATACATTTTGGTCTATACATTGATTCCATGATTTCTTTTTTAACTCCAATTGCTTATTTGTACTATGCTTTCATTTCAGACTGAAATCAAACTGCATAATTTTCAATAAAAAACACTGGAAAAAATTGGGGTGTCCTAAAACTTTTGACCGATAGTTCACTCTCAGACTGGTGACTTGTAGTTCCTATTTTTTTTTAAACTGGAATGGGAGGCAGAGCCTTCAGCTTTCAGGGCCCCTGTTCTGTGAAACTAGGTCCCATTTGGGTTAAAGACACCCTCCCTACTGTCAAGAACTTCCTTATGTATAAAGCTTATAGTTGGGGCTGAATCAGGTGACCCTGAATCCTCTTTTAGTAATGCTGCAATAGTCTTAGGCTGCTGGGGGATTCCCATGATACACTAAGTATTCCTCCTTCATTCACCCTTTTACTCACATTGTATTTCATCATCATCATCACCTTTATTTATAAAGCACTTTAAAACAACCACAGCTAATACAAAGCGCTGTACATTGGAACTATATAATAAAATTACATAAGATATAAATAAAAGCCAAATAAAGGAAAAAGTAAAATAATTAATTAAATAACTATTTAATTATAAGAGGAACTCAGTCTCACTGAGGTTAAAAGCCAAAGAATAAAAGTGGGTTTTAAGACGTGATTTAAAAGTGGACAGTGAAGGGCCCTCTCTAACGTGCAAGGGCAAACTATTCCATTTAGGACCCACGATAGGAAAGCTTCTGTCCCCTTTGAGCTTGAGCTGGTCAGCTGACCTGAGAGACCGACAGGGTGTGTGGGGATGAAGAAGCTCAGACAGGTTAGGTGGGGCAAGATTGTGAACAAACATAAGAATTTTAAAATGAACTCTAAAAGACACAGGCAGCCAGTGCAGAGAGGGGTTATATGCTCTCTTTTACGAGTTCCTGTTAGGAGTAATGCAGCAGCATTTTGAACCAGCTGCAGACGTGAGAGCAACGACTGATCGCTCCCCACATAAAGTGAGTTACAGTAGTCCAGACGGGAAGAAATAAAAGCATGGATCACTGTTTCAATGTGCTGCCTAGAAAGAAAAGATTTCACTCTTGCCAGTTGCCTTACATGATAAAAACTGGACTTTTTATACACAACCCTGCATTTAATGAACAGCCCTGGAACTTTCTTCCTGCTAAAAGTGAGTTTTTCCTTCTCACTGTCACCAAAGGCTTGCCTTTTCTCTACTATTGTAGGGCCTTGACATTGCAAAATAAAGCGCACTAAGGTGACTGTTGTTGTGATTTGACGCTATTGACGTGAATACTGTTTCTACCCAAGTATTCAAAGAAGGCATGACCTACTGTGACAAATTCATTAAAACCATTACAAATCTGCTCAGTTGACTAGTGATAATATAGATTCTGAAACATATTCAAACTGAAACTGGTTTGAAAGCTCTGTGTTATGAGTTTTATTAAACTTACCCATATATGGGATCTCTGAAGTCCATTTCACTAAAAAGGAGAAGCAGATCAGCATCAACAGAAAATATTATGATGTGTGTACTAGGAAATAATGGTGTTTATAGTTAACGGTAAACTGGTACGAGTTTTGCTGTCTTGACAGCTACACTATATTACCAAAAGCGTTCCCTCGTCTGTCTTCAGACATATGAACTTGAGCAGCATCCCATTCCTAATTCACAGGGTTTAATATCATGTAGCCCCTCCTTTTGCATCTACAACAGCTTTAGCTCTTCTGGGAAGGCTTTCACAAGGTTTAGTAATGTGTTTATTCTTTCAGAAGTGAATTTGTGAGGTCAGAGACTGATGGTGGATGAGAAGGTCTGGCTCACAGTATCTGCTCCAATTCATTCCAATAAGGTTGAATTAGAGCAGATAGGTTCAAGTCAGGACTCTGTGCAGGACAGTCAATTTCTTCCATGCCAAACTCACCTATCTAGGTCTTTATGGACCTTGCTTTGTGCACTAGTGTGCAGTCATGTTGGAATAGGATGGGACCTTCCCTTTGGGAGCATGAATTTATCAAATTGACTACCACTTCGTAGCTGACTTGCTTTTCTTTCCAATCACCTCCACTTTGTTATCATACCACTTGTAGTTCACTGTGGAATATTCAGTAGCAATGAAATTTCACAATTGGACTTGTTGCACAAGTAGCATCCTATTACGGTACCATGTGTGAATTCACTGAGTTAAGATGAACCATTGTTTCACAAATGTTTGTAGAAGCAGCCTGCATGACTGGGTGCTTGTTTTTATACACCTCTGGCCATGAAATTGATTGGAACACCTGAATTCAACAATTTGGATGGTTGAATAAATACCTTTGGCAATATAGAGTATATTATGAGCACAAGATAAGAAAAAACAGCCAGTAGTCAGGGTTTCAGGATAACTTTAGGAACTTTCTGAAAAAAAAAAAATGAGTATAATCAAATACACCAATATCTAAAATCCCTGTTGGGATGGGACTTGTGGCCTATGGAGGTGGGCTCAGGTGTAATCAGAGCAACACTTGACTTTCTGTTTATCACCTGTTTTTCTATCGACATCAACAAGCCTAACATTCCAGCTAAACTTCAGGGGGGTTCTATTTGAGACTTATGCTTTGTGTGAATGTTACTGTCATGTGGGCTACTTTTAGGTGTTGACAGAAACTACATGAAGTGAAGTAAGTCATACTCTCTGATAACACGGTAGCTGCGTTCTCTGAAGAAATCATTTTCTTTGTCAAACTCTCTCTCATCCTCTCCAATCGTCACATTAAACCGTTTCTCCTCAAAGTCAGGCTCCTGCTCCTTACGAATGGTGGCCTTCTTCAGCACCTGTGAGATCCAAACACATACAGAACAATCTGAAATACTGACAATCTGTGACTGATGTCATCAATTAGCCCACATTAACACACAAAGTTTTATCATGACAGGAATATCGGTGAGACTATGTTCCAAGTTCAGTATGTCTAATACTATGAATGGCTTGCTGAAACTGGTCAGTTCAGAAGTTAGGTACCCCCTTGTAAGTAAAATAATTACTGTCAAAAGTGTCTGTGAAGGTTCTTAGTCATCCAGGTCATTGTAGTCAAAGGAGCTTGCAAAGAAAAGTATCTGGACTTCTTTAAGTTGCTTGAAGACATTTCACCTCTCATCCGAGAAGCTTCTTCAGTTCTAAGGTCAAATGGTGGAGAGTCCCAGATTTAAACCTAGTGGGAGTAACCCCCCACAGAGGGACAAAAGGACCCCCTGATGATCCTCTAATCCCCTGAGCCGAGGTGTGAAACTAGGTGTGGGTCCCAATCAGCCAGGGTTTCGGGTGAGCTCATTGAGAAACCAGGCCCCACCCTATCATGCGATTTCCTGAGGTCAGATGGCCCAGGAGGTGAGTGGGCGTTAAGGCGTCTGGGGAGGGATCTCAAAACTGGATTATAGATGGCAGACAGTTGGTGTCGTAAACCACCGCCTCTGTTCAAAGATGGTCGCTCACAGTGGACATAGATGGCTTTTTTCACTCCTCTTTCAAACCATCTGTCCAAAATGTGAACATTGGCATCCTCGAAAGAGTGTCCTTTATCCTTAAGATGCAGATGGACAGCTGAGTCTTGTCCTGTGGAGGATTGCCCAGACCTCTACATTGGAGAGACCAAACAGCCACTTCACAAGCGCATGGCACAACATAGAAGAGCCACCTCCACAGGACAAGACTGCCAATGTTCACATTTTGGATAGAGAGGACAGATGGTTTGAAAGAGGAGTGAAAGAAGCGTGAGCGACCATCTTTGAACAGAGGCGGTGGTTTACGACACCAACTGTCTGCCATCTATAATCCAGTTTTGAGTTCCCTCCCCAGACGCCTTAACGCCCACTCACATCCTGGGCGATTACAGGATCATCAGGGGGTCCTTTTGTCCCTCTGTGGGGGGAAACCCACTAGGTTTCAATCTGGGACTCTCCACCATTTGACCTTAGAACTGAAGAAGCTTCTCGGATGAGAGGTGAAACATCTTCAAGCAACTTAAAGAAGTCCAGAGGCTTTTCTTTGCAAGCTCCTTTGACTACTGTCAAAAATCTGTTGATGTTCTTCCAGAAACAAAAAGAGCTTGTTTCAACAGGACTGTTTATATAGTGCACCTATTTTTGTCCAAAATGATGTTAACATCTATGCAAACTAATTTCCAATACTTGACCCCGCAAGTGATTTTCCCTTTTAACTTCACTCTCTCATGCTCAGCGGGATACGTGGTAAAAAACCTTACATTTCATTTACAGTAATGTTGTCATAAACTTGATTATTATTCATTATTAATTGCACCCATCTTGTTAATTTCACTCTACATGAAAATGTGAAATCATTAGCAGTAAAGACTCTCACTATGCAAGAATTTTATTCACACATTTAAGTTCAGTGTGAGTGTCTTCACTTTCACGCTTGTAACTCAAAACTGGCACCTGAGCAGATTATCATTTTATTTTTTTTTGCTTAAGCTTCAACTTTTAACAAACACCTTGTTGGCAAAATGCAAGACATCAAAACACATTTGGTTAACAAATTAGGCTTTATAAATGTTTACCAGGCTAAAGGGTAAGGCTTTCCAAGCTGCCTACAGGAAAATACAATAAATTCTATTTGTAAGCATTTGCTTGGAATGCCGTTAAACAGACTATAATGGCAGGTAGTTAACACACACACACACGCACACACACCGCAGTGTGATTGGCTTTCCATTTGGCGGAAGCTCAATTTAGTTTTCAGTGACAAGCAGTGGAACTGTTTACCTCTTTAGCATGGCGCAGTCCTCTCTCCCAGGCACTCTCCACAGGAGGTTCCACTGGAGGTGGTGGTGGAGGCAGTTCCTCCACAGCAGGAGCAGCCTGAAACAGCGAAGAATAATTAATTTATCTTACTTGCAGAGAGATACAGAAGAAGCCTGATGAGATTCTCAGCAGAATTCAAGCTAGCGCAGAATTCACAACATTGATTCACGTCCTACAATACAAAAAAAACAAAAAAAGCATGATAGATGGGTCTTAGCAGTACTAAGTACAGTCACTGTAACAGAGGCACACATACCCAAGGATTATTGGGTATGAGTGGGTGTGGTCCTCCAGGAGGTGCCCCATTAGGTGAGAAGAGATCTGGCTTACTGATGAGGGAATAGTTTCCTTTGTCATTGACTCCAGGGTGGATAAAGCGACAATTCATTCCCCAGGTACAATTTCCTGAAGAAGGCACAACAATATTTATTATTTATTACTGTAACTTTGCTTGGGGTTTACAGAAATTTTTTTAAGTATTATATGTCAACATTGATACTCTTGAATTCAGGCACCAATATGAGAGAAAGATTCTTGAAGAAGTACTTCCGATAGTATTCCATTTTCTTAATCTGACCAGTATTCTGTTATTTATGTTAGGAAGTATGTTGTGGGAAGGGCTACTGTTCAGTTCAAAAGATAAATTACAAATCTTTATTATCATCTTGCAGCAAATTAAGGTGATACTCAATCTATGTGAAACTTTAAAAATTTGCAGTAAAAGATATAATGGATCAACAGTTTCACTTAAAAGTTTCTTGTTTTCAAAGTTTCTTATTAAGTGTCTAAAAGCAGAGGGGAAAACTTAAAGCTGAATAAAGTTTAAAGTTCAATAGCTCCCTCTACTGTAGATAAACTGAAATAATCAGACAGATATTCTTAACCCTTTAAGACCTACCATAGAACCAAGTCCGCCAGAGCTTATATTATATTTTTACATGCTGTGGAGCCATTTTTGGGAGCATTTCAAGTTGCTATACATCAATACAACCATTATAGCCCAGATTTTAATAATATGTATTCATTAAGTGCATAGTAATTACATAAATTGCAAAAAAGTGCAATAAACTACAAAAAAATTGAAAATCGTTTTTGATTTTTTAACATATATTTGTAGTTAGAGAAATTTAAGAGGCTTATCCCTCAAAACTGTAAATACAAAAAAGTTGCACAAAATAGTTTCCCACCACAGGAAATTTATTTTGAGTGTCTTCATAGTTTTATTTTTGAAATACACCAATTTTTATACACTGCAGGAAAAACGAAAATAAATATTATACTGCAAATTTGCAAAAAAGCAGCATATGCATCAAAATAAACTATTTCCAGCAGTGCAATATGAGTCCTAAGCATCCCAGAAACGACACAGAAAGTCATAAAGTCAAAGATAACTTTTAAAAAGAGCAGTATAGGCCCTGAGGCCCTGATCGCAAAAAAGACTACATTTCCGCGAAAATGACGTCACTTCCGGTTTCGGCCAGGTAATGGCGGAAATGCAAAAGTTCGCGCTGACGTCTATTCCAACGTAGGAAGTGTTTTGAACAGCTGATCGGACCGGCAAAGCGTGTTTCTGGAATATTATGTTTTTGTTCCTGCAAGCGCTTTTTATGCAGTTTTTGCAAAGCTTTATGTGGAAGGAAACCGTGACCTAGGACAAGCTGATGGCACAATATGTAAGTACAACTCCTCCGGTTTCATATGCAAAAAAAATTTTTGCGCTAGCTTACGTGGTTGCAGTGCTACCGGGATTTAAAAATAGTTACGCATAACAGAGCGTTCCCGCTCCGATCGGCTCTAAAGGGTTAATACATTAAAAAGGCTTAAAAAGTTTGTGGGAGTTGACAATTTCTCACAGCTGGTACTGTCACATGGCAACAGCCATCATTCTTTTGGAGACTGTCACTGTCACTAAAGATGTCACTTTAAAAACTCATCTGTGTAGACTATGCCAGAGGAAAAACAGAGTTTAGGGTGTTTTCTTGAAGTTTAAAACAATGATTTACTATGATCAGATGTAGGAATACTTTGTTACGGTTCTTAACTAGAATTTTCTGGTATGTGTACTTCAAGTACTGTATTTTCGCGACTATAAGGCGCACATAAAAGTCTTGGATTTTCTTCAAAAAGTGCGCCGCGCCCTATAGAGATTGAAAATGTGACGTCACTCGGGGGTAAAACCGCAAAGAATTCTGGGAACTCGTGGCAAGAGGTACTAGCACACGCAGGCTTTCAATTGAAATCAGTCACACAGCGATAAAAAGAAACAAAAAATGCCAAGAAGCTGTTGTATTATTAACTGCAATAGCCGGTCGCATGACAGCTACGGGAAGCCGACGGGTAAAGAGATCGGTTGTTATCGGATTACGTCGTTGAAGAGAAATTGTTCGAGCCATGTTTCCGAAGTAACAAAGAGGCGACTGGATTGCAGCCATTCAAAGATCAAATATAACGTCCCAGAACACTCCAGCTCACAGGTTAGTCTGCTCCAAGCATTCCCACAAAGGTCAGTCTGCTGTTGTAGTTAATGCGTCATTTTTCTTAACATAACTGGTGATACAGGTTACAAGCAAGTCTGGCACTGAACAGAAATGGTCGCGCTATGCTCCTTTATTTATTGTGCATAAATAGTGAATTGTCCTGACACAATATTGTGTTTCGCTTCTGTTATTACCATGGTACATTGACAAAAACATACTTTTATTCACAGGATAAAACAGTTGTTTTGTATCACTAATTGCCCAGTGCGATTACAGCATACAATATTATTGTCACTGCTACATTTCTGTGATACGTACCAGAAATTATTTCCACTACTAATTAATTACCATTGAGCTCAAAGGTCCTATTAATAAACGGTTAACGAATGTGTATTTATGACGACGATTTGTGAGACTGGTAAACTTATGATACGTACGATGGTCTTTACTTTCTACACGGTGCATTTCAAGGTCCTGTACCCATCCGTCGGTAAACTGTACCTGGGCTTGTTGCAGTGACCTGAAGTTACTAAACTTCATGAGTGTATGCACTCACTCCAAGAACCGTATAATTATAAACATGAGCGTGGTGAAAGTTGGGCAGCACGCTAACGTATTTTGTCACTCTGTTTGCTCGTAAGGGTCTAACCCTTTCACTGGTTTGATTTTTTTCCTCGTATCTTTTCTTTGACTTTTCATCAAGTCTGTCTTTGTTCGGACCGGCATTGTTCTCCTTCATTTTGTACATACCTTTTTGGGGGACAAAGAAAAAGCAAGAATTTATTGGAACCGAAGAATGAACGTTTTGCGGTGCTGCAAATGCTTGCATTTGATGCAGGTACTTGGATTGTTTTGCCACGAGTTCCCGGCATGCAATGCGCGAAAGTCACGTGGTCTGTCAATCTCTATAGTGCAGTGCGCCCTGTGTGTGTTGTAAGGAGGACGTAGTAGAGAACACCATGAGAACGCTGAAGGGTGGGCGTTGATTGTATATACCGGTACAATCGCACATACCTGTATAAAAGGACAGGTATGTGCATTATGTGGAACATCGTTGTTTTAACAACCCTGAAAATGGCAAAGAGACACGCTTATGAAGCACAGTTTAAACTGAAGGCCATCAGCTACGCCGAGGAAATCGAGCAGCCGCGAAAGAATTTAAGATTAATGAATCGATGGTTCGCAAGTGGAGGAAGCTGGAAAACAAGCTCCGACAGGTCAAGAAGATGCAGGTGAGTTTCCGCGGACATAAGGCAAGGTGGCCTGAGTTGGAGAAAAGACTCGAGCAGTGGATCATCGAGCAAAGAACGAGCGGGAGAAGCGTTTCGACGGTTACCATTCGACTAAAAGCAGTTTTGCTAGCAGAAGAAATGAAAATTGAACATTTCCAAGGAGGTCCGTCTTGGTGCTTTCGTTTTATGAAACGGTGCCATTTTTCCATCCGGACCAGGACTACGGTAGCGCAGCAACTTCCAGCGGATTATAAGGAAAAGCTGGCCATCTTCCGCTCCTACTGCAGCAAACGCATCGCCGACAAACACATCCAGCCCAGCCACATCACTAACATGGACGAGGTCCCGCTCATTTTTGACATCCCGGTGAGTCACACTGTGGAGAAGAAGGGGACCAGCACGGTAGCGATACGCACAACGGGGTATGAAAAGTCTTCTTTTACTGTTGTGCTTGGCTGCCATGCTAATGGACAGAAACTGCCGCCTATGGTGATTTTTAAGCGAAAGACTTTGCCTAAAGAGAAGTTTCCAGCAGGAATCATCATTAAGGCAAATGAAAAGGGCTGGATGGATGAGGAAATGATGAAAGAGTGGCTGAGGGAGGTGTATGTAAGGAGACCAAGTGGTTTTTTTCCACGCATCACTATCGCTGTTGATCTGTGACTCTATGCGTGCCCATCTCACAGCCGATGTGAAAAAACAAGTGAAGCAAATTAACTGTGAGCTTGCTGTCATTCCGGGAGGCCTGACAAAGGAACTCCAACCGCTGGACATCGGTGTGAACCGGCCGTTCAAAGTAAGGCTGCGAATGGCGTGGGAGCGATGGATGACCGATGGAGACCACAGGTTCACTAAGAGTGGAAGGCAGCGCCGGGCGAGTTACGCCACAATTTGCGAATGGATTGTAGATGCTTGGGCTAACATCTCTGCTGGCACTGTTGTTCGAGCTTTCGCAAAAGCCGGCATCATTTCCGAGGAGCCGCACGGCACGGAAAGTGACTCTGACGGTGAAGAAAGTGAACCTGGAATGTTTGATGGAGATTTAGCGCAGCTGTTCAATTCAGACACAGAGGATGAGGACTTTGATGGGTTTGATTTATGATGATTACCGGTAATAAAAATGTGAGTAACCAATCTGAGTCTGAATGAAGGGAAGAGCAAAACATTAAAAGAAAATTCTGATAAATCCAGGATATATCCTGCCTTGAGTTGATCCCCGGTTAGGCCCTCCTGACTCGATTTCCTGAATGCTGCAGTTTTATCGTGGGGGATGTTGATTCCTGTGCATGAGAGTTTCTATAGATAGGTGTAAATATGGGCTGTCTGGATACACGAATGTGATGAGGTTGAGAGCCATACAGGGGTAAAGGGGTGGGGGGATGGTGGGAGGGGTTCACATGATGTGTTTTCTGTCTTGCTCACTTTTTTTTCCTTTTTTTTTTGAGTTCTTTGTTTTGTTTTTGTTTGCTTTTAAAAAAAAATTCTGTAATTATCAATTATCAATGTTGTTATGCTGTTATTATTATTATTATTATTATTATTATTATTATGCTGCTTGTATTTTCTGTGTTTGGTTTTCGGATGTCTGAGGTTATCCTTGAAAGGCATAGATACAAGTTGTGAGTTTTCAGTTTGTTTTTTTTGCTTTGTTTGTTTGTTGTTATTTGTTTTCCAATTTAAAAATGAAAATAAAGCTTGGGGGAAAAAATCCAGGATATATCACACACGATGACATGAAAGATTCAAAAAGATATAGTTTATACATAATTTATAGAGCTATAATCAGGGGTCAAAGTGGGTTGCAATGGCGTTTGTGGTCACGCAGCTTCAGCAAGTCTGCTAGCTAAAAGGTACAGTTGCTGTATTTATGGAGAGAAAGTGTGTGAAATAACTTCTCACCCTGGTAAAGAGATGGGTTTTTTTTTAGTTTAGTGCTGGAAAAACACGTGATCTTAAGAAAGCTCATGAAATATTTTCACATGATGAATTCAGTTGTATAAATCCACAAAGAACAATGAACATCAGAGCAGCAGTAAGCACTAAGAAAATTTCTTTCAACTCACAAAAGAAATTATGATGAGTTGCGGCAGAGTCACCCTTTACAATGTCGGCAATAGCAAATAGCAGTTTTTGAGAAGCTAATAATATTTCATTGTTACATCAATATAGCACAAAGTAGAGATAGCTTAGCAGAAAAATAGTTAGTGTAAATGTCCTCCAAATAACCATTTTACTTTCTTACTTTGAGTAGATTTAACTGAACTTTTTCACTTTTACTTAAGTAAAAAAAAAAAAAAAAAAAAAAAAAAAAAGTATAGTATAGTATAGTAGTAGTATAGTATTATTTTTTAGAAATAGGATATGGCATTGCTCAGAGAAAGAATTACAAAATGTACATCTTGACCATAGCTACTAGGGGTGCAACGTTAGTCGTATCGATATTGAACCGTTCGATACAGTGCTTTCGGTTCGGTACGCATGTGTATCGAACAATACAAAATTTTTTATTTATTTTATCAACTTTCCTTCTGACGATGCTGTCTGTGTTGAGCGCTCAGTGGATCTGCGCTCGACAGTGCAGCCTAGGCGGAGCAGTCGAGTGCAGATTCACTGAGCGCAGGGCAAGCTAGCGAGACAGAAGTTAAGCTCGTTGCAACATGGCAAATTGAACCTCCCCCACCCTCATTCAGATGTGGCGTTTGGAACTATTTTGGTTTTCATGTGACGTATGACCCTGATGGTAAGCGCGTCATGGATAAAATGCTCAATTACATTGATGGGAACTAGTGCGTTAGCGCAGTTTGCTCGCTAACGTGTTGGCTGTCCAGCCCCACGCACGGGGCGATCCGCGGTAACTCGTTAACGGAGATTTGCCGTGTTGTGGCGTTAACGTAATTTCAACGAGATTAACGCTGACAGCACTAGTGGGAACACAACGAATATGGCTGCACATTTACTCTGACATCACCCTAGTGCAAAGACAAGTGGAAGCAGACAAAAGCAACAAGCATGCATGCTACAAACTTTACTCGAGTCATTTAGACAGTCGTTAGCACATGATTCTCCTTATGGGGACCTGATATGTTTAATATGCTGCTGAGAATATAGCCCAGAAGAAGCGTATAGTATTGCTTTTATTTTGGAAAGAGACATTTCTCTGTAATAAACTCTCTTTTCCAAAGATGAGTGATTCCTCGATCAGATATTTAATTTTTATTACTTTGTTGTTTCAGCAACATTAAATTTAAAAACTGTACTTTTGAGTTAAAATATATATTTATAATTTTAATAAATGACAAATTAAAAAGGCATGAACATTTTTTTTTGTATTGAAAAAGTATCGAACCGAACCGAACCGTGAATTTTGTGTATCGTTGCACCTCAAATACCTACATATGAAGGTTTTTCACAGGTCATTAAATAGGAACAGTCACTGAGTGAATCCGTGTACCGTATTTTCCGCACTATAAGGCGCACTTAAAATCCTTTCTCCTTTTCTCAAAAATCGACAGTGCGCCTTATGTATGAATTCTGGTTGTGCTTACTGACCTCAAACAGATTTTATATGGTACACGGCGCTCAAAAATCTGTCAAGAAAATGTTTTATTACGACTTTTGTAAGCTACGAAGCCGCACCACTTGATTGATCAGGAGTCTCGCGGAGTAATCTGGATCCAAAACTCTGTCCGCTTCAGGTCCCAAAGTCAAACGAACACTGCGGCATCACTGAGACTTAAAAACTGTCTAAATTCTTTCATCTTTAATAAAATGATCGGGTTGCTGCTTTACTATGTGTAACAATTAAGTTTAACATCCGGGCATCCATGAAAACAGAATTTATTAAATTTAACAGAGTTAGAAGTTAGCAGGAAGTCAGTGCACTAGTTTCCACCTAAACATGATATAGCATGTTCTGACTGAGAGATTTCTGAAAAAATTAAAACGCACAGCTCTGCTGTCACTTCCAACATAAACGAAGACAGAAAACTAAACAGCAGTGATGTTTGTAGGGTTACTGGAGATGGACTAGCTAGTACATAATGATTTGCTATGTGATGGATAGCCACACATCTATGTTAGCATAACATAAACACATAGACTAACTTTTTTCCACTCCATAAAAGTTAACATCAGGTTTCCTTATTGTTAGGGACAAATTCAATCGCATGGCAGGATGCTGTAAACGTACCAAACTTCAGTCAGGAGAACAACTGAGATAATCCATCCACAATGTGAAGTTAGTAATTAATATACTGAAACAACATGAGAATAGAGCAGCTGCGAGAGAATTCAACATTAATGAATGAATGGTAAGGAAGTGGAGGAAGCAAGAAGAATCAGTTGAGTAAATTTTGAATTATCTGACTGTTTTGTTTCGCTTAATGCACCTTATAATCCTGTGCGCCTTATGTATGAAAACAGACGCGTTCATCGACAGTGCACCATATGAGGTGAGGTGACGCAAAAATTTCCCCGTTGTGGGATCAATAAAGTCTTATCTTATCTTATATAATCCAGTGCACATATGGTCCAAAAAATACGGTACACCAAAAATCAGGACAAATGTTGAATAATCTATACCAGGGGTGTCCAACTCCAGGCCTCGAGGGCCAGTGTCCTGCAGGTTTTAGATGTGTCCTTGATCCAACGAAGCTGATTTAAATGGCTAAATTACCTCCTCAACATGTCTTGACGTTTTCCATAGGCCTGGTAATGACTGAATCATTGTAATGGTAATAATCATTTGAGTGAGGTGTGTTGATCCAGGGTGATGTCTAAAACCTGGAGGACACTGGCCTTTGAGGCCTGGATTTGGACCAATGATAAATGCTTTATCATTTGATATAACTGATCATTACATGGATGAAGAAAACTGTTCAGACATTATGTAAGTTGTGTTCAATTAAAGCACACTGATAAGCTAGGTTCTAATTAAAATACTTTTTTAAAATACATGCCAACAAGGTATACAACAAGAGACTATTTAGTCTAGTTAGTCCAAATATTTTTCCTCATTTAGTCAACTAAGAAATTAGTCTCCAGGAACATCTCTAATGGGAAAAGAAAAGTATGAGGAAGAAGAGAAAGAGCCCATACCACATTACCTTATCACGGTGGACGCAGCCTTATGGTACGGGTATGTATGGGCTACTGTTCAATTCTATTTATAAAGTGTCAAATCACAAAAACAGTTGACTCAAGGTTCATTATATCGTAAGGTAAAGGACTTTACAATAATATAGAGAAAACCGCAACAAATGGCCCCTTATGAGCGAGCAGTTGGCAACAGTGGGAAAGAAAAAAACTCCCTTTTAATAGGAAGAAACATCAGACAGAACTACAATGCAACTGGCTGGGGTTGATGGGAGGAAGATTTAAAAAAAAAAAAAAAAAAAAAAAAAAAAAAAAAAACACTATGGAAGAGAGTCAGAGATTATGATAATGATCAGTGTATAAACACATCACAAATGAAAAAGGTGAGTGACAAAGAAATACTTACAGGGAGTGCAGAATTATTAGGCAAGTTGTATTTTTGAGGAATAATTTTATTATTGAACAACAACCATGTTCTCAATGAACCCAAAAAACTCATTAATATCAAAGCTGAATGTTTTTGGAAGTAGTTTTTAGTTTGTTTTTAGTTTTAGCTATTTTAGGGGGATATCTGTGTGTGCAGGTGACTATTACTGTGCATAATTATTAGGCAACTTAACAAAAAACAAATATATACCCATTTCAATTATTTATTTTTACCAGTGAAACCAATATAACATCTCCACATTCACAAATATACATTTCTGACATTCAAAAACAAAACAAAAACAAATCAGCGACCAATATAGCCACCTTTCTTTGCAAGGACACTCAAAAGCCTGCCATCCATGGATTCTGTCAGTGTTTTGATCTGTTCACCATCAACATTGCGTGCAGCAGCAACCACAGCCTCCCAGACACTGTTCAGAGAGGTGTACTGTTTTCCCTCCTTGTAAATCTCACATTTGATGATGGACCACAGGTTCTCAATGGGGTTCAGATCAGGTGAACAAGGAGGCCATGTCATTAGTTTTTCTTCTTTTATACCCTTTCTTGCCAGCCACGCTGTGGAGTACTTGGACACGTGTGATGGAGCATTGTCCTGCATGGAAATCATGTTTTTCTTGAAGGATGAAGACTTCTTCCTGTACCACTGCTTGAAGAAGGTGTCTTCCAGAAACTGGCAGTAGGACTGGGAGTTGAGCTTGACTCCATCCTCAACCCGAAAAGGCCCCACAAGCTCATCTTTGATGATACCAGCCCAAACCAGTACTCCACCTCCACCTTGCTGGCGTCTGAGTCGGACTGGAGCTCTCTGCCCTTTACCAACCCAGCCACGGGCCCATCCATCTGGCCCATCAAGACTCACTCTCATTTCATCAGTCCATAAAACCTTAGAAAAATCAGTCTTGAGATATTTCTTGGCCCAGTCTTGACGTTTCAGCTTGTGTGTCTTGTTCAGTGGTGGTCGTCTTTCAGCCTTTCTTACCTTGGCCATGTCTCTGAGTATTGCACAAATCATACAGGTAGGGCTGGATCAGATGACCCTGAATCCACCTTTAGTTATGCTGCTGCTGCTGGGGGCTTCCCATGATGCACTGAGCTTTTCTCCTTTTCTCACCCCTTTTCACATAACGTGTTTAGACTCTGTATTTTCACTTTTTTCCACAGCATGTCTTTAGTCTCATCTTCCTCCCGTCACCCCCAACCTATCGCGGCAGATGGCTGCACCTCCCTGAGCCTGGTTTTTCAGTGGTTTCTTCTTGTTAAAACAGAGTTTTTCCTTTCCACTGCTACTAAAGTACTCAGTCATAGAGTCTGATTAAAGTGGTGGGTGGGCTCTCTAACATTTTTTCTTCACACAGAAATGTTTCCGATCAAACAAATTTTGATATTAGAAAATTATTCCAAATAAATACAATCCAAGTAAATAGAAAAAATTTAATTATTAAAACATTATTTATTAGAGGAAAAAAAGCTATCAAATACAGTGGTCCCTCGTTTATCGTGGGACTTACATTCTAAAAATAAGCCGCGATAGGTGAAATCTGTGAAGTAGCCAACTTTATTTTTTACAATTATTATAGATGTTTTAAGGCTATCAAACCCCTCACTACACACTTTAATAATAATAATAATAATAATAATAATAATAATGCATACTTTATTGATCCCCATGGGGAAATTACTTGTTTTTCTCTGCATTTGACCCATTCACTCAGTGAAGCAGTGGGCAGCCCACTAAGCAGGCGCCCGGGGAGCAGTGTGTAGGGACGGTACCTTGCTCAGGGGTACCTCAGGGTAGCCGTTAAGTGGATTCGAACCGCCGACCTTCCGATCATGGGGTGACCACTTTACCTACTGAGCTATCCCTGCCCTATATCCCTTTATACAGTTTTCTCAGACAGGCATGAACATTTTCTCGCTTTTCTCTCTTGTTTAAACACTCTCAAAGTTCAAACCTTCGTAGAAAAATAAGTCCAGTATTATAGAATGAAACCAAAGACGCCTGCGGTTGCCTTTGACGATGCAAAATGTTTTGTCGACATTGTTGTGTTTGTTGGGGAGAAAACTTACTAACATACACAGTACAGCACTTCAGAGTCACACTGCTAGCGATCGAAGATTTATGTAAACAAGATTGATTGACAATGGTCTACAGCCAATCAGGACGCAGAACACAATGTGCTGTAAAAATATTTTTAAAAAGCATGCAAAATTGCACCCAAAAAAAATCCGCAAACCAGCAAAAGGTGAACTGCGTTATAGCAGGGGACCACTGTATAACACTGTATATGCCCCATGTGAAAAAGTAAAAAGGATGAAGGTAAATACTTTACTACGACACTTCATCTGCTGTTCACCACCTACCTTTAATGAAAAACCTGCAGATGGGACGTGGTCGGATCTTCCTGTCTGAAGGATCTTTGACCTCCCCCTCCTCCAGATCATCATCCTGCATACACATACACAAGCCAAATCATGACACTTCACAACACATCACTGTATCCAGACTATTGTTGTGAAGTGTGTGCTATTTGTATTTCAAGTGCAAAGTAGAAATTATTTTAAATGTCTAATGAGGAACAATCATTGGGGATGGGTTAAAAAAAAAAGATTTCCTAATTCAAATCAATTTTAATTTGAATAATCCGATATCGATCAAATCCTGCAATCATTTTTTTAAATTAATGTATTTTTCCAGAAATATCAGAATCTCAGCTAAAAGCTCACAAAACTATTTCAACAACCACCAAAGAGATAAAATAGAAAAAATTAAAGAGCAGATAGACAGATTCTACACAAAGATGTAAACACACGGCTTGTTCACTCGATGGCACGGGTGCTGAAAGCCAACATCTCATCACAGAATCCAAAAATGCAGGTTTCGTCACTGCGAACTCTGAATTTTGCAGCATATTTTCAAGAGGGTTATGTGCTATAAAAGATCAGGCCAGTAAAAACTCCTTTATATTTTTCTGGGTTTTAGCCTCAGTTACTTTGACACAAAGGCATCTGCTGTGATGCTTACACCTCTGATGAAGCCTCACGAGTGTCAGCATTGTTTTTATACCTAGATGGTTTACACCAAGTTTGTAATTGCAGAGAAATAGTCCGTTCACTTTGGGCATGTCATTTTCCAGCAGGAACCTCAGAAAAACCCCTGAGGCTTTACGGATTAAATAATAAGTCCAAGACTGTAACTGCTTTAGGATCCGTTTTCCTAATTTGGAAATAAATATATTTTATTTACAAGGTTTAGAGGGTTCTTTCAAAAGTACATATCCAAGATAAATTATCCTAATTATAATATTTCTGACTGAGTCAAAAACGGAATTGAATCGAACCGGGGCCTTGTGAATCAGAATTGAATCAGTTAAAAAAATCAGTGAAAATACCCAGCCCTAACAATCACTAGTGTGTGACATTCTGCTGATCCAGGCAGTTATAAGATAAAGACTTTTAGTGCCCATTCTGCCTCTCCACTAGAGGCAGAACATGACATCACTTGGCTGGTTGGTACTAACAGACTTGTTAGCCCAGTCTGTTGACAGGAAAAAGAGGACACCAAGACTAAAAAGCCGTCTAATGGTAGCCGCTTTTGCACTTCTCTTTGCTGCAGCAATCAGTTTTATGTTTAAAAAAACCCCCACAAGTACATTCTGTCCACTTTTACGCTCTGTCTTTTAGGCAGTAAGTGCCTCCTCGTTGTTGGCTAGCTAAAATGAAACAGGAAAATCCACCTGTTAGCTGTAACGTTGGGGTTTGTAGAATACGTTCTGAATCAGGTACACTGACAAGTTGCATTTCAACACACTGATTTTTTTTTTCTTTTCTTGTCAGGTCAGGTGTACAGGCCGAGGAGCGCAATCACCTGATGTCTTCATGATGTGTCCTTCGGATGCTCATTGGGCAACATGTCTGACAATCCCCATTATATGAAACGCTGCCTTCAATTTGGAGACAGTACTAGGGCTCACTCCAAACAATGTTAGAACTTGTTTTTTTGAAACATCAAAGCCAATTTTCCATCAGTACCTACTCAGATCAACTCATAACGACTCAACTGGTTTTCCATTATATTTCAGTACTATCTTTTGTGCATGCTCGTCATCATAGCAACAGTGCCAAGCATCCTGTGACGTAATTAACATGCGACACGAATGCTACAACAAAGATGGACGCTGAGAAAACAATATACTTGGTGCTTGGTCTGTGTTTTGTTTTTGTTTTTTTGTCAGACTCGGGGAACATGACGTTGTTTTTGTTTAGCCATTTCCCTTGTTGCCGGGTTTCAAAAATAGTGGTTTTGACTTTCGTGAATGAGAAGCTCTCATGACTCATTGAGTGATGCTACTGACCAACCAATAGGTGGCATGCAATCTAATGACGTCACATTTTAGTACTTGCTCAGATCGCTTGGAACCCCAGCTGAGTAAATAGCAAAAAACTGGTAACTGGTAGCCCTAGTAGTACCTGGTACCAGTTACTAGGGCTGCTCGATTATGGCAAAATGATAATCACGATTATTTTCACTGAAATTGAGATCTCGATTATTTGACAATATTTATTTAACAATAACAATGTATTGAATAATGACTTTAAAGATTGTCAAAAAATAATATAAAATAGTGTGCAAATACTGATAACAGTGCAAATGTTTGCAATATAAAAAATAAATGAAAAATGTAAACATCTATGTTTAGTAAACTTTGCAGTGTTGCTCTGTGGTGCAGCTACGACACCGTAGCAAAGTTTACACACTATGTCTACTTGATCCACGTCTGACTCTGCGAACCCATAATGTTTCCACACCACTGAAGTTTTTTTTTACCTCTCTTTTCAACCAGCGGCAGTCACTCTCCTCTCCAGATAACTTCTGCTTAGCTTTCCGAGCTTCCCTCGGGTCCTCTTAATCAGCGGTCCCCAACAGCCGGGCCTCGGACCGGTACCGGTCCGTGAGTCGTTTGGTACCGGGCCGCGAGAGTTGAGGCTCAGGTGTGAAATGTATAGTTTTCAGGGTTTTTATCGGTTTTCAGTGTTATTTTGTTATCGTTTTTATCGTTTACTTGGTTTTCCTGGGTCTTTTCACGTGTGTTATGAATAAATCTTCTTTTTTTTCGGTACCGGTACTAGTTTTATTTTGTTGTATGTATCCACGACACCTTAAAGGCCAGTCCATGAAAATATTGTCGGGCATAAACCGGTCCGTGGCGCAAAAAAGGTTGGAGACCGCTGCTCTTAATTGTTGTGACACGTGTTCGAAATGCAGAGAGGTGCGCTCGATTTGCCACACGGAGCAGCGCGAGAGTAAAGTACGAGGGAGGGGCTAATAATCGGCTCAGTCATTTTTAATGATCGTTGAAAGCCCAGATCGTAATCGTGATTAAAATTCGATTAATTGAGCAGCCCTACCAGTTACTATGACCTAATTCTAAAATGACCGAATTAAGAATTCACACCCTTAAAACCCTTGTGTTTACATTCTGTAGTGCGCACAACAAGACATGCCTAGGCATGTCAGAGAACAAGAACCCAAAACCCCCGCAAAAAAAGAACTAAACCAAAACACTTAAGTTGAAAGCAAACCCTTTTTCACCACTTAAGGCAGAAGCAGGCTACAAATACACATAGGACTATGGTGGAGCAAATGGGTTGTCCAGAAGTTGTTATGGCTGCCTATACTGTGGTGTGTAAAAGTGTTTTGCCCACTTGCTGATTTCCTATTGTTGTATATGTCAGTCACACTTAAATGTTCAGATTATCAAAAAATGTAAACATTAGCTAAAGATAACAAAAGTAAACATGAAATTCGGTTTCTACATGAAGGTTTTTATTATTAAGGGGGAAAAATTCCAAACCTACATGGCCCTGTGTGAAAAAGTGATTGCTGCTAAATCCATTGCAATAATTGGGAATAAGTATCTTGGAGGGCTGTGGAGGAATTTTGACCCACTCATCTTTGCAGAATTGTTGTAATTCAGCCAAATTGGAGGATTTTTTAACAGGAACCACCTTTTTAAAGGTCATGCCACAGGAATTTCAATAAGATTCAATTCAGGACATTGATTGCCTGTTCCATAGTCTTCATTTTGTTTCTCTTAAGCCATTCAAAGGTGAACTTGCTGGTGTGTTTTAGATCATTGTATTGATGCAAAAGACAATTGTGCTTCATCTTGAGGTCATAAACACATGGCCAAACACTGTCCTCCAAGAGCAGAATTAGCAGTATCTTCCCAAAATCATTGGGGATCATAGAGATATTTCCTGGCAAAACTTATTCACCCCCCCCCCCCACGCACCTTCATTTAGAAATTTAATTTTGTGTTTACTTGTGTTATCAGTGTGTAACATTTACATTTGTTTGATGATCTGAAACGTTTAAGTGTGACAAACATAGAAATCAGGAAGAGAGTCAGAAAGGGGGAAAAATACTTTTTCACACTAGTCTATAAAACATTCAAAACTGAAAACATATTTCTAGTTTTAGTTATTTGACCGTATCTGTGCAGAGGTTTTAAAGGCCCAAGATGCTTTTGTTTTGTACAGCTCAAGTTGTTAAGCTGTTATTTTATACTTACTAAATACTAACACTACTAAATTTAGAAATTGTATCAATAACAATATTATTTCTGCTTAGCATCGTAAATATTGTTATCACAAACATTCTTGAAATATTGTGATGTAATTATGAGGCTATATCACCCAATCCCAATGAAATACTTGTGTAAAACCCCTTGAATTAAAATTGAAAATCTGTACTTCAACCACATTTTGATTTGATTAAAAATCTAATGTGATAGTGTACAGCGGCAAAACTTTCCAGAACTACTTGATTTAAAAAAATAAATAAAAAACAAAACAGAATTGCATTAACGCATCAGTGGTGGGCCGAATATCAGTATATGTATTATATTGCAAAGGGACTTGTATTGTGTGCTTTCTCATCCACAGCTCTATTCAGGTTTTACAAGAATGTATAAGTCAACTATTAATCAAATACTAACTCTATTTGGACGTTTTTTGGTTTTCCCTCTTTTGCTCTTCACACAGACCGTTTACTCGCATGCTAAAACGTGACTCGTGAGAAGAATATGGACTTCAAACACAAAAAGAAAGAAGAAACCTTTGAGTTCTGAAAATGTTAAGCCTACAAGGCTTCATATTCTTATTTCCCTATTATGAGAGTGTAACACACACTCAACACACTCAGCAGTAGCATAAAGAGCATCCAGCCAAATTAGGTCCAGTCCACTTGGATTTTTTTTTCTCTTCAGATTTAACACCACTCTTTATGTTTAAGGCTATTTGTTCTAAAGGTTTATCAATAAAACAAAAACACAGTAGCAGTGCTTCCTGACTAAAGGCTTATTTTCAAACACAAGGGATTTTTACAATTTACCTGCACTCAGCAAATCAGGCAGCACTACTACCAATAGAACTACAATAACTTACATCAATCTCTCCTTCATCAATTTCTCCATCATCCTCATCCTTCTTCTTGTCTCTGAAGGATTCCTGGCGTATCCTCTCCGGCCCTTTCGACCCATCTGTCCTCCTGGATTCGCTGTGTTTAGGAGATGGTGGAAGGATTGATTTTTTCTCCTTTTTACTGCTTTTGTCCTCGCTTTCCTCCTCATCTTCATCTCCCTCTACTTTTGTGTCTTCCTCATCGTCCTCCTCGTGTGTAGGGATGCCAGGCTCCTCTGGGACCTCCTCATCATAATCAAGCTCATGTTCGTCCAGTTCCCGGGAAACTGACACAGAGTCATCCTTCACTTCCCTTAGCGCAGCAGCTCTCCTTGTCTCTTCATCTCTTATTCTTCCATCCTCTTCATCTTTGTTTTTGTAATCCTCCTCTTGATCATCCACTTCAGCTACCTCACATTCTGCAGAGGCAGCTTTTATGTAGTCATCATATCCTTCCTTCCAGTCTTCTCCATCTTTTCCAGCACTAAGGCTCTTGACATGTTCTGGCTCAGAGTCTGGGGATAATGGAGTGCTAACAACTCTCTCCTCATCCTCCTTTCTTTCCCTCTCCTCCGCCACCTGAGGACTGTCTTCATTCCCCTCCATAAGCACAATGCTCTCATCATCCTGTCCCAACTCTCCCATTTCTCCAAAAGGTTCCTCATCCTCTGGCTCCGACACAAAGTCAGGCACCACCTCATCCTCCTCTTCCTCTAATTCCACATGTTTTCCATGGCTTTCCAGCATTTCTATGTCCCCTTCTTCATTGAGGATCTCGCTGTCTGAAATGACCCTGTCCTCCTCTTCATTAGGAGACTCCAGCAACTCACTGTCAGAAAGACCCTTCTCCTCCTCCTCAGGAGACTGAGGGGACTGGGTAGGGCTTTCAGGAGTATCCATGTGAATCCACTCTGGTGCAAAACAAAAACAAAAAAAGCAATCTGCCAAAAAAAGAAAGAAAAGACAACTGTATGTCACCAGTAATCTGATAGCAATTAAATACTGTTTAATGTAATGCTACGTGCCTTTTGTTAATCGATTTAAAAACAGTCAATTAAAAACAGTCACAATTAACCAATAAAATGTCTATAATCACAAATTAAATTTAAAATGATGCACCACAAAAATATGTTAATTCCGCTACCCACTGAAAGAAAAATGGTACAGTTAACTTTTATAGTAACATATAACTGTCATACACCATAACGTTAAATACTTGTTTTTGTTCATTTGGTGATAGCTGACACAAAGAACGGAAAAGAACCGATTTCTATTAACTTTGATAACACCGTTCCTGAGATTAAGACGTAGCTATATGTTGATCACAGCAGTATATGTTTTATATGAAATTAGTTTCCGGCGCTGCTAATTCACCAGCAAAGTAAACGTTAGCTATAACAAGCTAACTAACAACCACCATTTAGTTTTAGGTGTATATAAGTCTCCATATAGCTCCATGGTACAACTACATGTGTATACATAATTAGATAACATGCTCAAGTTTATAAAGACTACAGGTTTCCCTGTAGCATAATGTCACTGGTAACACTTACAATGGCTGGGTCGCGCTAGTTCGCAACAAGGCCCATAACTTGGCGGTGCGAAGACAAAGCTAATAACGAGTAAAGTGTCCCCAACCTATGGATAGTTTTCTTCAGCGATTATAAACGCTTGGCTTAACCGTACAAATAAGCGGACACTACCGGTTTAGTACGAAGCGTTCGCACCAGTACACTTGGCCGTCTTACGGTTAACAATGTAGCCTCCCCTGAAGCTAAGCTAAAAGAGCAAGTACACTGAGCTAGGAGCTAACAACACATTTTTAATCACCTTGCCGACACGAAGCTCTATAAAGACCACGCCTCTACCTTTTCAGCTGCACTCTCTCGCGGATATAACTTTTTACAGTCTGCAATAAATATTAGACGGTTTTATTTTTAGCCGCTGTAGCGATGAAAATAAAACACCCTGCACGGCACAGCGAGAGCGGCCATTACCTCAACGTCATCAAAATACGACAACCGTGTGGTTGGAACCGCGCTGAAAGCTAATCAGGGCAGATCTGAGATCAGTATGGTCCAACGTTGACAGGAGAATATCTGTAATATTGTTAGACATACATGATTTTTAACCAGTTACTTAGAAATAATGGAAGACATTTTTGGGGAGCAGTTACGTCGTTCCATGTAAGTATTATTTTTGATTAATGTTTTCTCTTCAATTCACTTGGTGAACTCTCATCTCTGTTGACAATAACTGTAATATGGATACAATGTTTTACCACTAATTCTTTTTGAATTAACTATTTGAGTTAACTCGTCTAATTTCATTTATTTCAGTTCTCCATATCCAAAGACTTTTTTAAACCTTTGTTTAGTTCACTAAAGAACAACAAAGTAATCATCAGAATCAGAATCAGAATCGTGTTTATTGGCCAAGTATATGTGCAGACACATACAGGGAATTTGGTTCCGGTAGATGGTGGCTCTCAAACACAGCAATGTAAATCACACACACACACACACACACACACACACACACACACACACACACACACACACACACACACACACACACACACGTGTCTATATATACACATTACACATACATACACAAAGCTCTGTAAACCAACTATAAATAACTAATCTAAACTTATATACATAAAATACAGAAATGAATGAGGTGGAATGAATACTACAAAATGTACATAAGGTGCAGCTGCAGTCTGGCAGTGGGAGCAGTGTGACAGGTCAACTGTTAAGAAGGGAGATGGCGAGGGGAAAGAAACTGTTCCTGTGTCGGGTGGTCCTGGTCTGCAGGCTTCTGTACCGTCTGCCAGAGGGCAGCAGATCAAAAAGTCTGTGTCCAGGGTGTGAGGGGTCTGTGATGATTTTCCCTGCCCGTTTCCTGGTTCTTGAGAGGTACAGATCCTGGATGGAGGGCAGGGGCGTGCCGATGATCCTTTCTGCTGCCCGTACAGTCCGCTGCAGTCTGCTCCTGTCCTGTTTAGTGGCTGCTCCATACCAGACTGTGATGGAGGAGCACAGGACAGACTCAATGACCGCAGTGTAGAACTGGATCAGCAGCTCCTGTGGAAGACTGTACTTCCCCAGTTGTCTCAGGAAGTACATCCTCTGCTGGGTCTTTTTGAGGATGGAGTTGATGTTGGTCTCCCACTTCAGGTCCTGGGAGATGGTTGTACCCAGGAACTTGAAGGTCTTCACAGTTGACACAGGGCTATCTGATATGGTGAGGGGGAGCAGAGTTGAGGGATGTCTCCTGAAGTCCATTGTCATCTCTACAGTCTTAAGAGTGTTCAGCTCCAGATCGTGCTGACTGCACCAGAGTACCAGCCGCTCAACTTCCTGCCGGTATGCAGACTCATCACCATCTTGAATGAGGCCAATGACAGTGGTGTCATCTGCAAACTTTAGGAGTTTGACAGCAGAGTTCTTGGAGGTGCAGTCGTTAGTGTAGAGGGAGAACAGTAGTGGTGAGAGGTCACATCCTTGAGGGGCACCAATACTGAGGGACCGGGTTTCAGAGGTGATCTCCCCCAGCCTCACTTGTTGCTTTCTGTCTGTCAGGAAGCTGGTGATCCACTGACAGGTAGCTGGTGACACGCTGAGCTGGGAGAGTTTGGAGGAAAGAAGTTCAGGCACGATGGTGTTAAAAGCTGAACTAAAGTCCACAAACAGGACCCTGGCATAAGTTCCTGGGCGGTCAAGGTGTTGCAGGATGTAATGCAGCCCCATGTTCACTGCATCATCCACCGACCTGTTTGCCCGGTAGGCAAACTGCAGAGGGTCCAGCTGGTGGCCTGTAATGTCTTTCAGATGGGCTAACACCAGTCGTTCGAAGGATTTCATGACCACAGACGTGTCATATCAGTATTATGACCAGTGACTATATAAAAGTAGATTTTCGTCAATGATGTTGATTGTTGCAGTTAATAAACTTTTTAACATAATTCTTGATCATTGTTATTTATTTATTTATTTATTTCTTTTTTGCCTTGAAAACAGTAGCTCACATTAAGCTCACAGCAAGTTGAGTGGCTGAGTGAAAAACTTAATGCTTAATACTGGTGGCAGCCAGTGCTATCCCTCAGCCCTCTAGTAGATGCACTTGTGGCATAAATTTGAAAATCTTAAATAAGTCTTAAATGAGTTGCTGTTTTCAATAGGCAAACCAATATAAACTGTCTAAACAAGAAAGGCCACTTTGTTTGAGCTAACTAATCGTTTGTAGATTATAAAAAAATTATTTGCTTTTAGTTTGATTAAACTTAAAATGTCTGTTTATTTCCAGAAACGTCTAACTTGAAAAATTCTTGCCCATAATGAAACCAATCCTTATTTCTTCATATTTTGTTAGTAATATAGAAAATGAGCACAGTAATGTGTAAACATGAATACGGTGTAACTAGGCGGCACCAGAGTTACTACGGGAGAGGCTCAGAGTACAGCAGGAGTCTCCACCACATCACTTGCGAACAGGGCCTTTTTCAGTAGCTTGCCAAAGGGATCAATAACAAAAGTGGTCAAGAAAATAACAAATATAATTTGTAGATTGGTGAAACTGGCCAAGCTTTCCATCCAATTAAAATTAAATATACCCCTACCCCTCTTGAGATAAAACAATTATTTATCAACTAGCTGTCAATCAAAAGTTTGTGCCGTCAGCAATTGAAGCGGTTAGACACCGTATGGAGGTAGCAGGCAGACGAGGTGCCAGGCTTTTAGCAACAATGATAGCAGCAGAGTTTGGTTATGCTAGTAAGAGGGAAAAAAATATGTTCTTGAGGAGTGGGAAACAACTTGTTTTTTTTCCCACAAATGTGTGCGTATGTGTGTTTGACCTGTGGCACGAACCTTGGTGTCTCTAAAAAATGCAACACGGAGCAGCATTTCACCAAAGTTCACAGCAACCTTTCCCAGGACTTTGTAGTGGGAAGCAACCTCTGCAAAAAAAAGGTAAAAGAATTGAAAACTATCCTCCAAAAACAACCATCTAAACAGACAAAGAACGCTAGCGCATCAACCGAGGCATCATTTAAAGTGGTGCACATCCTCACCAAGCACAAAAAACCCTTCATCAATGTCGAGATCATTAAAGAGGCAATGGCAGAATCATTGAGAAAATAAGACTGAGATTCTTTCTGCTATCGCTAATGTTCAGCTTGGCTTGAACACAGTCAGCAGATGCAGAGAGAAAGCTAGATTTGGACCTGCACAGGTGCTCCTGGTATTTACTTCAGTCTGATGAGTCTGTGGACTACAGTAATATGGCACAGCTAGCTGTGCACACATGGTGATGACTTTTCTACAAAGGAGGAATTTTTGACGTTGCTGCCACTGAAAACCAAGGAAGTTGGCATTTACAATGCAATGAAGCGGTACTTGTTGGGGGGGGAAAATCCATTGAAAAACTGGTTTCTATAACAACTGATGGAGTAGCAGAGGTGACAGGACCTCACTCCAGATTTATTGCACATGGCAAAGTGCACCCAAACTTTGCTAAATGTTCGAACTATCACTGCATCATTCATCAGCAGGCATGACGTCACATCCGGATGGCCCGGATTGCAGCCGTTCGAAGACCAGATATAACGTTTCAGAACAAATACTCCAGCTCATATGTTAGTCTGCTCCAAGCATTTCCACTAAGGTAAGTCTTCTGTTGTAGTTATTACGTAATTTATCATAACATAATTGTTGATGTAGGTTACAAATAAGTATTATATTGACTTGAATAGAGATCAATGACTGTTTTCCACAGTCATTGATAGAGATTGACAGACCACGTGAATTTCGCGCGTTGCATTGTGGGTACTAGAGGCAACAAAATCAAAGCACTGCATCAAGCGCTAGTATTTCCAGCTTTGGTAATCATTAATTCTGCGGTTTTAATCCCTACTTGCATTTTATTTGCCCCCAAAACAGTTATGTACAAAACGACGGAGAACACGGCAGGTCCGTACGAAGACAGACTTGACGAAAAGGCAAAAAAAGAGGACAAAGAAAAAAATCAAAGGAGTAAAAGGGTGAGACCCATTTGTGCAAAAGTCACATGGAAGTCCGGTGTTGAGCAGACATAAGCTTTTTTTTTTTCTTATTGGGTGAGATCGAGGCTTTCATGACAATGAGAGGAGAGGATAACATACTACTAAGAGATGCTGAGTGGGTGATCTGGCCAAAAATCCAGATCAAGAAATTAAAAAGCTGAACCAGCAGTTGCAAGGTAGACACAAAAAAGTGTGTGAAATGATCGGTGCTGTGAAGGCATTCACAGCAGGTGCAGCAGCCACTATTTTGTGGTCCATCCCTTGAGGAACTACTCTCTTGTTTATACTCCTCCTGTTTTGCCTGTGTTGTTTTGCCACAGTTACTTCTTGCCCGCGTGTCTTGCTACTTTACCTGCATCATTTGTTTATTTCTACTAGCTTGTTTAGTGATTTGCTCCAAAGGCCACAGAAGGTGCCAAATGGGAATTCCTTTATGTTGTGTTTGAGCTAGGATTACCTGTTATAACAACAGTCACTGGCACAGCCGACAGTTCACCAGTTGAGTGTGTATATGTGGGCGACCGTGGCTCAGGGGGTTGGGAATCGCATCTGTAACCGGAAGGGCGCCGGTTCAATCCCTGGGCTCTCTGTCCTGGTCGTTGTGTCCCTGGGCAAGACACTTTACCCTACTTGCCTACTGGTGTTGGCCAGAGGGGCCGATGGCGCGATATGGCAGCCTCGCTTCTGTCAGTCTGCCCCAGGGCAACCGTAGCTGCCTCCACCAGTGTGTGAATGTGAGAGTGAATGAATAGTGGCATTGTAAAGCGCTTTGGGTGCCTTGAAAAGCGCTATATGAATCCAATCCATTATTATTATTATATGACTATTTGGCTTGTGTATTTTAGCGTGTGTGTGTGTAAGACATTTTAACACTGTATGCCTGGAGTGGATTTTAGTAGTTTTTCTTGTATGAGTCTGATGTCAATTCTGCCATGGTCTGCCATTCTGGACTATGGTCAATGAGCCACAGGTGTCCTCCTTACAAACCCAGTGTGTTCCCCGGAGGCTTCCATTAGGGGGTGCACTATCACAGCTTCCCAGTCTTTTTATTTTTATTGCCCACTGCCAGTTTCTGTCTCATCTTTTCATTCTTCGTCTCTTTTGTTCTCTCCATGTGTTTGAGGCGCTGTATTTACCTTTTCCAGTGGTAGTCATCCTTGGTGCCTGTCAGTAGTGGGAAGTAAAAAGTACTTTACTACTGTACTTGAGTAGAATTTTCAGGTATTTGTACTTTGTTTTACTATTTATTTTTCTGACAACTTTTACATTACTCCACTACCTACATTTTTACACAAATGTAAAAATGTACAGCAGGCAAAGAGGGAGCTGCAGGGAGGGTTTAGTGGTGTGCTGTCAGAGAGGCAGACCAAAATGGCTGATCTCCATCGTATAATCATAGGATGAAGAGACCACACAAGAGAGCTGTGTGGTGTGTTGAGCTGGAAGAAGCAGCTGGAAAGCTGTGTGAACTAAAAGTGAAAAGCATTTGTAAATAGCTATTCATGTGCATTGGGTACATTGATTACAATATTTTTACCTAACAACATATAGACATTAAAAAATTTTAAAATTTGGAGACATCAATAAATGACAGCAGCTGATCTGTTTTTCTTCCTCACACAAGACGACTGACTGCATTACCGAAATTATTATACCTACCACTAGAGGGAGCCAGAGCATCAAGTCAAATCAAGGGGCTTTAATGTCATTTTAACGATATACAGTACACAGTGAAATGAGACAGAGTTCCTCTAAGACCATGGAGAAACATATAACAGAAAATACACACAGGACTACATAAAGTGCAAGTGTGCAAAAATCAATGCAACACCAGAGAGAACGATACAGACACAACAACACACAAAAATTTCAGGTCGATCGAACCTCTGTTTTCATTTTTAAATGAGTGATGAAAAAGTAAAAACAGCTTCTTCATTGGGCATTAGCTTCAGTTGTGAACCAGTCCAGAACATTCTCCTTGTTCTCTTCAACCCATTTAATGTTAGCGATGGTTCTCTCAATGGATTGATCCAGTGCTAAGGTCCCAGAGCCAAAACCAACATCGGAATTGTCAGCCTTGAACTGCTTCAGCTGATGCAACAGACACAATGTAAATCAGGGGAGTAGTTTTAAAGAAATACATATACTGAAAATACATGGCTTTGTTCATATCACTCATCTCTTTTGTTATATTACAATTATGTTTTTTTCAACATTTTAATAATGAGACATGTTGTTTGTCATTCATAAAATGCTACAAACACTCAAACCTTTTGTTATTGTTATTGGATGAATGTTCTTCTTGCACACAGTCACTGCAACTTTTGACCAAATATTTCAAAACTGACCAAATATTGCAGCTTGGTTATGGCACAAGACTGCACTGCTTGCATGTTGATGTTAAAGTTGTCATAGTCCTGAGTCTCAGGCCAAGTATTTTTGAGTTTTGTTCTGGACTTCTGATTCTCTCTTTGGACATTTGAGATAAATCATATTCAGGGTTTTGTGTACTGATTTCCTATTACTTGTTTATCTGTTTTTATTCATATTTCTTGGTTTCTTGTTTGATTATGTTAGTTCCTTTTGGTGCCCTGTCTGTCACCTCTGTGTCCTGTCCTCAGTGTCCATCCATCCAATCATTCGTTTCTGCTTATCGTTTTATATTGTTTGTTTTATCTTTTATGACTTGTTATCTTACGTGCAGTACTTTGTGATTCTGTATAAAGAGGTGCTATATAAATAAAATTTTATTTATTTATTTTTGTTTTCAAGGTTGCGGGGGGAGCTGGAGCCTATCCCAGTTATCTTAGGGCGAGAGGCAGGGTACACCCTGAACAGGTTGCCAGTCTGTCGCAGGGCTAACATACAGACAGAGACAACCAATTGCAGTCCCATTCACTCACCCATTCACACCTATGGGCAATTTAGTGTTTCCAATTAACCTGTCCCCACTAACTCAGTGTCTCCTGTGGTAATCACAGTGGTTGTCTCCATGTTTGTATCCCTTTGTGTCTCCCCAGTCACTCATGTCTCTGTGTAGCTCCGGTCTCTTTGTCAAGTTCATGCGTCTTAATCTGGGTCTCAGTGTGTGTTACTTCCTGTTTTATTTTCTTAGACCTCTCTCTTGTGTGTATCATGTTCAGTTTTGGATCCCTTGTCTTGTTAGTTCTATTCTTCACAGCTGCGCTCCCTGGTGTGTCCACTCTGTGTATATATTCTCTGTATCTGTGTCCTTTGTTGTGTCAACCTCTGTCAGTCTGTTTCTATGAGTCAGTCCAGACTAGTGATGAAGCGTCATGAAGCCTTGAATTGAAGATTACCAATAGTCAAGGCTTCACATTGGCTCTCTCTGGTCAGATCTTTTATTGCAATTTTAACTTTGTGTAACATTTAACTTTGACTTTTTTAGCTGTTGTCTGCCTTGCAACAGTCTGAACATGGAAATAATCATTACCAAGAATAGAAATAAAAACATGAATGAGTGTGTGTTGTTCGTTTATTCATCTAATCTGTTTTTGGTTATGGTGTGATAATAGAAGTCTATCAATGCCCCCAAAAGTGGATTCTGGTCATCTGGACATAGTGTGTTCAGTGGGAGAAAGGTTTCCTCACTCATCCAAGTGACTTCTTCAGTCTCAGCTGACTGCAGGACTGTAATCAGCCATCTTACTTTCTGTATGCTCATACTGACATACACTCTTATTTTACTTACCTGCATTATTGAGCATGCATAAAGACGTTTTAACCCACTTTGGCAAGGACTGCCTAAAGCTTGTACGTCAGTATGAGCAAATGGCATGTAAGATGGCTGATTTCAGGAACCACCTGAGATTCAATCTCAGATGTTGATAAAAGAGGATTACTCCTGAAAGTCTGCAAATGAGCTCTTCTTCTGTCTCAGCAATGACAAGCCCCCAGCATCCAACATCAGCATGGAGGAGAGGAAGGTACTCACATCATTTAGTAATGACAACAATATTATCATCCTTCCGGCAGACAAGGGTAGGTGCAAAACCAGAAAGAGTAGCATGAGAAAATTTTGTCACTGGTCAGTGATGAAAATACTTATGAGCCCCTTATGAGGTTTGATTCTCATCATCCACTAGAGCAGACCTTCCCAAAGTGTAGGGCCCGCCCCCTAGGGCGGGGCTCCCACACAAACACAAAGCAGGGGATGAAGCATCGCTGAATATGTTTCCAAACCAACTTCATTCTGAGCCAAAGACTAGAAAATATGGTGAAGCATATCTTCCCTTTGGCTTCACCTGTGTAAAGTGTGCATGTTAGTCCCCATAGGGAAATAGTTCCTCTGCATTTAACCCATTCACCCAGTGAAGCAGTGGGCAGCCGCCAGTGCAGCGCCCGGGGAGCAGTGTGTAGGGACGGTACCTTGCTCAGGGGTACCTCAGGGTAGCCGTTCAGTGGAGTCGAACCCCCGACCTTCCGATCACGGGGCCACCACTCTACCTACTGAGCTATCCCTGCCCTGATAAGTGCCGAGGTAGGTCTCCCCTGCAAAATTGGTTTTCCCTTCGTCGGGAGCAGCGCTGGGGGACAAACAGTATCCCACATTCTTGATTTTTAGTTCATTACTTGTTGTAATGACTAACTACTCCTGACATTTTGGAGACGTTAGCTCTTTGTACAGTAAAGTTACAGCTGGATACAAATAATATCAGGCTGATCCTGCCACGATTTGTTCCCCCTTAAAATCACGGACAAACAGTATCCCACAGCTGTTTATGTTTTTAAACCAATTTCCACAGAGAGGCATTTTTTGAAAAATGTATTGATAGCAATGTTGAATATTATTACACAGGAAAAAACACAACTACATGTAAAATAATCACACTGTGACGCCTCTGCCTTTCTAAATGGAGGGACAGTAACTGCGTGTTTATATGTAAGCGTGTAAAACCTGAAGATAGAGACAAAATACCGTCACTGTTAATCTGACTATCTGCCATTCTGCAGTTCATCTCATGTAAACAATAACTTGGCGCACAGCGTGACGTGAAAAAAGGCACATACCTTTGACGTTGCGTGACAAACTCTGTATTCCTTGTCCACACGTAAACGCAAAAAATGAGTTTTAAAAAAGTCTCAGTTTTCGGTGATTCGAAACGCCGTTTACATGTGGATGAAAGGTCAGAACGCATAGAAAGAGCTGCGTTTTTTTTTTTTTTAAATACCCGTGTAGGTGTGGACATAGCATAAAAGAGTTAGTAGTTTATTTTCTTACTACCTGTAACTTATTGCAGATTACTTGTATTTACTTAATTGTTTACTAAATGTTTGAGGTGTGAAATAAATTGCAATGGAGCAAAATATGGGTGTGTGTGGTTAAAGGGAGGACGCAAACATTTTTCTTGTAAAACAAATGGGGGCCTAGCAAAAAAAGTTTGGGAACCACTGCACTAGAGCATAAACTGGGTGTCATCAGGACTCTATAACATAGAGCAAACACCAACCCCGCAGACACAGTGGCCAGGGAAGCAGAAGAACATCACATCAAGAAGGCCCTGAGTAAATGTGGTTATCCCAGCTGGACTTTTATCAAAGCTGGGAAGGCGCCTAAAGAAAGCTCCAGCTGATCCAGGAGAGAAGGACAACCGCTGCCTAAGCGAAAACCCGTAGTGATTCCTTATGTCTCAGGAGTATCGCAACAGTTGAAATGCATTTTTTAAACACTGCGTCTCGTTGGCTTTTAAACCCCAAAATATGCTGCACCAAAAATTCGTCCATCCCAAGGATCGGGTCCCCCAACACAAACAGAGTAATGTAGTGTACTGTACACTGTTAGGGGCCAGGAGGATTGCCAGTATCTATACATCGGGGAAACCAAACAACATCTGGCGAAGCGGATGGCACAACACAGAAGAGCTACCTCATCAGGCCAGGACTCTGCAGTCTATTCACACCTACAGGCCAGTGGACACTCTTTCAATGATGATGATGTACACATCCTGGACAGGGAGGAACGCTGGTTTGAGCGCGGAGTCAAGGAGGCCATTTACGTGAAAAGTGAAACACCATCTCTGAATCGCGGAGGGGATCTAAGGGTCCATCTTTCACCATCTTACAATGCTGTGATTGAAGGCATCCCCAACTCTCTGTGAATGGTACTCATGGCCATTGATCATTGGTCTTTGGTCAATGGCCCATTGTTTCCTCAGTGGTGCTAGTTTCAGTCATCAAATGACATCTTCTATAACCGAAAATCCTCGCTCCATCTCTTTCTGGAATATTAGCAAAATTAACCCTGATACCCTTTCTACTGCCTTCTCTGGGTGTTTGCATTTTAATAACCTGCTCAGCCTAGAGGATTTGGTTTTCTATTATAACCACAGTCTCAATAATATTTTAAACTCTGTTGCTCCACTAAAAACCAGATCTGTATCATTTTCCCCCTCAGCACCCTGGTTTGCATCTGAACTCAGGCGTCTGAAAGCAAAAGGTCGACAGCTTGAATGTCTCTATAAGAAAACTGCATTATAAGGACTGTATTAGTTAGTCGTCTCCGTCCTTTTCTCTCCCCACATGCCACTGCCTTTCTTGTTCATAGCCTGGTCACTTCCCGGATCGATTACTGCAACTCTCTTCTTTTTGGTCAAAAATTGATCCATAAGCTTCAACGTGTCCAGGACTCTGCTGCCCGTATTATCATCAGGACCCCTTCCGTGCACCACCTCACCCCTGCTCTGCAGCAGCTTCATTGGCTTCCGGTTAAATACCGCATCAATTTCAAGATACTTTTTTACACATTCAAGGCTATCCATCATCTCTCGCCTTCATACCTCTCTGACCTGGTTCAGATCACCATTCCTTCTCTGTGTCTCAGATCCTCCTCCTCTCTTTCTCTGTCCATCCCTTCTCCCCGGCTAGCCACCATGGGGCACAGGGCTTTCTGTTGCTCTGCCCCCTATCTTTTGAACTCCCTTCCTCCTGAGATAAGAAACATCTCTTCCCTCCCTCATTTTAAGTCCAGACTCAAAACTCGCCTGTTCACAATGACCTATTCCACATAAAACTTTCCATCCTGGAATTATTATTATTATTATTATTATTCATAATAATAATAATAATATTATTATTATTATTATTATTATTATTATTATTATCATCAATGGGTTAATAAATGTGGATATTTCAGAGTTTAACATCATATAAGCTAAGTAGCAGAGTTTCTTAGTTCCAACTATCACATATCTATCTGATTTATGAGTGGAGACTGGTGTCTGCTGTATTTTGAAATTTGTCTTCACTCACTGGTCCACGTGTCCATCAGGAACTTTGCTCCTGTTGTTTGTAATTTGTTTGTAGTATTCAAACAGAGGGGAGACTTTTTTTCTGAGATATTACTGAAAGCAACAAAGACAACTCAGAAAATGTGACAACCTATTTGTGTTTTGTTTCTTATACTTCATGATACTATTAATTAATATCTGCTAGGTAAGTATTTTAACCCACAGCCTACCAACACCAAAATACACGGACTACTGACCAGGATGCCTGGGGACCCCGATAATCCAGAAAAATAGATTGATAGGATTATTGCAGTTATAATAAATCTGCATTAAAATAAAATACAAGTTTCATTCTTTGATGCAACTTGCAGATTTTATCCAAAGTATACTATTACATAACAGCTTGTTATCTGATTCTGAACCATCTGATTCTGGTATTCAATTCAATAATTTCAAGAAAATATTGTTTGTATTGATCTTTAGATGATTAAACCATACTGAGGTCATATTGATCCCATATAAAAAAAAAAGCTGAAATAAACAAAATGGTAAATGGACTGGTTCTAATAAAGTGGTTTCTTACTCTACCTCAGCACTCAAAGCACTTTATACAACTTAACTCATTCATAAAAGCACTTTTTCTATGCCTTTTCTATGTAAGTGCTTTCTATCTAATATTCACATACTCGAATGAATGCAGTGGAGAGCAACTTGGGGTTAGTACCTTGCCCAGGAATATTTGGCATGCAAACTGGCAAGGGATCAAACCACCAACCCAACTAGATGACCTGCTCTACTTTATTTAGAGCCTGTTGATGGCTAACTAATCAGACATAGTTGTGTCAGACAAGCAGAAATGGCTGTAGTGATAGATGTAGCTATTCCAAATGATAGCAACATCAGGAAAAAAGAACACGAGAAGCTCAAGAAATAGCACGGGCTGAGAGAATGTGGAAGGCAAAAGCAACAGTGGTCTCCATGGTGATGGACTGAGGGAAGTGTCCCTCACATATATCAAACATTCCCTTTAGAAAAGACAATTATTCATGTCTTCTCCATTTGCGGGTAATGGCTCTCCCAGTGATTCACTGGAGTCCCAAAGCCTTAGAAACGGTTTTGTAACTCTTTCTAGAGTAACAAAGTCAGATGCAAATGACATCTGACTTTGTTCTTGAGTCTTTTAGAGTCACCTGTTGCTTTTTGCTAAAGTGAAAAGCGTTCGTAAATAACCACTCACGTGCAATGCAAGGGTGTGTGCACTGAGTATTTTTATTACAAGATCTTTACCCAACTCCATATAGACAGTTAAATGTTTTGTTTTTTTAATTTGGAGACATCAGTAAATGATAGCGGCTAAGTGTGGTCAAGTCCTAAAGCATTGCCTAAGAGTTTTGCATAGACCCGTTTTTCTTCCTCACACAAAGCGACTGATTGCACTACCAAAATTACAATACCTACCTTTAGAGAGAGCCAGAGCATCAAATACAGTCAAATCAAATGGCTTGTCACTGTCACTTCAACCATACAGTACACCAGGGGTGTCAAACTCAGTTGGAGGGGGGGCCAAAATTCAAGGCACACTTTAGGTCACGGGCCAAACAAGATAAACATTTTTGAACACACTAAAACAAGGTTTTTTAAACATAAATATGAATAAAAACAGACAGGAATATTATTCCAGAATAAATACAATTAAAAACATAAACTATAACTTTAAATATTTTGCTCTCCATAAAAATATATCTTTTCAAAATTATGCAAGTTAGAAATATAAACATGCTGCCAAAAACCCCAGAAAAAATAAATGAAAGCATACACAAGGTTCGAGCCGCATGTAGATGGAGCCAAGTGCCCCAACTTTGTTCAACATTAGTTGGCAACAGGGAAAGTGAGGCAAGTTGCGCTGGTGCATTTGTGACAGCTTCACTTGAAATGCCTTCACCGCATCATACATGCCATGTCCATGAACTGACAGGTTTCCTTGCTGAGCTCAAAAATTATATTGAGAAATTTTCCCCAACTCAGCCAACAGACCTCTGTATGATAAGGAATGTCGGCAAACTCTGAATCTATTTCCCACATAAAAGACTGAAATTGAAGGTGATTTAAACTTTTAGCTCAGATAAAATGTATGGTCTGCGTTATGGTGATCATTACATGCTCGATTTTTAAGACTTTACCACACTGCGTTTCCTGATGTGTGATGCAGTGATCTGCTGTTAATTCACCTGCATCTTTACTAGATCCTACATCCTACACAACACCAGCGCTCCATCTGTTGTCCCAGGGCAGTTTCATGTCGGTTACACTTTGAAATACGTTTTCAAAAATGTCTTTTCCTGTCGTTGTCCTGCGCATCGATTTAATTTCCAATATTTCCTCTCCACGGATGAAGATGGTCAGCTGTGCAATGTCCATCATGTCTGTACTTTCATCCATAGCAACAATTTAATGTATTTCTCCTCAAACTCACATTTGCCAAAATCTCCGTTTTGTCTGGACACAAGACGTCGCACACCTTCATCGTGCAGCTCTTCAGAAACGCTCCCTCGGTAAATAGCCGGGCTGATTTGGTTATCTCCTCTGCTACAATAAAACTTGCTTTCACAACCAGTAGCGGTTTTAGATACGGGCGACACGGGGGGTTGCCCGGGGCGGCATCGTGGAGGGGGGCGGCATCACGGGCATCGGCAAAAAAAAAAATGCTTGTACTCATGCTGGCCCGACGTCAGCCAGCGCATATTGGGAATGGCATAGGCACCGATCGGCTTTCTATCGCCCATTTGCTGGGAGTAAGGGCGCCCTTCGTTTGCCAGGTGCGCCTGCTGCTTGCGGCGCAGAGAGGAGAGGGCGGGGCGGCGGGGGATTCTCTGACCGGCTGGAGCAGCATCTAATAACCAACTCGCAAAGTAACACAAAATAAAAAGAAACCAACAAACACGAAAACACCAGACATCATGATACAGACTTATAATTTGCACCGATGTTTTTTCGAAATTCTATACACGAAAAGTGAGCGCGAGAGCCCTCGGTGCGCCTGCTGCTGAAGTCAAAGTAAACTTTATTGTCATCTCCGCTACATACAGTCCAGTATATAGAGCAGGGGTCCCCAATCCCAGTCCACGAGGGCCGGTGTCCCTGCATGGTTTAGATGTGTCCTTGATCCATCACAGCTGATTTAAATGGATAAATTACCTTCTCAACATGTCTTCAGTTCTCCAGAGGCCTGGTAATGAACTAATCATGTGATTCAGGTGTGTTGACCCAGGGTGAGATCTAAAACCTGCAGGGACACCGGCCCTCGTGGACTGGGATTGGGGACCCCTGATATAGAGAGACGGACGACAAGGCTCCAGTTACAGCAGTGCAAGCAAACAAAAAATATATGTAAGAAGAGTAAGAAAATAAATATACACTTTAGGACCAGGGGTAAAGGGATCAATAACAATTTAAAATTTACAGTTTGATGATTTAAAGTCTCACACACAAGCCATCGAAGGGGGGCTTGCTGCTTCCAAATAGAGCAATCCTGGGTTGTGTGAAATCTCAGAAATGCACCCTAGACAAAGTGAATCTGTGAACTAAGGTGTAGGTGTGTTAGATCATGTTGTGGTGATCCTTGGGTTGAGATGGGTGTTCATACTGGAGTGCAAAATTAAAACCAATGGAAGACGGACAAGAAAAGTTCAAAGCCTCAGTTTAGAAAAAGAGAAAAGAAGAGGAGGAGAAATGAGCAAAAGATGCAGGTAAGCAGATGTGTCATTGGATACTGGCAGGTCATCCTGAAACAATCAGAATCAGAATACTTTATTAATCCCTAAGGAAATTATGTGAGTTACAGAAGAAATGGTAAAAATAGCAACAGTAACAGACTAAACTCCAAACAGTACATTATGTTACAGATTTTAATATTAATAATTAGTCATTGTCAGTTGTTGTTTCGTACTGTTCTCATTGTATGACGAATTATGATGGCTGTTTGGTAGCCGTTTGCATACTATGCATACTCTCTCTCTCTTCATATGTGTGTGTACAACAATTTTATGTTAATGTACAATCCTTAATATGTTTTGTGTGTATGCGTGTGTGGGGAGGAGGGGGGGGGGGGGGGGGGGGGCAGAGGGAGTGTTCGCCCAGGGCGCCAAACTGGCTAGGACCGCCACTGTTCACAACAGCTTCACTTTGTGATTTTGCTCTGGTGAAAACCATCTGCTGAAATGTCAGATTCTTCTTTAGCTCTTCTACCTTCTGTAGTTTCTGCTCTGCATTTCGGTTTTTCAGCTTATCCTGACGTTTTGTCTTGAAGTGCCGCCTTAAATTAAATCCCTTAGTTACAGCCACATTAGCTCCACAAATAAGATGCGGGTTTACCAGCAATGTTTGTAAACATATATTCAGTCTCCCGCCGCCGGTGCAGAAAGGCTCTGTTTTCAGAATCAACTTTTCTCTTCGCCATTGTGAGCAGCTAGCTAACAGAAGTTTGACTTGATTGAGGGGGGAATGTTCCCAGGTAGCCGAGCGTTCGGCAAGGAGGCTGCAGCGCTGCATTATGGGATCTGTAGTTTGTGTGTTATTAGCACCTCATATCGCCGGGCCATGCATAACAATAATAATAAATCTACATAAAATGATCTCTCTGGCCGGATATAAATGTACGCCGGGCCGGATGTGGCCTTGACTTTGACACATGTGCAGTACACAGTGAAACGAGACAGCGTTCCTCCAAGACCATGGTGCTACATATAAAAGAAGATCAACACAGGATTACATAGTGCAACTGTGAAAAAATTGCAAAAACCAATGCAACACCAGACAGAACAGAACAATACGAACACAACACAGTGAAGCATTGACAGAATGTAAAAAAAAGGTGTGTGTGTGTGTGTGTGTGTGTGTGTGTGTGTGTGTGTGTGTAACCAGTGAATAAAACCACTATTGTTTTTAGACTTAAAAAAAAAAAAACTTTAATCAAACGTTACTGATTTTCCCTAATGAACAGAAATAAAAGTGTTCAGACAGAAAAATCAAAGGTGAAAGATTTATTTGAAAATTGCTGAAGTGGAGAAATGCAAAATGACACTTATGAAACTTTATGAATCAGAAAAAAGACAAAGAAAGAAAGATACAATCTGAGAACACGCTATATAGTCCAGTAAAGTTACACTACATATATTCACCATTAAGAGGAAAAATGATCACATTTTCAGTAGTCTACTCTATGAAAATCTGACATCTTTACAGTTTTTTCCTCTCTACTCATGTATAAAAATTATTTTTAAGAAGATACAGACTTGGTTTTCATACGCAAGAGTCTAAAACTTTTTCTTAAAGCAGTGAAAACATTTCTGGACTCAAAAGTCGTAATCCATTCCAAATTGTAACATAAAAGGTTTAACAATTAAATGCACTTCATATACATTTTTCTATTTTAAAAATCTGCAAAATTAGAAGTAACTTAAGCTTTCTTTTGTCAAATTTGTGTTTGAGACTGTTCAAATAAATATCAGAATCAGAATCAGAATCAGAATACTTTATTGATCCCTGGGGGAAATTATTTATATGAAGAACAAAACAGATAGGCTTATAATTTTTAAACATTTAAACATTTTTAAACATATATTCTTGAAAGTTTTACATCCCAAAGTAAGAAGAAAAAGAAAAGAATAAAGGTTTGGAGAATCCTGGTATTAAATATATAAAAAACAGAAACAGTAGACGCTGACACAAACTTAAGGCTTTTGTGACACTGTAAAATAATGATTCTAGAAAGTATAAAACCTCAAAGATAACTGATGTAAGTACCTTTTAAGTACTTAATGTATCAATTTAATTTATCATAATATTTAAAGTATCTATTTTTTCTAGTTCAACTTTTATCAAAGCGAGGTTTAGCAAAAGTTCGGTAAACTGATTTTGTTCCACATGTGATTATGTAATATAAACATTTTCAGGTCGATCGAACCTCTGTTTTCATTTTTAAATGAGTGATGAAAAAGTAAAAACAGCTTCTTCATTGGGCATTAGCTTCAGTTGTGAACCAGTCCAGAACATTCTCCTTGTTCTCTTCAACCCATTTAATGTTAGCGATGGTTCTCTCAATGGATTGATCCAGTGCTAAGGTCCCAGAGCCAAAACCAACATCGGAATTGTCAGCCTTGAACTGCTTCAGCTGATGCAACAGACACAATGTAAATCAGGGGAGTAGTTTTAAAGAAATACATATACTGAAAATACATGGCTTTGTTCATATCACTCATCTCTTTTGTTATATTACAATTATGTTTTTTTCAACATTTTAATAATGAGACATGTTGTTTGTCATTCATAAAATGCTACAAACACTCAAACCTTTTGTTATTGTTATTGGATGAATGTTCTTCTTGCACACAGTCACTGCAACTTTTTATAAACTGACCAAATATTGCAGCTTGGTTATGGCACAAGACTGCACTGCTTGCATGTTGATGTTAAAGTTGTCATAGTCCTGAGTCTCAGGCCAAGTATTTTTGAGTTTTGTTCTGGACTTCTGATTCTCTCTTTGGACATTTGAGATAAATCATATTCAGGGTTTTGTGTACTGATTTCCTATTACTTGTTTATCTGTTTTTATTCATATTTCTTGGTTTCTTGTTTGATTATGTTAGTTCCTTTTGGTGCCCTGTCTGTCACCTCTGTGTCCTGTCCTCAGTGTCCATCCATCCAATCATTCGTTTCCGCTTATCGTTTTATATTGTTTGTTTTATCTTTTATGACTTGTTATCTTACGTGCAGTACTTTGTGATTCTGTATAAAGAGGTGCTATATAAATAAAATTTTATTTATTTATTTTTGTTTTCAAGGTTGCGGGGGGAGCTGGAGCCTATCCCAGTTATCTTAGGGCGAGAGGCAGGGTACACCCTGAACAGGTTGCCAGTCTGTCGCAGGGCTAACACACAGACAGAGACAACCAATTGCAGTCCCATTCACTCACCCATTCACACCTATGGGCAATTTAGTGTTTCCAATTAACCTGTCCCCACTAACTCAGTGTCTCCTGTGGTAATCACAGTGGTTGTCTCCATGTTTGTATCCCTTTGTGTCTCCCCAGTCACTCATGTCTCTGTGTAGCTCCGGTCTCTTTGTCAAGTTCATGCGTCTTAATCTGGGTCTCAGTGTGTGTTACTTCCTGTTTTATTTTCTTAGACCTCTCTCTTGTGTGTATCATGTTCAGTTTTGGATCCCTTGTCTTGTTAGTTCTATTCTTCACAGCTGTGCTCCCTGGTGTGTCCACTCTGTGTATATATTCTCTGTATCTGTGTCCTTTGTTGTGTCAACCTCTGTCAGTCTGTTTCTATGAGTCAGTCCAGACTGATTGAAGATTACCAATAGTTAGGGCTTAACATAACTGATTTCAGTCAATATTTAAATAAATCCAAATAGGATATGATGAGAGGTATATGTTAATGCTGTTTATGTTAAAAGTGTTTTCAGAAGATGGGAAAGTGATTGTGCTTATGAATACTGGAGCAATGGGAGGCCACTGTGCTTTGATGCTATGGAGGGCCATGAGAACCAAACCACTGTCTTTAGGTTTCAAATCAAATCAAATCACTTTTATTGTCACATCACATGTGCAGGTACAGTACATGTGAATGAAATTCTTGTGTGCGAGCTTCACAAGCAACAGAGGTGTGCAAATACTGGTAATGAGAACACTATCACACAGCAGTAAAATGCCTGTCCTGTCAAACTTATTAGTTCAAGTCAGTTCAGATTAAATTAACATCTTGTAAAGTCGGGAAGGCTTGAAATCAATACTTGAAATTTGAGATTTTGAGACCAGAGGATGACTTGAGATTTGATAACGCTTAAAGTATCTACATTTAAAAGTAGTATAACAAAATGAACAAAAGGGAAACCACATTGTGGTAAAGTCATTTCAAAGAAATATCTAACCTGCTGAAGCTCAAATTCAGTGGAGAAACGTTTGGTGACGCCGTTTACGAGGTTGGAGAATGAGAATGAGCCACCACCATACCTGTGAGAGGGAAGCACAGTTGAAGGCAAACATCAGTTAGCAGAAATTAAAGTCCAAGTCACTTAAGAACGGTCTTCTCTTTCATTGAGAACGTGATTATCATCTGTGAAATTACTGAATTTCTACATGCTTTCATAAATTACATATAATTCATTACAAATGTATATATACTGTATATTTAATGAGTATACAATAGATTATATTTTTTAAATACTCTGATCATTTAAGAGTGCAGTTCTATCCAAACTGTAACATATACAAGCCATTTATGAGAAAAAAAAAGAAGAGAAGAAAGAAAAGAAAAGAAATTTAAGAAAACCGTACTAATGATTTTGCGGGATGAAATCTATTTATCTGAAATGATTTATAATAATCTTGCTTAGAGTAATGGCTCTTATGAAGCCCTACAAACTGAAGTATGAGACATGTTACTCCTTTTTTGCTTATGAGAGAAATAAATTATTTGCTTTCCCTTTGGCATTTTAAGCAACTTTAATAAAATATCTGGTGATGTTTCTCCTAATGTCTCCTAGTCAGTTCAGGCTCTGCTTTAAATCCAAAACTTGGAATCACATGGAAAACAAAACCATCATCAGTCCCACACCAGCATAACACTGTGCACTAACCACAGTGCATCCACAACTGATGGTTGCATCAGTTATGGGTCCAATCATGTAAAGATTATGTTATGATTATGCTGTAAGTGTTCTTTGGTTCATATAGATATGACACACAACACTTCATATATGTGTTGCAACCTTTTTTAAATTGTCACTTTGAAGATAAACTGTAATTCTTTTTTCATATTAAAAACTATCCTTCCTAAAATGAAACTCGGGTGCCTTTTTAGAGTTATGTTGTACTCACTGACTGAAGATGTATGACCATCGAGCCCTGACAAAGTCCCATGCCAGAGACTGACCAACCACATTACTGGCAATGTCGACAATGGTGGCGGTGGCATCCTGCTTTCGGATCATGTCTGGATCCAGAGTGTATTCCAGATACCTGAACAGTCACAGAGTAAATATGTGTGCTAGATAGTAACTTTAAGTTACATAGTGTGGCATATTTATTAATAAAGCAATGAATGTACCTGTTGAGCAGCCAAGGTTGTTTGGTGCAGGACAGAGCATAGCGAAGTTTATCAGATTCAATAGCAGTACTGTCATTCTTAATAAACTGTGACCAAGCAAAATCCCATTCTTTCTTGCCACCTGCTGCAATAGCATTGCAGTACACAGTGGAGCGCAGGTTAGGGTGGATCCTAGAAAAAGAGCATATTGTTAGACTTCAGTACACCATAGATTATACAGAGTATTACTTTAAACTAAAGGGGAATAATTATTTGATCCCCCTGCCAAATTTACAAGGGTGCTTAATTACAAGGAAAGGAAATGAACTGTCTGAAATTTTTATAGTTTCATTTTAAGTGATGTTATTGGCTGCTGCTTCAGAACTTGAAACTTCAACTCCCTCCCAAGATTTTCTTTAGGATTAAAGTGTGGACACTTCCAAAGTCACTACATGACCTTATTCATGTGCTTCTATGTGTGCTCCTTCAGATTATTAACAAGCTCATCCCTGGCTCTATTGGATTAATGTCAGGCAAACATGAGGCCTAATCATGGGTATCGATTCCTTGATCCTCCTGGTACTGCTCGCATACGTACTCGGGAATTGTTGTCCACCAGGAGGAACCCAGGACTCACTGCACCACTGTAGACTCTGACAGCTGGACCAAGGATTTCATCCCAGTATACTCATATGACATGTATGACTCTATGTTGTACGAGTGTACATCTCATAATCCTGTCTTTATGTTTTTAATATGTGCTCAAGGTGAATGTTCATAGAGGGGATCTCTGCAGAGACCTCAGACTGGGTCTGCTGGCACCAGCTGGCTCGCTTGTCTATGCTTTTCTCTGCTTTTCTCTGCTTTTCTCTGCTTTTCTCTGCTCTCTCTCCAAAGATCGTGGTAGCTCTTATACCACCAGCTCCACAAACTGTGCCTGCTCTCCAGGGGCCCAGGTTGCAGCCACTGTGCACCAATGGCTCCAGTAATTCACTCCACAGGAGATTTCCCACTAGAGCAGTCTCGTGAAAAAACTCTACACCCAGCCTTTGACCAAGTGATAAAAAGTGATCTTCATATGGTGCACCCTAATGCAGCGCTTATCTATCTGCATTTTGTATTGATTAAAGATTAAAGATGGGCTGACGCTCACACAAAAGAGGAACACACCCAGTTGTTGGTGCCAAAAAGCCACCAAGAAATTATTTTCCCGGTGGCTCATCATAACCCCATGGCAGAGAATATGGGATATGATAAAACTGGAGTGAATCATGGCCTGATATTATTGGCCTGGATGTGGATGTGTTCAAATGGTGTGCATCCTACCTGGAGTGTTAGCTGCTATTTCAAAAGTGCCCTTGTGCCCACTAGTGCCTACCTTAAAGGAGGTGCCATTTGAGTGCATTGGGATGGATCTCATCAGTTTACCAACTGACACTTTGTTCATGTCTCACACACTAAAAGAACTGTACCAATTACTGCTATTACATCTATTCAGACCAGGTTCTACCACCGTCAGACTGAAAGGCTGGCAGAGTGGCTGAATAAGACTTCTATTCATGAGGATGAACCCAGTTGAGATCACTGGTTAGACCCTATTTTGTTTGTAGTGGGAGATTTTCTCCCTTTAACTAACTGTTTGTCAGGAACTTGTGTGGGTGCGTTTGACCTTATTAAAGAAAACTGTGAGCAAGGTCCAAGCCGAGCTAAAAATGAAATTCATTATGTTCTAGACCTGAGAGCAAAGCTATACACATTGGGGAGTAACACAAGAGCTCCAGGCCCAGGAACATCATTAGTCCCTGTACAACAGAGGGGCAAAACTCATCTCGAGGTAAAGTGCTTGTATTGCTCCTTTCTTTTAGCTCAAGGTTACTTGCCAAGTGCCAAGGACCCTTTGTGGTCAAACATGGGGTGGCTGACACTGACTATGAAAAGGGAGGAGCCACACTGGTATATCACCTCAATCTCCTAAAAGTATGGCGAGAAGCTGGAACTGTTTCTCTGATGAGCCTGGTTAGGGAAAGAGATGAGTTAAGGTGCCAAATTCAACCATTCCCACCTTCCTCCATTATGATGACTATCTCACAAAGGTCTAGAGAGCAGATGTTGCTTGCATTGCAACAGCAGCTCTACTTGAGGAACTGCCAGTATTCTGGAATCACCTCCATATATATATGTATATATATATATATATATATATATATGGCCCCAAAATTGACATGGACACACACCTGTTGGTGTCAGTATCCATCCACTCTTGAAACCATGTCATGACCAGGTTTTGGCATTCCTCCAACCCTGTCCTGCAAGCCAGGCTAATTGCATTCACCTGATTATACCTGCAGGATAGACAAATAGAAAACAGAAGTATTGACAAGAACTTTTAGGGAAAAACTGGGGAGAGCAAAGAATAATGAATACAGATATTTCGGAGTTCAACATCATATAAGCTGAGTAGCAGAGTTTCTAAGTTCCAGCTATCACGTGTGCTGAACTGAATTTGTAGAATTACACATTTTAAATAATTCATTTAAAAACTGTATCCTGGGTCCAGAAAAGAACAACTTCTACAATTACATCACAACATAAATTATGTTTTATTGAAAAAGTCTAACCTATCTATCTGATTTATGAATGCAGTTTAGACTGGTGGCAGCTTTATGTTGAAAACTTAAAATGTGTTTTCACTCACTGGTCCATGTGTCCATCAGGAACTTTGCTCCAGTTGCCTGTCATTTGCTTGTAGTATTCAAACAGAGGGGAGACTTTTTTCACGAGATAATCCTGAAACAACAAAGACAGAACTCAGAAAATGTGACAACTTATTTGTGTATTGTTTCTTTTGTATGTATATGTCGTTGGAAGAAGTTCACCTGCATGGGGCCATAGACTTCGCTGCGGTCAAACATGAGGTAGAAAAAGTCCAGGTTGTTAAGGGCTGCCTTCCATGGAATGTAATCTCTCTCATTACTCAGGTATTTGGTGGTATTAAGCGCCTGCACTGTAGAAATTATCTTGGCTCTAAGAGGTAGAATATAGTAAAAATTTATCAGATACTTCATGTTCATGTTTTCCATTGTCATAATTTTAAGATATTACCACGAGTACTATTAATTAATATCTGATAGGTAAGTATTTAAACCCACAGCCTACCAACATATTTAAAATACATGGACAACTGGCTGGGATCCCTGGGGACCCCAAGAGAATTCGTAATATCAGAATAAGAATAATAGTAGGGCTTAATTCTTCTCATAGTATCGCTGTTACCACTTTAATGTCACCATATGAAAAATAGATTACAATTATTATTATAGTTATAGAATGTGCACAAGTTTTATTGTTTAATCAACTTGCAGATTTCATCCAAAGTATAATTACATAACAGCCTGACTCTGGTATTCAATTAAGTAATTTCAAGAAAATATTATTTTTTAATATTGTAAATAATTAAGCCATACTGAGGTCATATTGATCCCGGTATAAAAAAGCTGAAATAAATAAAATGGTAAATGGACTGGTTCTTATAAAGTGGTTTCATACTCTACATCAGCACTCAAAGCACTTTAAGCTACTTAACTAATTCACAAAGCACTTTTTCTATGCCTTTTCTATGTAAGTGCTTTCTATCTAATATTCACATACTCGAATGAATGCAGTGGAGAGCAACTTGAGGTTAGTACCTTGCCCAAGAATATTATGCATGCAGGGTGGCAAGGGATCAAACCACCAACCCTTTGATTACTAGATGACCTGTTATACTCTATTTATAGCCTGGTGATGGCTAACTGATTAGAAATAGTTGTGTCAGACAAGCAGAAATGGCTGTAGTGATAGATGTAGCTATTCCAGCAACATTAGGAAGACTGAACACGAGAAGCTCAAGAAATAGCAAGGGCTGAGAGAATGTGGAAGGCAAAAGCAACAGTGGTCTCCATGGTGATGGACTGAGGGAAGTGTCCCTCACATATATCAAACATTCCCTTTAGAAAAGACAATTATTCATGTCTTCTCCATTTGCGGGTAATGGCTCTCCCAGTGATTCACTGGAGTCCCAAAGCCTTAGAAACGGTTTTGTAACTCTTTCTAGAGTAAATGACATCTGACATCTGTCTAATTGATATATCATTTAAACATGTCTGTTAATAATCAGGCTAGTGAAATTGAACTTATAATAATAATGTATTTAATCAAAGTATCGCAGTTGATTCACGTTTGAATGATCATGAAGTGACAAAGCTGGAACAGAAGTAAATAGTTTTTCACAGCAGTGTACATTTCGGAATTATAACAGTTATCATGTACATGTGAGACAACACTTGCAAACTTACCTGGCCAGATTGAAGGCATCATCCAATATCTGAGCTCTGTTGATCCGTGGAATGAGCTTAAAGAAACATCAGGAAACATCAAGAAACACGTTTACAATCACTGATAATCACTGATAATGACTGTGTGTTGGGCTCCTCTGTCTTACCTGATGATTACTCTGCAGAACATCTAAGAGTTTGGCCCAGTTGTCATCATCATAGTTGACCCTGTAGTAACCAACCATGTTGACATTGGCTAGCACCCACTGATCTTGTGTTGCTTTCATAGCTTCAGATGTTTCTAGAAATAGAACTCAAAGTTGGTGCACAAGAATAAAATAAATGTAAGCTTTTCTTAAAAAGTTGCCTTAGTTTATTGAGGGTTGCAGGTATTCATGATCCACAGTTCTCTTAAGATCCTGCAAGAGCTAATGGTGGCAAAAGGACAGCTATTCTGCACTTAAGTAGAAGTACAGATACCAGTGTTAAAAATACTCCAGTAAAAGTTGAAGTAGTGATTCAACTACTTTACTCAAGTAAAAGTAAAAAAAGTACAGGCTTTGAAATTTGCTCAACATAAGAAAGTAAAAATCAGCTTTTTGGAGGATGGTTCTACCCGCTATTTTTGTGAATAGCTAAGCTAAGTCTTGTGCTATAATAATGTAATAATCAAATAATATTAGACAACGGAAATACAAACTTTAGTCTAATTTTTAATTCTAATAGTCCTCAGGTTGAATCAGTACAAAAAGAAGGAAAATAAAAAAAATCTTGATTTTGTTAGGCCTACATTATAGAGTGTGACTACCTTAAAATGAAGGGAGTAATAGTAAAAAGAAAAACAAACTACTTAATTAAAGTACAGAGTGGTGCTGTGCTTTTGACAATTGTCCAGTTATATAGCTCAGTTTTGGCCAAGTTTCAGCTGTTGTCAGTGTGCTGGGTCTTTTGACCCAGCAGTTTGAGCTTGAATTGTGTTTTTTGTGATCTTTGTGTATTTGAAATGACGTTCAAGTTTTAACTCTCTAAACTGTCAACAGACTGCAACTGTTTTATTTATGAACACAAAATCACCATCATGTTGTTTGCTCTATCTCAGGGACATTAAGGTACTATAGAGAGACCACAAGAATTTAAAGGTAATATAGTTTTAAAAATACAAAATTTTGAGTCAATGTAAATATTTACATGTAAAAAAGAAACAGAACCAATTATTCAGTGGTTTCTGCTAACGGAGAATCAACTCCAACAAGCAAATTGTTAGAAGTTGAACATAAATCAGTGAAAACACAAAGATGAAAAAATACTTAGAAAATGCTTGTGTGATAATTGAAAGATTGTGATTAAAAGATTGGTGGACTGCAGAGGACCACCACATTTTGAAAATGATGTGCAGTCTTAAGCTGGGAATGGATTATCTACCTGATTTGGATGTTAGCCACAGTGGATTCTGCATATTTCCAGTCATCATCCATTTGATTGGAATGATCCATTGATAACTACGGCAGAACATTTGAAACATTATTTCTGCAGTTTCTTTTTCTTTATTTTGCTTTTCATTAACTAAAAACTGCCTGTTACCATTTTGCCATTTAAAAATAATAAAAATTGAAGAACTGCATAAAGAATATGGTCTTCACTTGATATATTAGGAGGAAAAGATAAAAAAGGCAATGCAAATACTTGAAGGGGGATGGAGTTGTGACTACAGCTTCTGGATCCAGAAGGAAGTGCTGCTGGGAAACACTTCCAGTCCCAGTGTTAATGGTAACCACAGGAAAGCCCATCTGCAGCACCCAGGTGTTCATTATGTTATCGAGAGTATCAGGAAGCTCTAACTTGCTAGAATCAGCAGCCTGTGAAGGTCCCAAAAAATCCAAAAAGATAAAGTAAATATGGTTTGTGTGTGTGTGTGTGTGTGTGTGTGTGTGTGTGTGTGTGTGTGTGTGTGTGTGTGTGTGTGTGTGTGTGTGTGTATGAATATATATATATACAGCTGATCCTTTCTGATGTTTCGAAAGCACTAGAAAAAAAAAGAGATCTTAAACTAAATATTCAAATAAAAAGAGCAGAGAGATGATAACATGCCTTTTGCAGATGATACCAAAGGTCTGTGTAGACTGCATTCCCAAAGCTAAATGCACTCAGATAGGACTGCAGAAAAAAACAGTAAACAGAGATATGTCAGACACACTGCTTTGGATAAATGAGGGATTACTGTGTTAGCAAAAGTTTCCAAAAAATTGTACAAGTGTTCAACATTTCGCTACAATGTCCTCCAAGTTCTTTCCTTGAAAGGGATATCCTTTTCACAGATGACAGGATATGATTTCTTAGGTTATTTATATTTCTCACTCATCATTGGACAAATTGTAATTTGTAATTTGAGAAAGATAACTGGTGTATGAATGGGTTGTTTAAGAATATATAAAAGCATTTCAATAAGGAGAGATTGCTTGGAAGAATTAAACATGATTTACTGAGATATAAACATTCATGTATTTGGTGATTAGACTCTGAAGACCCATCATGGCAGAATGGAAACCCAGCGATGATAAGATTTAGGACAGGGCCCCCCAGAGTTGACACGCTGGAGGTGGTGAAGATGAAGACTGATGCTTGGATTGGACTATTACTGAAGTGTCCATAAGTTGCCCCTCCATATTAGACTGGCCCAAATTCTTGAAAATTTCAAATCACTTTTAAATACACACCTTTTTTTCCAAGGCATTTTAGGAGTAGTACCAGAGTCGGCTTGTAGTCAGTTTTAGTCCGTTTTTGGTCGCTTTTAATCTTCTTTACTTTACTGATTCATTTCTATCATTTTTTTTCATTTATTTGTTTATTTATTCTATTGTTATTTAATTTTCTTTGTGTGTTTAATGTAAGATTTTAAACTTTTTTCACTGTTTTTTACTGGAAAGCATTTTGGTCAACCATGTTGTTTATAAAGTGCTCTATAAATAAAGTTGGATTGGAAAGTTGGAGTGTCTGTGAGGTGGAAATGGAGAGTAGGTGGGCTGAACAGATACAACTCCACATGTGGCTGCACAAAACAAAACCTTTATAGAGGTTTGGCAGACATGTGACCGCTTACCACATACCATTAAGTTGTTACCCATTTTGGACACACAGTATTCCTAAATCATACTCAAAAACCTACTAAACCTCATGTAGATAAGATAAATTATGGAAACTATGGTTAAAGAAACAAGTGTATATACTCTCTCAGAGGAAGTAAAAAGCTTTCATCACTAGTATCTTGCTTGTTATGTGCAGAAACTGGACAAGGGACTTTCACTATTGCAGTGAACGTTTAAATAATTATTTGAGCGAGAAGTTTTGTGCTTTTGCAACAATCGTGGTAACCAGCATGACTGAGCTGGTGATCACCTTCTGCATACAGCGGTCGTCTGCAAGATGTTTAACTGTTGATATGGTGTTTATTTACTCCTTCTTGTTGATCTATGAACACTGACCTTAACTGAGGCAGTGCAGTTCTTTTAGTCTTCTTCTGGTACATTTTTAAAACAATGTAGATATTGTCCTGTTGTTACAGCAAAAACCTCTGCAAGGATGACTGGCTGGTGGACTCACCTTCATAGTAGCACACTGTGTTCTGTTATATTGTGGTCCTTACCCTCAGTCCCAGCTGGAAGACATCTTCAGTGAGGAAATCTGACAACATCCTGAGGACAGATGCTCCCTGATGAGGAAAAAAACACACTGTTAGGTTTTTTTGTTTTTTGCTTTTTGTTTTCATGGTTTTGAGAGTCTATGCATGCTTTACCTTGCTGTATGAAATAGCATCAAACAGCTCACTAATCTGTGCTGGCGTCTGGATATCTTCTTCTTTAGATGACAGAGGGTGAGAAGAAGCCAGAGCATCAATAGCAAACACCCTATGAATGTCACCAAGCACGATGAGGTCTGTCTATTATAAAACAAATGAGACTGTATACTTAACAACTTTGTCGAGCACCAATACTTACATTCAAAACAATTTGGTGTTAATGAAATTCTTACCACATTCCACTCAGGTTCAGCATTATTTGCTCCCAAGTACTCAACATAGGATGCAAAGCCTTCATTCAGCCACAAGTCATTCCACCATCTGAGTGTCACCAGATTACCAAACCACTAGAGGGACAGTTCAGAAAAAAAATGTGAGAATTGACTCATGCATTTGAACTAGTTTACAAAGAAGTGAATAGAATTTGTTTTTTTGAAGTTTTTTATTCACTTAAGTCTCATCTTGAAGTTATTTTCTGGGACTTCAACCCTTTTCTATGACATATGAATGGGTGTGAATGGGTGAATCAGCCAAGCTGTATGTGCTCAGGTAGAGTAGAAAAGTATGTAAAAAGTAAAACTATATATCCAGAATATCAACTATATAATATATATCCAGTTACCAGTTACTTGGAACTATATCTGAAATTGCTTTCGGGGGCCCTGAGAGTTGACATGAATGTTTTCCAAAGCACTTAAAACTTAATTACTGCCTATATTCAGCATCTCAAGAATCCTCTTAAACTTTATTTCCAGGACTTGAAACTCACCATGTGAGCCAGTTCATGAGCAATGATCGTAGCGATCTTTTCCTTGTTGGAGTTGGAGGAGAATGCTTCATCGTACAGTAGAGCTGTCTCCCGGTATGTGATCAGACCCCAGTTTTCCATGGCCCCTGCATTAAAGTCTGGGATTGCTATCTGATCTGTGTTAGGACAGAGATTATGTTAATGTGGCTGATTAGTTGCTTGAAGTGAAAGAGGTTACCAGTTTAAAACAGCAGAAGTGCTTAAAACCTTTACCCAGTCACAGTGCAACGGTGTCAATTTAATCCACTATGGGTAAAAAAAAAAAATTGATTAACATCCTACTTAGTTAAAAGTACCTATAATCACGTAAATAAAAGTTTCAAAGGTGTCATAAATATCAGTTTATATATGCATAATAAAATGTCAAATAAAATAAGTGCGAGTACATCAAATCTTGGCCTGCAACATAGGACAGGCTAAGATTATATAACAATGAAGAATCACATTTTACCTGTTAATAATTGATAATGAAGATGACCTTCTCATAACAGGTCATAAAAAGTCACAACTGAAAGATGTGCGTATGATAAGAACATAATGGAGCTGACTGGATGCTGCAGCCAAGGTCTTGGGCAATAAAACTATATATTTTACAGTTTTGCCATAAACATACACATGATGCCAATAAACATGAGACCAAAAACTGATCTGAGATCTAAGATTAGATCAGTACAATGAGTAGACACATGTCCCCACTTTACATGTGAGCAGAGACTTAGGTGCATTTATTAATGAACAAAATGAACTTCAATCAGGACACCATAAAGATAAGGCATTTTTATGGTGTGTTTTTTTGTACACTAACAGAAACTGTGATGCTGTTGCATTTTGCTTATGGTCATTTAATGTCACTATAGGATAGGTTTTCTTGCCCTCACAGTCTTTGATTTGAGTTTAGTCACTTATGACAAGCAAGAAATATAAAGTCACTTCATGACAAGGCCTCAGATCAGGTATTCACTTAGTACTTGATATGTTAGTATTGTTACTTATTAAATATAGACTTTTATCAAATTAAATGTACATAATAGATATGAGATTAAGATTTCATAGACTTGAGAAATCCATGCTGGTGCATCAGGACAGCTGTGCTGACTCATGATACAGTGAAGCTAAAAAGTGTGCAGTAGTAAACGTGCAGGCATGTAGATGTCTAGCTAATTGTGTGGTGGTCTTACCAGACTTGGGTAGAGGGTACGTGGCATTGTAATACTGCTCAAAGAATTTAAGGATTGGTCCAGTTTTGTTAAGGGCATACTGTCCTTGACCAGCTGCAATGGCGGACCTCCGGGCGAAAATGCGGATCTAAACCCAGATTACACAAAATAAAATAAAATTGAAAAACACTTTACACCACTTTGCAAAATAACATTATTCTATACACTTGTATTTCAAATAGTTTAAATCTATAGAAAGAGTACAGGGTACAGTCTAGGCACCATGATCTTAAAAGTACAGTCAATCATCTCCAAAAGTTGATTCTGTTCATCTGGACGTAATGTTTTCAGTGGGAGAAATGTTTCGTGACTCATCCAAGTGACTTCTTCACTTGCTGACTGCAGGTTTCATCTTATAAACAGTACATCTGCATCATGACTGAAACCAGCCCACTGAAGGAACAAAGGGCTGGGAGGTCAGTTCCTTCATCATCATGAGCATGCATCAAGACGTACCGTCAATATTTTTTTTTTGCAGTTATAAGAAAAAAATAATAATGTTGAACTGAAAAATATGCATTATTAGTCTGACTTATGTCTTATGTGTTCACTTATGTGAACTTAGAATGAGTCCATTAAAAATATACAGGTGTGGGCACTGGTTTGTGGAAGCCACCAGGTTGCCCCGCCACTCAGGAATACAGCCCTCAAGATGGACATCGCTGTTCTGTCTAATTGTATTTTATGTATGCGGGTAGAGACCAACCTGACACTGGCCCGGTGGCGCCAATGTCAGGCAGCCTCGCCTCTGTCAGTGCGCCCCAGGGTGGCTGTGGCTACAATGTAGCTTGCCATCACCAGTGTGTGAATGTGTGAATAACTGAATGTGTAAAGCGCTTTGGGGTCCTTAGGGACTAGTAAAGCGCTATACAAAAACAGGCCATTTACCATTTTACCATTTATTAGTTGATGATTTCCATCTCAGTCTTTTATTTCTGAGCATGTCTTTGTTTGTTGGGATTCTGTATCAGGTCCTGATTGTTTTGTGTCCCAGCCAGCTAATACTGCCAGGAAAAAGTCTGATTTTAGTGAGCTGACTCCCAAGACTCCTAAGACTGTGTGTTTCAAGACTGTTTATTCTGGGACTGTTTGTTGTTTGGCTGAACAGGGCTCCCTTGAGACAGAAACTCTGCCCGGATCATGGCCAGAGACCAAGTTTAAGGTCTTAGTTGACCCCCAGAGGTTCTCATTCCTGCCTTGCTCCGGGCTCAGCCGAGCCTGCCCAGCCTCTGGGGCCTCCTGGGGGCCAGATGTTAAATTGACTTGATGCTATTTACTTGATTAAATTGTTCCTTTAAATTTTCTGTATCTTCAGTTGGATGAGCACAAGAAACTTTTACTAATTAGTTTTCTGTTTTACTAATAACATATTTGCTCTACTTGATCGGAAGAAAAGGCAACTGTGAAAATTACTGAAATCCACGTGTGAAAGTTTCTTGGAAATCAAACCACTTTGATTAAAGAATGTCAAAATTACTATGGGACAACAATTACCTCAACGCCATCAATGCTGTTACCAATACTGTCGTAGTCACTGACAATGAATGCCAGCAAGTAAGTCGACATTTTCTCCGTTCGCTCAAAAACTGTCTTAAGCAGATCCTGGCCATCATGGTTGATTTCAGTTGTTTCTGAAAATAATTAAAATAAAATAAAATAAAGAGGTAACATTTTTATTTGATTGCTTTCCACTTCTTACCATTTTACTGACTAGACACAAAGTGTTTTTATATTGTTGTTGTCATATTTTATTGTTTAACTATGTGTTACATCCTCAATATTTAACTATGTAGTGACATCAATTTTTAAAACAAAAATACCTGCTCTGTTCTCAAACTAACCTATGTCCTTGCCATTGGACAGGGCTGTAGTTCCACGGTCGTGGATCAGCGTAATGAAGAAGTAAGCTTTCATAGCTGGCTCATCAAAGCAAGGGAAAGATTTCCTAGCATCTGTAGGCTGCATCTGGGTGGTAGCCATGACCCTGACAAGAAGAAGATAAATTAGCCTTGTGTGTAAAGAAGGTGCTACACAATTTAAACAAAATGGTTGGATGAAGGTTCTCCAAAATCCAGAAGATGTAATAGCTATATGCCCAAAACCTAGTTGGCCTATATAAGCAAAATAATAACAACAACATAAAAACTAGTAATTTCAACCAAAGTCCTCAACTTTTCTTATCTTGTAAGCAGTACTTGACATTGGTCAAGTTCGCGTCAAGTTACTTGAAAAAAGTAATCAGTAACTAATTACTGATTACTCCCCCCCAAAGTAATCCCATTACTTTACTAATTACTTATTTTCAAAAGTAATTAATTGCTTAGTTACTTAGTTACTTTTTAAAAACACGATTTACAACCCCTGAATAGGTGATAAAGTGATAGATCTTCAGCCCAATTCTACTTTTTCTACATAATCCATCATACAAAATGTAATCAAATGGAAAAGTCTCTTTTTAAAACTTGTTTTATTAGTTTTAATCTTTTAACTTTATGCATCAAGCAAAAGTTTAATTATATGCACCATTCTCTGACTGGAAGAAATTAGTTTAACATTTAAACCTATTTTCTGCACATTCCAGCACATAAAATAAAATGTTTTTGTGTTTACACTCACTCTTTCAAATAGATGCAAGTGAAACACAGCAGAAAATAAATAAAATCAAAGACTAGCGGTCCTATTGCTCTATTTTCACCTGTAAAGCAGGTGTGGGGTAGGCGGAGGTTTACCCTGGTGCAGGTGTGCCGCGGTCAGTTGAAGAATCCGCGAGTTTCTCTGTGAGTTTCCCATTACCTCGTAGCGCACTCTGTGCTTGTTTGGAAGTTTAGGAGTTTTTTTCGCTGTAAAAAGAAGTTTTCTTCCCACGCACGATGGACGCTAATGTTTTTGTCACTTTTTATGGAATTAAACTCAAAGTAAGGTCAGTGCTTCCACGCTTTAAACGCTGCAAGCTCATACTCTCTCCCGCACTCGATATATTATCCATTGTTGATCTGCACACAGCTGTTGTCATGAACGTCGCACTTACGTCACTGTCATGAGACATTCTCGCAAAAAAAATCATGGTTTTAGTAACGCAGTAACGCAGCGTTCCTACGGGAAAGTAATGGTAATCTAATTTTTGCAATAGTAATCCCTTACTTTACTCGTTATTTGAAAAAAGTAATTGGATTACAGTAACTGCCCATCTCTGCTTGTAAGACAGTAAAATTCTTATTTTCCGACACTTTGTCAAACAAAAGATATAAAAGTATGTACTGTGGGAATTTTCCGCTAATTTATGATAGTATTCATCAATTCATTATTGAAATAATTGTCAAACTGTAACCGTTGATTTTAACAACTATTTTGTAGTTGTTCTAGATGTGGTTGAAGTTTGGACAGAGATTAACTAAATGATTCAAACAAAAATGTAATTATTAAAGACATACTCTTTTTTGCTATTTTCATTGTTACCTATGTTGATATGTTCCAGGTTTGTTGACACTATATACACTTACCTTTTCTCTCCATCCATGTATTCGCTCCTGTAGAAGCCTCCAAGGTCATCAGCTAGTTCTCCAATGAATTCAGTGTAGAGGCGATACTTGTGTCCCTTTTTCAGTGTACCATCCAGCTCCAGGACCAGGTACTGTGTGACACCTTGGAGCCAGGAGGACTTGATTGCGGGGGCTTCAACACTACTCACTGACATGAGTCTTGCCAACTGGTTCTCAAACTTGGTGTAATTCAATTTATTAGAATGGATAAGAATCAGGTCAGTGTCCTCCACACATTCAAAGTCCACAACGGAACTGCCTGAAACACCAAGAAATAATGTGCAGTTTAATCAGTTGTTTAAACGTAGAAACCTTCACATTATTTGGAGTCACATGTGACCGGTTTATCCAATCCATGATTTTGTTGCCAAAAAATATAAACTCAGTTGCATCAGGTAATGCTATTAGCAATCCCTAGCTAATACACTTTAGTCCAACTTTAAAAACACCATAACTCTCGTGCCACTATAGAATATTTAAACAGCACACTGAAAAAAAACAATTGGCTGCACACCTAAAAAGGACTTTAAGTTTCAGATGCTTTATTTATTTTTCTTCATTCTCTGTTGTTTACTATTGTTACATTTAATTTTCTCACTTGTGTGATCAGATCTAAACTTTTATAAGAGATGAGAACTGTTTTTCAGTAACAGTTTTTAATATCATAGGTGTGATAGTTATAAGGTCAAACTCAAGCTTTTAATGTGTTTTTAATTTTTGCAAATACACATGTAAGAGTAATTTAAAAAATAGCAGCACTGAGTTGGTGTCATATAAATTCAAACTAATTTAGTTTTTAATACTTTTTAAAAGTTTTTTTTTTACTTCAAACTGTATTTGTCTTTTGTGTTTCTAAAGGACAGCATAATGTAAGACAAATCGTTTTGTGGCTTAAAAACTATCCATTCGCTTCTGCTTATCCTATTCAGAGTTGGGGGGCTGTCTTAGGAAAAGAAGCAGGGTACGCCCTGGACAGGTCACCAGTCTGTCGCAGGATACAAACAACCATTCGCACTCATATTCACTCCCGCATTCATACCTACAGGCAGTGTTGGGAAGGTTACTTTTACAATGTATTCCACTACATATTACAGATTACATGCCCCAAAATGTATTTTGTAACGTATTCCGTTACGTTACTCAATGACAGTAACGTATTCTGAATACTTTGGATTACTTAATATATTATCATGCTTTTTACAACAACGTGAATGTACTATTGCTGTGTGATTTATTACTGTTACTAAAGGTTACTCGCCATACCAATACCAACTAGATTTTTAAATCTTAGCGTAGAATGAGTAACAGTAGGTGGACATTAAGTAAGGCTGCACTTTTTGCAGCGATCTCGTAGAAAACTATTCCGCGCATATATAAAACAGGTCCGCGGCTCCGAACCGTAGTAAAGGGACCTCTGGCTAATACGTCGGGTTCCGTGTAGCTGAAAACTAGCTTTACTTTGTTTTCTGTGTCAACTTTGCTAGTGAGAGACAGAGAGAGGCGTTGAAAGGCTGCTCCAACGAAACTCATTGTTTCGGAGGAAAACACGAACACGGTGTACAGTCGAGTCTTAATAGCTTACTTACAACTGGGCTCGTCAGGCACTCTTCTTGGCTGCAGTGGTTATTATTATATTTCCATGCTTCCAGCTCCCGTTTTTGCTCAGTGACAGCATGTACTTTCCGACTTTTTCTCTCTCCCTCGCTCACAGACACATAACGGGTTTGGCAGTCCATTCTCCCTGCAGCACGGACTACACTGCCCATGATGCTACATTCTTTAGGGCTATGCCTGTAACACACTGCATATTGCCTTCATATTAAATCATTTTTGTGAATAATTTTAAAAAATATTTCTTCACGTCATTATGTAATGACGTGAAGTAGAGGTGACATGGGCCACAGGCATTAGAGCCTCTTAATGCACGTTTTGTTTGGGTTTCCACCAGCGTGGAAAGCAAAAATAAAGAGGGCATAGCCTTATGAAAAATGTAATCCATTCATTTCAACAAAGTAACTGTATTCTAAATACCACCCTTTTAAACGGTAACTCTAACGGTAACTGTACCGCCATTACGTATTTAAAATACGTAACGGCGGTACATGTATTCCGTTACTCCCCAACACTGCCTACGGGCAATTTAAAGATTCCAGTTAACCTGTCCCTACTACCTGCATGTCTTTAGTCTGTGGGAGGAAGCCAGGGTACGCAAACACGGGGAGAACATGCAAACACCACACAGAAAGACCCCGGCCTGATGGTGGAATTTAACTCAGGACCATCTTACTGTGAGGCAACAGTGCTCATGACCATGCCACCGTGCTTAAAAACTATTTCTGATTAATTCAAGTCCACATTTAGATTCACGTTCAGCACATTTATTTTTGACAATTTCTGACAATTCATTGTTGGAGCACCACAGGCTGAAAGTGTTGAGCTTAAGTTGAAATCTGATGTTAAAAGAAGCCAAATTTCCCCTCCATTGACTTGGTTTTGAAGTTTTAAATTAAAAGCCACCTGGACTTACCATTGCTTTAACTATATCAAAACTGCATGCATATTTCACTATAGCATTCTAAGCCTTTCCACCTCAAATGTTCCTGTTACTGTAAGTATTGCTGTCTCTGTTGTTTAACTGCAACCTGTTTTTCCAACACAGTTTACCATTAAAATGTGCTTCATTTGTGCTTAACAATATTTTGCTTAATTTCTGTTCCATACAGTGCGCAACTGTTAGTTGGGCTTAGAATGGATTCAACAACTCTCATCAACTCTTCAAAGACATTTCAAGTGTGATCAGTGTTATTCATTCTATTGTCTGTTCTACATTATACATTTTCAGTCATCCCTTGGAAAACTAATAAAAAGCATTACAATCATACTTCTACCTCTGAGAACAATGCTGGTAAACACCCTCTGGCTTTAGTTCTTGCTGATACCGGGAGGGTCTATTATATGAACATTACAGAGAAAGAGAGAAAAGTACTCATAAAGCCTTACCTAAGAAGGTGTAAAGACCAGTTGTTGGGTCTGGAGTCAGTCTTGGCCATAAGGTGACATTATATGTCTCTGGCACCAGGTTCTTGGGCAGCCGATACTTGTCCCAAGGTTTATTGGATGGAATGGGTGTTGTGGTAGGGGGTTTGGAGGTTGTTTGTTCTTCATTTTGATTATTGTTTTTCCCCTTTTCCTGTGAGTAAACAACTGACAAAGCTATGATAGTGGCTAAGGCTCCCACACCTGCGATGATCCCCAAAATCCCAACAGTTTTACTAATAAAGAAACCTTTCCCCATGTTGCCTGCCTACCCAGGAGCCCCACACTCAGACACTGAATTCAGAGGTGGAAGGTGAACTTGGATATGTAGCTGTGGGTAGCATTTCTCCTCCCATTTGCAATAACAGGTGATACATTAACAATAGCATTGTAAATACCAACACAGCAAAATCTCCAGTGTTAAATTAACACTAGAGAGTGTCTATATGGGTGCACACCTCTGAGTGTTAAATACAACACTGTTGAGTGTTAAATTAACACTTTTGACAGTGTTATATGTTTAAAAGTAACCTAGTCAGTTTTGAA